>NW_015537947.1:116529-126380 GCF_001515605.1 Sinocyclocheilus anshuiensis | reverse complement strand
ACTGCTCAAAACTCGCGTTTGAATCATCAGTGGCAAATTCTTTAAATATGAAAACGTAATTACAGACTGTGATTCAGAACATCCGGCATTGTAGTCTACTCTACCAGGATCAGGAAACAGTCCTCCATAAAATGCGCTGCACACATCTGAATATTTGGGTTGAACTGTTCTGGAACAGTGTTGTAAATACAACTTAACCACTGATTTCTAGTCGTGTCCTCTTTTGGAAGGCCAAACAAAGTATTTTCGCTTTCGCATCGAAACACACAGCGTCTTCACAACATGGCGGTACTAACGTTAAAAAAGTGAAATCGCAATCAACCACCCATTTAAATTAAATAATTAATGGATCATTTAAACGAAAAAGATATTAAAAGTAAAAAATAATAAATTGAGTGTAAATAAAATGATATGGGTAAATATGGGTATTATGCAGTGGGTATAGTGTCCTATTTTTGACATTTATTATACATGCCGTTTTTATGGCATTAATTAAAAGGACTGCAAGTAGCATGTGTGCATTCATTTGTGAAATTAATTTCACACTTCACTTTCACAGTTCTATTTAAGTGAGCAGCAATGTATAATAAGAGGTAAGAAATGGTTATGTGTAAAATAAATGTTATTTTCAATGTAAAATATTGATGTTGAGGAAAATGTTCAACATTAAAATTTTGACATTGGGAAAAATTTTCAAAGTAAAATATTGATGTTGGGGAATAGTCATATCCATATTATTTGTGAATTACACAAATGTGAAATGCAATGTGAAGTGTGAAATGAAGAACAAATTAAAAATCTGTTTGTATGCATCTATTTTTTTTATTTTTTTTGTCAAGAATTTTGTTCAAAAATTATTGTTGCTTTATTGACATGAAATACATAACGTCAAAGCATTGTAGAGGGAGGGAAAAAATAAAAGAAAATAATAGGACTAAAAAAAAGACTAATAAAAAAAGTAAACACTTCCAATTCAAGATGTTGTTTACTCTTCAGTTGTTGGCCGTCTCAGATTAGCAATGTCAATTACATGCCACTTGATTGGAGCATTGATGACAGGACGTGTTCTTGGGTTGTGACCTCTGCATCACTTGAGTTTTTGTGCTTTTTATCTGCTGCCTCTCCAAAATAAGAAGTGTTCCACGGCTGTCACTGATTGCACATCTCTGGATAAGGTCTGCCTATACGCCGGCACCTGCTATAGTCTGAGAGGACAGATCTATTTCAAATGCCCACCAGATGAAATACGGTTGCTATAGCACAGATTTCGATTTTTGTGTAAATCGTTTTACTGGTGAGTTTGGCTTAAGTTTTATTAGGTTTACTTCAGTAGGTTTATTGGCATGATGTATCCATTCATCTTTGAAAAGTCAATGTGCCAGAAATACAAAATGAATCCAAAATATCCAGTTTTGAGTACAGCTTTGAAAGTTTCCTTTCTTTTATGAATTGCATGTTAATTGAGTGGTATAATATTTGTGTTTTATGTCTGTTTATACCACTTCTTGATGTAAATACATGGAGTACCAGCGTTTGGCAACAGTGTCATCTGAGGCATGGCAGCTGAATAACTAACGCTAAAGTGTCTCCATTGAGCCATTCCACATCAATCAGCTCTTTCATACCATTTCACACAGGATTCACAGGACATGACTGCTCCATGCCGGCTGCGGGCTGCACTTCCAACCCTTGCGATACGAAGGGCACTTCCATGTGCGAAGAGCAGCAGGGCAGTTTCAAGTGCACGTGTCACCATGGCTATACTGGCCTATTTTGTGACACTTCTATCAATCACTGCGTTGAAGGATTGTGTCATCACGGATCAAAGTGTGTGGATCTCCTGCTGGGTTTCGTGTGTGAATGTTTGCCTGGTAAGCATGATTGCGTTGGTCTGCCTCCTCCCGATCCCTCTGTCCTCACCTTCACTAAAGCATCCATTTAACCCTCACCCCATTTTCATCTCTGCTCAGTGTTACAAGGACGATTCTGTGAGGTAAACATTGATGACTGTCTCGATAAGCCTTGTGGTGCACTCAGTATCTGTAAAGATGGTACCAATGCCCATGACTGTTTCTGTGCACCTGGGTTCGTTGGTAAGTCCACTGCAAGCAATTTTCTAGAGCAATTTCTTCCCTTGCCCAGTTTTCTAACATTCAATTCCCCTCTGTTGAGCCGTGTTTAAAAGGTCTGTGGCCTCAAATCTGCTTCTGTATTGTAAGACATTAGTTGACCGTCTGCTTATCAAGAGGAATTTCTTAAACCACATTACCCTGCCATCACATTTTCTGACATCCATTTGACCAAGTAGACAGGAGTGTTTTTTTTTTTCTTCCATAGCACCTCATCATTAGCTCTGGGTTATTTTATTTGAAGGGGCATCACAGCCCCTTTATTTGCAAGGAAATCCTTAATGAAATTAACCTTTCCCCTTCTTCTCAAGGTAATAACTGTGAGATTGAAGTAAATGAGTGTCTTAGTCTACCCTGTCAGAATGGAGCTTCCTGCTCAGATGAGCTTAACTCCTTCAGCTGTCTCTGCCTTGCCGGGACCACAGGTACATAATTCCTTCCTCTCGTCGCAGTTTCGCACACTGAATTTGGGTGACAAAGACCTCAAAGTTACATTTTGAAAATGACAACCATGTGTAAATGTGGGATTGAATCCTTTAAATTAAATTTCCAGATGGTTGCGGTATCACTCCTCGGCCTACAATGGGAATGATCATCTCAGCAACATTTTTTTTAAGTATTAAATAAGGAACATGAGTGGTGTTGTTTTAATTATTTGTTTATTTATTTGATTATATATGATTAATATTGCATTTTTTTCAAGGTTACAATAGTAGGCTAGAAGTAGTAGTAGTAGTATCAAGTAAAAATAGATTTGCCTTATTCATGGAACGTATCGGTTACGTACGTAACCCTCATACCCTGATGGAGGGAACAGAGACGTTATGTTGTGACGACATTAGGTGTCTTACTTGGGAGCCCCAATCACCTCTGAGTTTAAGAGAAAAGGCCAATGAGAATTGGCGAGTGGATTTTGCATGCCAAGCCACTCCCCCGTACATACGAGTATATAAGGTGGCGCCGTGCATCCACTCATTCAGGTTTATGCTGAGGAGCCGAGACTGTGTCCCGGCATTCAGCGAGTGGTTCAGTGTTATGGCAAGGGGACATATCGTCTCTGTTCCCTCCATCGGGGAATGAGGGTTACATACGTAACCGAGACGTTCCCAATCTGTCGGTCACTACGAGTTATGTCGTGAGAACATTAGTGGACCCTATGGAAAGCGCCACAACCACTGAACGTCGTTACAACTTGTGGTGTTGCAAATGCTGACAAGCCATGGCGTGTCAATGCAAATGTAAACGCAGAAGTTGTAACCTTCCCAACGCCCCAGAGCAAACTCACTGACCTTGGTGCCGAGAGGGGCCAATGGTGAGTACATCGCCATCGGAGAAGGCCATGTTGCAGTTCCGTTCACAGAAATTCTTTAACAGAAGGAATTTCAACTTCTGGTAAAAGACTTGCTTCAAATCTTCTTTTTTTTAGGTTAGATGGAAACGTTTGCCTAGAAGTGTGCCTAGTTCCAAGGGATAAGGTCGCTACAGAGACCACATCCTATCCGTAGGGAGGTGACATGTGGAGATACTAATATGGAATGACCTAACGAGGGTTTACCATGAGGGAAATCTTACCATGGAAGAATACACAGATGGGACACGTAGATGGGACACGTAGCTCAGTAATGACTGGGGCTGTCCACGTAAATGCGCAAGGTGCGTACGGGACACAGCAATGCCAAAGCTGGATCTGCCTCCTCTGGGGGCAGTGCTTGCAGGCTCACCACTTGGTCCTGGAAGGGAGTAGTGGGAACCTTGGGCATGTATCCAGGCTGGGGTCTCAGGACAACGTGAAAGTAGGCTGGCCTGAACACTAGGCACTCTTCACTCAGCGAAAATGCTTTCAGGTCCCCGACCCTCTTGATGGAGGTGAGTGCGGTCAGGAGTACTATCTTGAGAGACAGGATCTTAAGCTCGACTGACTCCAGTGGCTCAAAGGGATCCCTCTGAAGTCCCGCCAGGACAACAGAGAGATCCCAGGAGGGCACGAGGGGTGGCCTAGGAGAGTTTAACCGCCTAACACCCCTCAGGAACCTGATGATCAGGTCGTGCTTCCCCAGGGACCGGCTGTCCACTGCATTGTGATGCGCTGCGATAGCAGCGACGTACACTTTCAAGGTAGAGGGTGACAGCCTATTCTCCAACCTTCTTTGCAGGAAAGAAAGCATGACTCTGATCGGGCATCATCGGGTGTATTCTCAGCGAGAAGAACACCAGTCAGCGAACAGACTCCACTTCAAGGCATAAGCTCGCATGGTAGAGGGAACTCTGGCATGAGCAATAGTGTCTACTTCCGCTGGTGGCAGATCACTTAAGGCTGCCATGTCCTGTCCAGGAGCCACACGTGGAGGTTCCAGAAATATGGACACGGGAGCCATATGGTGCCCTGCCCCTGAGAAAGAAGGCCTTTCCTCAGGGGAATCCACCAGGGAAGGGCTGTCGCGAGGAGCATGAGTTCCGAAAACCAGGTCCGGGTGGGCCAGTAAGACGCAAACTGCAATACCTGTTCCTCTTCTTCCCTGACCTTGCACAGTGTCTGTGTGAGAGGTGTCACTGGGGGAAACACATACTTGCGTAGGCCCCGGTGTCAGCTGTGTGCCAGTGCATCCGTGACGAGGGGGCCTCAGTCAGGGAATAGTACAACTGGCAGTGGGAGGACTCGTGGGAAGCAAACAGGTCTACCTGAATGAAATGCTGGGACAGCCGTGTGACAGGCCAGCGAAATCATCTGGAAGCTGTACGGGACAAATGCTGCGTGAGGAGTGGGAGGTTCGTGGGGGCTGGCCCGGCAGATTTGCTCCCACTGTAATCCTCAAATCTCCCAGAGCACTAAACAACGAGGCCTTGTGCTGTGCAGAGGGGTAGTGACAGAGGGGTCTCCTCCTTTCCTCAGAAAAGAGAGATCGCAGCATTGCCATGGTCATGCGCTCGCAGTGCGGGCATGAACCATCCACTAATGTGTCTTCAGCGTGTTCTATACCCGGACACAGAAGACAGTGGTCGTGGCCATCATCAGGGGACAGGAAACGACCACAACCAAGAGGACAGGGACGGCATCTTGAAAAAGATGCAGACCGTCTGCAATTTGCTATTTTAGGGAAACTGCTCTTTTAGTGCTGTAGCGCCCTGGGCAATCACACTGCAGAGAGGGGGACACTGCTGAATGCGCCTTCTTGCCAACACCGAAGAGC
The DNA here is from genome assembly GCF_001515605.1 of Sinocyclocheilus anshuiensis. Taxonomy (NCBI): domain Eukaryota; kingdom Metazoa; phylum Chordata; class Actinopteri; order Cypriniformes; family Cyprinidae; genus Sinocyclocheilus; species Sinocyclocheilus anshuiensis. The sequence goes on along the minus strand of NW_015537947.1, from coordinate 121,063 downwards.
TTGTTTGTGAGGTGAATGGGTTCATGAAGTGTAGACATACACCCACTCGGCTCCGAAGAAAAAATCTGAATGAGTGGATGCACGCCGCCACCTTATGCATTGCATGGCATGCAAAATCCACTTGCCTATTCTCATTGGCCTTTTCGCTTAAACTCAGAGGTGATTAGGGCTCCCAAGTAAGACCCCTAATGTCATCACGACATAACTAATAGTGACCAACAGATAGGGAACTTTAAGGTGAAGTGTGTAATTTCCGTACTACTAGAAATACCAAATGGAATTGTTCAGAAAAAGCACCAAACTCACATCATGGACCCTTTTCACATTTCTGGGGTTCTCAAAAGTGAAAGTCATCATAGTTGGGAAAACTACAACAAATATAATTTTTGTGTTCCGATTTGCCCCAATAGCAAAAGAAAAAAATCAATGTTAGCGTTTCTGTGACTTTCCAAAAGAGGGGGGAAAAATCAAGAACTAGATTATGTTGGTTAGAAGAGAGAAAATTATAAAACTCAGCCATTGTATTAGAAATACTCACTCAGCAGCATTAACCTTTTTCCTGTAATTAAATGCAGTTTCATTATTCATAATTTCGTTCAAGGTAAGAATTTTTTGTATAACAATAATGTAAAAAACAGATTTATGTTCATAACTGTGGAAACATGTCATCACAGTGTATGAGAAGGGTCCATTGTTTGAGCCAGAATTTGACAACCCATTCAAACAAATATCAATGTTTTTAAATTGCCACAGTGGAGATAACCTGTGAATGGCCTACTTATAGTTGTCTCAGCACTTTAAACTGAGATGGAAGTATTTTAATTCGGAGAAAAAAAAAATTACACACTTCAGCGTAAAGTGATATGATCATTTAGTGTGTCATGTTTAGCTAACAACCCTTTAAAACAGAGGGGCACTTTTAGTTCTTATCCAGCCACATTAAATTTCTATTTTGAGAGTAATTTCCACTTAATTCTTTCATGTTTATGCAAATTGGAAAGGAAATAGGCTCATTTGGAGGTATGAGTCAACTCAAGCTCTCAGTATATTTTATGAACCTCCTGCCCAACGGAATGTAAATTCATCTACTTTCATTTCAAACCAGGAGGTGTATTGCTCAAAGGCTTAAAAGGGATTTTAGATTTGTTTTTACTTTTATTCCAGATTCTTTGTGCTGTGAAAACTTCAGCTTATAATTGGATGGCATGGGAATTTCTACGACAACTCTATCTTATTTTCTTCTTTTTGTGTGCCTTTATCTTTTTCTCTTGCTTCTCAGGCAGTTTGTGTGAAATAAATATAGATGAATGCCAGTCATCGCCATGCATGAACAAAGGCACGTGTTTGGACCTCTCAGATGGCTTTGAATGCATTTGCCCATCAGGTTACTCTGGTGTGTCTAATGTTTATAACATTATTGCATTGATTATCTCTCCATTGCTTTTCTATTGTTCTCACAGGGCCCAGCACAAAAATATGACTTCACATCTTAAAACTATACATAGACCCTAAATATTAAATGTCTTAAGTATGAATGTCATATTTTTGTCATTTGTGGAACGCTGCTTCTCAGATATTCTCTAAGAGATACGGGCTTCTTTCAAAGATTTTCTGATTTCTGATTTTTCTGCTTTATATTGTGCATTAAAGGTCCCAAGTGCTCGCTGGACATTGATGAGTGTCTCTCGTATCCCTGTAAGAATGGAGGCACCTGTATTGACCAACCGGGTAATTACTACTGCCGATGCGCAGCTCCATATAAAGGTAATGAAGACTGAGGGACTGGGGTGAAGAAAAGCAAAGTTAATTAACTTTAGAGAGCATTCCTCTCACCTGTCTGAACTCATGCAGTCAGTATTGCCACATCAAGACATCTTCATTATTCATACAATAATTTCAAATTAAAATGAATTTAAAATGTATAAATGTCCAGAAAAATGTATAGGGTCACTTATATTTCAAATAAAATATTATAAATGTAAAGTATAAAATAAAAATACAAAATAAAATTCTGATAGGCTGTACTCTCAACATAATGTGGTTTCACCAAGCTGCTTTATACCTTTTGATTTAATTGTTTATGTCAGAAATGGTTGAAGGTACAAATTAAATTCTCTCTTATGCATTTTCACCCTTACAATGCATGGTTTTCATTTACAACAATTTTAGGATAACGATAACCTCGCAATTGATTTGCTGTTGAACATTTTGGTGAGGATTATGTATTGTAGTAAGCCCTGCATTTATACACACACACATTACGGTATGCTGGTTCAGTTCAGAGGTTGATCGAATCAGACCTAAATGTCAGGACAAATTCCTCCTAGAGTGCTGTTCTCTTTGACTATGTTATTCAGATCAGGAAACTGCGGAAACTATGTGCTGTCTGAATATACCTGTTTTACACATCTGTATTTTGTGCATTATTATCTGTGGTGTTGTTGTTGTTTTTTTTGTGTACGTTTGATGCTCAGCTGGTCAATTCTGGACACAGAATGCATCTAATCTAAAATCGATCAGGCAGCTCAGTCATCGCTGCTTATACTCAAGCAGAGATCACGGATCGCACTTCCATTAGACGAGCAAATTAGGTTGTCAGGGATAATGATTATATCGGTTATTCTGTTTTGAAATTGAGGGAAAAAAGGCACAGGCAGCTTCGCTGCTCTGAAACACAAGCATAGTATTTATGTGGAGGGATGCTGGGAACATTAACCTATCCATTACACAGCTATCCTTTACTAAATGATCTAGTATCTAGACTGGCTAAAATACAGTGCAGAGTCTATCCATGTGTTAATTGAAACCCTGAGAGTTTGTAGCGGCCATTACCCAACAATGCCATGAGTGTAATTAGACAATTCAAAGGCATGTCATTAATGTTCATTGAAGTTGTTCTCACGTATCTGTCTCTAATGTGTCATTATGTTATGGGTTTTTGTACTGTCTTTGATTCATGTATATTTTTGTCTAATCCATTTCCTTGTTTAATAATAAAAAGTTTGCACCAGCTTAACAGGCTAGCCTGCTGACCAGCTTCACTGAACAGTTTTGGTCAGTTACCAATTACCATTATAAGGTGTGTTGAGTTGCTTTCAAGTTGGTTTTACTGTAGCTAGTGACCAACTTGACTACAGATCTCTGTCTGGCTCTTCTACTACCATCATGGGTGACATTTGACTCTTGAGTCAGGAGGGAGAAAAAAAAAATGTATATATATATATATATATATATATAAATGAAGTAAATAAAAGCAAAATTATTTTTTTTCTGATGTAAGCATCAAAACAATATATCGTATTGCAACGCATCAAAGCAGGCTCGCTGCTTTTCTGATGTTCTCTGAAGTTTTCCGTGTATGCTTTTGGCCCGTGAATTAGATCTTGCTCGGGATGCGCGCTGTCTGTGGAGGTTTGCCCAGGACCGGTTCCAGAATTAAATCTACATATTTTATGCTCCGTCCATTGCCAATCACTGCTATTTCGAGAGTGAATCCCGCATAAGTATGCGGATGTCATTCCCAAAACTTTGCAGGGTGTAGCCTATGTGTCCGAAAAACGAAATTCTGAATGGATTATAGGCTACCCTAGAAAGTGCGCAAAGCGCACTCCCTTTATCACTAAAAGGCGTCACTCATCTTCGTTCATCGCGATCTTACAAAGTTCTGTTATAATCAATGAAGCTCTCTAAACTGCACAAAGAATCTCTTATTTACATCGCGTCTAAACTTAGTCATGAGATGATTCACGAGCGTGCAAAACTGCACTTAAAAATTGCGGCGCTTTCAGCGGTGAGTGAATTCTGACAAAATGTTTCTGATTGGCCATTGCATTCAAGAAATCAACAGATATGTATGTGATTGGTTACATTGCTCAACGCTGCATAAACACGGTGAGGGTCTTTAGCGCTTGGCTAAGCGCTCCAATTGCAACGGTGCCGACATCATATAGGCTTAGATCTCTGCCACAATTCTGTGCGAATTATCATATTTTGAGCGCACAAAAGTGCATTTTGCACGCGTGCGATCTGAGTTTTGTGGAGAAAATGTTAGTTTCGCAAAGAAAAAAGTAATCAATTTTGTAATCAAGTAATCAAAAACAATTTTGCATTTAAAATAAGTTTTTGGATGTGTGCAGACCTTCTCTTTTGCACGTGCAACGTTTCACTAGCTTGCTCCCTTGATGCCCGCCCTCAGTGCTCTCTAAATGCCGACGGCTGGCTTGCTCAACACAACCCAGCGTTACAATATGCCATAATTCCAGCCAATCAGAGACGAGGCTGCTACATTCTGATTGGCTGCCTTGACAACCAATCACAACATGCCTTGCATTGCTGATGACAGCGGAAGAGGGAAAATACAGTGCATGCATAATTATTATGCAAGTTGATATTCTGATTATATCTTTTTTTCCAAGCACATTCTACCAATTCCAAACAACATCAATCTTAATAACTACTATTAATCTTGTATTTAATCACTTATAACCTATATATTATTGTTCATGAAGGCTGGAAGTGAAAAACACCTTATATT
>NW_015537947.1:85973-111450 GCF_001515605.1 Sinocyclocheilus anshuiensis | reverse complement strand
CAGTGGTACAAGAGGATGTGGTGCTGGTCCTTCAAGAGTCACTCTCAACTTATCTGTCTATAAAGCCTATATATATTGCATATATATAAATCAGTCTTCGAGTATTTTACTACACTTCAGTATGTTATTCTTATTAAGTAGGGGTAATTTTTTAGGATTCTATACTTCTCCTAAGTCTCTGAGAAGCTGACACCTTGTACTTCTGGAGACTCCAGGTAGGTTGCAGTTCTGGAAAATGGTGGCGCTGGAGACGAAATGGTTCCTGGTGATTTCACATTTAATTCTTCACCTTAATTCCTAATTCTTTTGCAGTTAACATGCATCTTTTCTTCTCCACATGTTTTTGACTGACCCACTGAGCATTTTGCTGTCCAATGGTTATGCATTAACTTTGCAATTTCTAGTATTGTATTAGTTTTGAATATTTCTCATGGGCATTTAATAATTTTTGACTTTCAGTCTGAGTTAAATCTCTTTTTTGGCTCATTTTATCTGTAAAAGAAAATCTGCTTAATAATTATGCACACCTGAATATAAGCCATTTTTCACTTCCAGCCTTCATTAATAATTTTATATAAATTCTAAATATTTAAATACAAGATTAATAGTAGTTATAAAGACTGATGTCGTTTGGAATTGGTAAAATGTGCTTGGAAAAAAATATTACTCATCTAAACAACATTACTCATCTAAAACCAGTTACAATTAATAAGATAGTCCAAACTAGTCAGCAGGGTAAAAATGTGTAAAGATAAAATACTTAAAGATAAACCTTTCAAAAATGTGTACGGTTTTATCAAGGCCTGAAAAAAGTCTTAGGTGAGAAATTGCACTTAATTAATGCTATTACTAAACTGTAATTAAAAAATAAATTAATTAAATGTATAAATAAATCCTTGTGCAGTAATCCTTGTGAGTGACTGGAAGAGTCACTCACTCTCAATGTACTCCACAAAGTGGTTTCATTTTAATTAATTCGATTTTTTTATGTATGATGGTACATCAAAATAATAAATAATAAATTGCTCCTTAGGTGACAAAAAAGGATTGTTTGTGCCTCTGTCTTGGAAAAGTCATGGAAATTCAGTGGTCAAAATGTGTGGGACCCTTTCAGAAGTGACAAGGCTGCTTTTGACTTAAATGTAGCAATAGAGGCTTTTTAAATAATTAATTATATGAATTTGTAGAGTAAACAAAGAGTCAAAACATTTTCTGTTGTTGTTTTTGTTGCAGATGGAATTGTATTTCTCATTCTGTATTTGGAATTTCAGGGATTAACTGCGAGTTGCTGCCCTGTGAGGTCATTAATCCATGTGATAACGGGGCAGAGTGTGTGGAGGAAGCTGATCCTGTCCTCTTCCCTCTGGGTTTCCAGTGCCGATGTCGCCAGGGTTTCACAGGGCCCCGCTGTGAGATCAACATAGACGAGTGCAGCTCCAACCCCTGTCTACACGGCTTCTGTTACGACGGTAAATACTGTAGTTCTCAGCCTTGAACTCCCAAACTCTAAACGTTTCCCTTCAGTCTCATTAGCACACTGATACTCTAGAAAGCCAAGGCAAAGGCACTGTTGGTTTATGCCTTTGACAGTGTTAGCCGTGACTTAGTTTTATAAGCAGTTTTATGAGACCCAAGTTACTCCATTCAGTATGACCAGGCCACAGTTGCTTTGTTGTGCTTTGGTGTGTCTTGCTCCAGCTGTGAGCGAGGATCTGTAAGGCATAAATGCTGCTTTGTAATTTGAATAATGGATGATAATGAGTTAAATCTCTTTTTTGGCTCATTTTATCTGTAAAAGAAAATCTGCTTAATAATTATGCACACCTGAATATAAGCCATTTTTCACTTCCAGCCTTCATTAATAATTTTATATAAATTCTAAATATTTAAATACAAGATTAATAGTAGTTATAAAGATTGATGTCGTTTGGAATTGGTAAAATGTGCTTGGAAAAAAATATTACTCATCTAAACAACATTACTCATCTAAAACCAGTTACAATTAATAAGATAGTCCAAACTAGTCAGCAGGGTAAAAATGTGTAAAGATAAAATACTTAAAGATAAACCTTTCAAAAATGTGTACGGTTTTATCAAGGCCTGAAAAAAGTCTTAGGTGAGAAATTGCACTTAATTAATGCTATTACTAAACTGTAATTAAAAAATAAATTAATTAAATGTATAAATAAATCCTTGTGCAGTAATCCTTGTGAGTGACTGGAAGAGTCACTCACTCTCAATGTACTCCACAAAGTGGTTTCATTTTAATTAATTCGATTTTTTTATGTATGATGGTACATCAAAATAATAAATAATAAATTGCTCCTTAGGTGACAAAAAAGGATTGTTTGTGCCTCTGTCTTGGAAAAGTCATGGAAATTCAGTGGTCAAAATGTGTGGGACCCTTTCAGAAGTGACAAGGCTGCTTTTGACTTAAATGTAGCAATAGAGGCTTTTTAAATAATTAATTATATGAATTTGTAGAGTAAACAAAGAGTCAAAACATTTTCTGTTGTTGTTTTTGTTGCAGATGGAATTGTATTTCTCATTCTGTATTTGGAATTTCAGGGATTAACTGCGAGTTGCTGCCCTGTGAGGTCATTAATCCATGTGATAACGGGGCAGAGTGTGTGGAGGAAGCTGATCCTGTCCTCTTCCCTCTGGGTTTCCAGTGCCGATGTCGCCAGGGTTTCACAGGGCCCCGCTGTGAGATCAACATAGACGAGTGCAGCTCCAACCCCTGTCTACACGGCTTCTGTTACGACGGTAAATACTGTAGTTCTCAGCCTTGAACTCCCAAACTCTAAACGTTTCCCTTCAGTCTCATTAGCACACTGATACTCTAGAAAGCCAAGGCAAAGGCACTGTTGGTTTATGCCTTTGACAGTGTTAGCCGTGACTTAGTTTTATAAGCAGTTTTATGAGACCCAAGTTACTCCATTCAGTATGACCAGGCCACAGTTGCTTTGTTGTGCTTTGGTGTGTCTTGCTCCAGCTGTGAGCGAGGATCTGTAAGGCATAAATGCTGCTTTGTAATTTGAATAATGGATGATAAATGACAGAGTTAATACAATCAAAGCCCAAGGCAGGGTGTTGTTCTCCCTCAGCAATCCAATAAGCTGTTTTTTGCCCTTTTGTGTTGCATCTTCTGTATAAATCATTGCAAAAGCCGTAGATCAAATATATGTTGTCAGTTAGGGAATACAGATTGCAAAGCACAAAATAGGCCTTTGCAATAAAGTATGCTGTTGTATATGTAGGCTAAATGATCAGTTATTGCATACAACCCTCTAACCAATGGCAGTTAGGCAAAGTGTTTAGGAAACCTGTTTGAAAACAGTCTTTATTATTGCATATAAAACTTACACCTTCACATTTAAGACATATATATATAGCAAAAGGCCTTTAAAATGAGTCACAGAAGATGTTTTCCAGTTGGCAGTATTTTATTTGGGTGATAAAGATTCAATTCCATATAGCATAAAGGTGGATGTCATTGCAGTGACACCGAGAGGAAGACAAACCTTGACTTTGATAACTGCTTAAGATTTTACAGTTTGTTTAAAAGAGGCTGTAAATCGTCCCCTAAAAGTAGCAGAAAACACTTTCAAATTCAGTATGTGTTGTCCAGTGTCCTTTTGTCTAAATACTTTTGCTATCAACTTGCTAAACATCCTGCTTTAGGTTTGAACATTGCAGGATTCTGATGAATAGGCTTTAATGCTTCCGTTTTGAAGTTATCCAGTTTTCCAGAAGTCTTTGGAGTAAGCTAAAACCTCTCAAATTCAAGATGTAAGCTGTCATTGTAATTTCTTTTTATTTCATTTTGTTGTATTTATTTATTTATTTGTTTGTTTGTTTGTTTGTTTGTTCCCGCAGCAACAATCATTTGAGTTTAATAAGCAGGGTTCTCACAGTCTTGGAAAATTGGGTTATATGAGGGATTTTAATTGTGTAATTTATAGATCTGGAAAAAGTCACAGAAGTTAATACAATTTTTACAATGATTTTTTTTCTAGTTATTTCAACCTCTAAAATATTTTATAGGGTAGAAATTGCTTTTAGTGAATAAAAATAAAATAAACTAGAAGAGTCATCTAAATTCATTGGTAATATAAAGTTCATAAAGAACAATTATTGAAACTTCTGGAATTATGGAATTTCAGTTTAAGTACTTCATTTATTTCATTTTAACCTATATAAAAACGTTTGAAAATGAGCAGCTTTGTTATTACAACAGAAGTACCAGATAAATCCTTTGAAAATAATTTCTGAATATTGTTGGCAATAGGGGCACTTGGAATCAAAAAGGGAAATTAGAGCTTTAACTGAGACTATAGTCATATTAATCTGTTAAAGATAATTTCAAGCAGTGTGGTGATTTTACAGATGACGAATATAAGAGCATCATAAAACAGAAACCCCAGGCAGTAGACCAGTAATCAGTAACTTTTGAATGCAGTACATGCTGGCATCTCTGTGTTCGACATATATTAAGCATTTGTTCATATACTAATGTAGCTAAAGACTTCATTTTCGTCTGAGTGTACATAATTTTAAAGATATTTTTTTGTAATTACTGTTCATGTCTTTGTGTGAAACTTTTAGTTCACCCAAAAATGAAAATTTGCTGAAAATCTACTCACCCTCTGGCCATCCAAGATGTAGATGAGTTTGTTCCTTCCAAAAAGATGTGGAGAAATTTAGCATTACATCACCTTCTCACCAGTAGATCTTCTGCAGTGAATGGGTGCCGTCAGAAAGAGTCCAAACAGCTGAAAAAAAAAAAGCATCACAATAATCCGCACAACTCCAGTTCATCGATTAAAATCTTTTGAAGCAAAAGTGTGTGTAAGAAACAAATCCATCATTAAGGTGTTTTTAACTTCAATAATATTCAATAATATATCTCATCTGAAGCAGGAGAGGAATCAAGTACCATTTACAAGCTAAAACAGTTCTAAACAAATATGTCAGAGGATTTTGATGTGAGAAGACAACAGAAGACGGACTTTTTCACTGGAGGAAGCATTATTATGGACTTGTAATTTGGCAAGAAACAAAGGTTCAAAGATAAAATGTCTTAATGATGAATTGTTTATTACATGAGGAAATAACTACTAAGTGTAACTTTAATGCATGAAACTCACTTCACAGTTTTGATATGCATATTAACATGCTGTGGTACACTGAATTGTGCTGTAATGCAATATTACTGTATGCTATATTGTGCTTTGCTAACTTATACTATACATGTACCTTACTTCTAATTTCTTGCCATTTAGCAGATGCTTTTTATCCAAACCGACATGTAGTTCACTAATTGCACTCCCAGAGCAACCTGCAGTTAAGTACTATGCTCTGAGGTAAAATGGTGACAGAAATGAAGGACAATTTTGTAACCAGGCAACCAAGTATTCCTCGTCCACCACTTGGATTCAAACCTGCAGCCACTTTGTCTTGTCTACCAACATCTCCAATTCCTACAATCTCCGTCAGACAAAGTTTACTTGTTTACTTTCTCCCAGAGTGCACCAGCAAAAAGAGCCCCACACATGCAGTCCCTCAGGGCCTGTCTACAATATATGAAGTGTGCGATCTGCTGTGTTTGTGTGGGGAGAGAGTGAGAGAGCAAGGTGTATCTTTTGAGAAGCTGGTGTGAGTAATACGGGTGCCACTCTGGACCCTGAGCATTTAATGAGAGTAATCGTGGGTACATGAACAAAGACAGAGTGGCAGCATAGATTACGTGGTAAATCTAAGGGATAATGAAGAATCCTGGGACTCGGCGCAGGCCTTGTAATAAATTTGCGGCTGTAAGGACCCACAATTACCTCTATCGCAGGCTGCTGTTTTGCAGCAGAAAGGCAGGGGATGCATTTCTTCTCAACGCCGTTAATGATTAAAGGCTTGTGGAATGGGTCATTAGGTTTCAGAAGTCAGATGCAACGTAAAGACCGTGGACAGCGACACTCTTGTAGCATTTGTAAAAGAGACACAAACACACATTTTACATTTAATTGGACACACTGTGTTTCCAGCTGCTGGGGTGAATATAAACGACCACAGAATTGCACAAGCAGAGAAAATCAATTTTACTGATAAGCTTAGGAACAATGGTTTACAGACAAAAGAGAGAATATGATGAGAATATGATAAGTCTTTTGACTTCTGTGGCTGTGGAGGGTGTAAAAACGAGGTGTTTGTAGATCTTAAAAAAATTAAGCCACAGATTGAATGTCTTAAGTGTCTTTAAACGTCTTAAGTGCTTAAAATGTCAAGTTGCCATCTCTTAAAATCTGAAAATCTAAAGGTAATTTGTATATATGCACAGCATTTGTTCTATGCAAGTTGTTTATTCTAATTGGTTTATAATTGTTTATTATGTGTGTCATCCCACATTTCCTACAAGAAATGCACATGGATATTGACATTGCAAAAATATCATAGGTGGTTAGCTAACTGTGCTAGGGATGCTAACAAAATAAAATTATACATTTTTTATGAAGTTCAGAAGTGACAGTAAAGCCATTTAAAATATTACAGAAGATTTCTATTTCAAATAAATGCTGTTGTTTTGACATTTATGTCCATCAAAGAATCCTGAAAAATTGTATCAATTTCCACAAAAATATTAAGCTGCACAACTGTTTTCAATACCTGGGAATGGAATACATTAAATATTTTGAAATAGAAAAGAGTTATGTTAAATTGTAGTAATATTTGACAACATTGTTTTACAGTATTTTTGATCAAATAAAAATGTAAAAAATTTGTTACGAATGATTGTAAAATTGGGTTGAGTGATTTTTATTGCTTGCTATGAACTGTGCACTGGCATCTGCTTTACAAGGTTTAATTTCATAACCAGCCCTGAAAATGTTGCCCAAGATAAATATTGTACCTACAACGTCATTGAATGATGAAGTTCGTAAGCACGTCATTGCGATTTTACTTTTTTACTTATTTCTGTAAATGTTTCTTATGCGTTTCTAAAATAGGAAACTGTATTTCATCGATTCTATAGTGAATTCTCCTGTCTCCTTGTGTGTTTCCTGCTGCAGCTGTGGATGGTTTTTACTGCTTGTGTAACCCTGGTTACGCTGGATTAAGATGTGAGCAGGACATCAATGACTGTGTCAGCAACATGTGTGAAAACAACTCGACTTGTGTGGACCTCCATCTGGTAAGGACAATTAATCTTCAACTAACTATTAGTTTCCATAGACAGAAAGAACAACAGCAGTTCTTAGAATAATACATATGGGAACTACGTATAATAACCTCTAATGTGTTGTAACATCTGTTGTTAAATGATTATTGTTCTTTGTGCAAGGCAATTAATAATATATAAATCATTCCTTGGGCCACCTGAGATATTACGTAACCGGCACAGAACAAATAATGTATAGGCCTATTGTAACCATGCTGTTCTTCTCCACACACTTCTGCAGTTATTTCAGTCTGATTATTTTTAAAACTTTAATATATTTAATAATTCAAAATATACCATGAAATATATTTTAGCTTATATTTAGATAATCATGTTTAACAGTGGAATTCTATGGGAAGATCACTAGTAGTTCCTGCAGGCTGACAAGGTAACGCTTTAGTATTTAGTGAGAGGCTAATGTATTTTTCACTTTAAAGCTAAAGTGCTACTAAGGAACTACTAGTGATCTGGACCATTATTTTAAAGTGAAAAACACGTTAACACCTCAGTAATTACTCACAAGAAAATTAATAAGTTATTTAACATATTTTATATTTTTATTATTATGCTCTGTTTAAGTTTGAACATCCATCCTTTAGTAAGAGTAGTAGTCACAATTTTAAAATGTAGCCGACTTATTTGGGGGATATCAAATTCATAAATTAGTTTCCACAAAGAACCCAATTGTTCACTTTTAAGACGTTACTGTTGTGATTAGTAATTAATTTGTTATTCTTTATTAACTGGTCATAGTTCACAAGTAGTTCTCAATGAGGATATTTTTATTTAATAATTATCAAATATCTAATAAGGAACTACCTTTGTCCTAAATTTGCTACTACTTACTGCTTAGTTAATCTTGCTTCTCGATTAGTTAATAGTATTAAGTTACGTGTTAATGTAGTACTACCTATTACTTCCTGCATAGTTACTTGTTAACAATGGACCATTATTCTAAAGTGTTAGCAATATTCGTTTTCATAATCTTTCATCTCCACATGTAATTTTTCCTTTTTGCTGGTGTAACTAAAGTTGTGGTGAAAAAACAATGTCTAAACCATATGTTCCATATTTTGACAATCCAATCAAACACAGTTTCACTTGGTAATATGTCACATTACTGAAGCTGAATATGTTCTATTATATTCTAACATATAACCGAGTGCAACATTATTAGTATAATTTTTCTATCACAGGCACTGTCATATCAGTCTGGACTTACTTGTTAACAATGGACCATTATTCTAAAGTGTTAGCAATATTCGTTTTCATAATCTTTCATCTCCACATGTAATTTTTCCTTTTTGCTGGTGTAACTAAAGTTGTGGTGAAAAAACAATGTCTAAACCATATGTTCCATATTTTGACAATCCAATCAAACCCAGTTTCACTTGGTAATATGTCACATTACTGAAGCTGAATATGTTCTATTATACATATAACCGAGTGCAACATTATTAATATAATTTTTCTATCACAGGCACTGTCATATCAGTCTGGACAAAAAGTCCCAAGTCTTTATTCTTTGAGTTGCAGTTTTGTTCTGTAGATTAAGCTTGTGTTACCTCACAATCTCTGAGAACAAAGAGAGGGGCAATGAGAGCAATCAGTGGCTCAGAAGCCTGTGTGACATGCAGTTGTTTGGCTCTCATCCCAAATCGGCTTTTCCTTCCCTTCAGCAAACCCACTCTAATGCAGCCAGAAAGAGAGATACCAGCCTCTGTGCTCTCATTTCACACTCTTTCACCCCTCCCCAGCCCTTTCTCTTCTTATTTATCTCACAGGCTTTCTCTTATTTTCCTCTATTTTTATTCCAGTAGCTCTCAGAACAGAACAGGAGGGCAAAAATAGTTTATCATTTATTCATGATGAATAATGCAACCCTAGGCCCCGGTTTCTGAATGGAGAATGCACTTGGGCTATTCACGGCATCCCTCGAAACCTAGAGGTGGGCGGATTGTAGGCTGCTGTCCTGTGGACAGAAATGCAGGCATGGATATTAGCCCTCTTGCATGCTGAGTTAATTAATGATTTGAGTAGCAATTTTGCATCAAGGAATGAGATCATCTCGGAGATGCATAGAGAGTAACCTTGACAAAAGATGATCCAATGTCTTTGCTATTGACAGATCAAGAAAAATGCATTTGATTGACTAGTTTTTGTGTTAAGGTGTCCACAACATGCATTTTTTTCTTCTCGCTATTATTAAGTTCATGCAAGACTTATGAGGTGGCTGCAGTCATCATGACAATCCATTCAAAACAAAATGACACACTCGAAAGTCTAGATAAATATTTGATCTTGCTTACAAATGTAAAGGAAGAGATTTAAAAGAAATATGGAGCAATTGTCATCTGACATGTTTACGGCTTGCAATAAAGTTTTAGAATAGCATCAATGTGCTAATAGCCTCTATATGCTCTATAACCACTCATGCAGTAGGGTCAACACATGAGTGCTTTAAAAGATTAAAAGATTGTTCTACTGTCACAGGTATGAAATCACTGATTGGGAAATGTTTAGCTACCATGTAATTGAGCTCTTAAATTCTATGTTTCCACGTGCTGATTATATAGCAAGGGATGTGGGACGGGGAGAGAGGGCCAGCCGTGGAAAGTCACATGAGCAGTGTTGGGCAAATTACTCTGAAAATGTAATTAAATTACTGATTACTGATTACTCCTTTTAAAAGTAACCATGTCACTGTTATGATTACTTTATTTCAAAAGTAATTAGTAATTAGTTACATTACTAGTTACTTTACTTTTTTTACGTTACCATGAAATTTATGAAATCCCATCATACACACTCCCAGTAATTAGTTGAATTACTAGCTACGTTAATTTTTTCTCCATGAAATTGATGAAATCCCAGCATACACGCTCCCGATAAATATTTGTTATTAAAGCATCAACATTCACAGAACACTGTTGTTTTTAACTAAAGCAAGCACAGGCTTCTGCGTACATGTTTGGCATGGCAAAATGCCAGCAAATAGCACTGCTTTTATAATCTCTAAAAAGCTGACATCTCAGTTCATCGCAATCTCACAAAGCTCTGTTATAACACAATGAATATATGCATAATGAAACTTTCATACTGTCTACAATTCGTGTGTTATAATGAGAGGATTCGTGGCCAAGCACATTTCAGCACTGCACTCCTGACTGGCCATTGCATTCCAGAAATCAACATTGCTCAACGCAGCAAACACGTTTTATAGCCTAAATAGAAACTCTGCCTACACTTGCGCCTGTTACTCGTTTTTTATTTTATATTAGTTCTTGTGGCTTTTGTGCAATAGATGAATAACAATTTATTTGTTTTAGACATTTTATATTTAGATATTTCTATTTTGCGGGAGTCCCGTGAATCATTTTATTATCCCGCATCCCGCACACACACGAGTGTCTATCCGCCCGCACCTGCACTCTGTTGCGTCGTGTCTCGTGGGAGAGCAGGTCTCTAATCCACTGGCACTGGACTCGACAGTGCATGTGCTACACCCTTTTTACAATCTAGATTATAAAACATTGCATTCTGTCAGCAATGTAATGCGGCAGTTACGTATTGTGACCTCGGCTTGTAACTATACTCTAATTACTATTTTGAAAATTATAATGCGTTAAATTACTCCGTTACTAAAAAAGTAATCAAATTACAGTAACGCGTTACTAAGTAATGCGCTACTGCCCAACACTGCACATGGGAGTGCATTACTTCCATCCAGTCATTAAATTAGATTGACCATCCTCTGTCTGTGAAAATGCAGATTCTGTCACGCTGGTTTGTCAACAGGAGTCTCCACCTGCCCAATCTGAAGGACAAACATAATAGGCAACAGAGCTAGGACGTGCTTATCTGATGCAAATCATCTTTCTTGGAATATTTGTGAAATTATTAAATTGATTGAATTTAGAGGCATGTGGAGAGAAGTGGTGACGTGGAGACATTTTTAATGTAGTTTTGCAACTTTTTAACTGTTTTCTTTGGGTTTGCTATATGATGGAGCAAATATTTTCCCCTCTCATTTCTTTCTTTTTCTTTTCATTTCTTTTTTTTTCTTTCTTTTTTCTTATATGATTGGACGGTGAAGGGGTCACTATTGTTTATATAGTTTTTAGATATATTTAAATATTTTTATGTATTTGTTGTGTTTTATGATAGATAGATAGATAGATAGATAGATAGATAGATAGATAGATAGATAGATAGATAGATAGATAGATAGATAGATAGATAGATAGATAGATAGATAGATAGATAGATAGATAGATAGATAGATAGATAGATAGATAGATAGATAGATAGATAGATAGATAGATAGATAGATAGATAGATAGATAGATAGATAGATAGATAGATAGATAGATAGATAGATAGATAGATAGATAGATAGATAGATAGATAGATAGATAGATTAAAGACATTATATAAAGGTTAGAAATTTATTTGCATTTCAGTGAGTGAAATAAGTATTTGATCCCCTACTAACCAGCAAGAATTCTGGCTCCCACAGATTGGTTATGTGCCCGTGTGGAATAATAAACCTACCATAAAAATTACAGACCCTTCATTTCTTTGTAAGTAGGCAAAACGTACAAAATCAGCAGGGGATTAAATATTTTCCCCACTGTAGATAGATAGATAGATAGATAGATAGATAGATAGATAGATAGATAGATAGATAGATAGATAGATAGATAACTTAATATATTTATTTATTATTTTATTGTTCCGCATAAATGGCCATAATTTAGTTTATGACCATTTCCAAACCCGTTTTGCTACCTGTAAGACCCCCATGTAAAGATTTTGCATTTGATGATACAAAGCTGTGCTGCATTAATTAGGCTAGCGAGCGACAGGTTTGCTTTTGTGTTAAATAGCTTTTAATCTGCTTTATTCTTCATTAGTAGCTACTTCGCAATGTTTTCATGGTGTAATTAACTATTTTCTCAGAAGATCAATGACAATTTGATTCCTCCTGAGACAGTATATGAGCCCTTTAACATAGATTTACAAAGAGTTTGGTATTATATACTGTTTATTAATTTGGCTGACACCTTTATCCGAATCATCTTACATTTCATCAGTACACGTTCCCTGGGAATTAATCGATCATGGCATCAGTGGAGCTATAGGAACAAGACCTTGAGCCAATTACATAATTCCTCACTCTTTTCACTTCACATCTCAGCAGTGTTAAACAACCTCAAGACAACACTCTGTTTTATATCCCCATAGCACCTTTTTCTGAACTTGTCTTTGTTGAAGGGGCTGTTACAACATTCCCTTGAGCATAATGGTGTTGTGAAGTGTGCGTAATGGCCCCATGTCCTCTGTGTTCTCTTAAGACATAACAAATCACTCCATTTGTACACCACAGTCCATGTGTCCTCTGCTCATCTATTTGCTATATTCACTCCATCTTTTTTAAATTGTCAATATCCTTGATATAGTATCTTCCTTAACCCTAGACAATTGGCAATCCAATTTTCTCAGACATTTTTCACACGTTGTAGACTTTTAATCTCAATTAAGATGTATTCGCTTGTATGAAATGCATATACTGTGTGTATATATATATATATATATATATAGGTAGCTGATTTTTATAGTAATAGTACAAATCTGTTTTATTTTATATTTATTAATTATTTATTGTGAGTATCAGTTTGTACTAGAGTATATAATTTACTAAATAATATATACGATAGCAAACACTGCAATAAAATGTGACCAAATTAAGGACTTCAATAATACAAAAGGCTGTTTTATGTGTAGTTGTTTCATAATTGAGTTATAAATGTGCTGGCTTGCTCGTTTCCAGCAATGGTTTTGTAGTTTAAAAATTAATATGGTTCTATCTTTTGACTTTCAGTTCAGTAATGGTTTAAGATAATGTATAATATAAAACTATTTTTAAGTTAAGGTGACTACTTCAGCAATCTTATTACTTATTGTTACAATTATTAATTGTTATTTTGAAATATTTACAGTATAAGCAAATGGTTCTTGGAATTCCAATTAACTTTTTTGACCTTTTTTTTTTCATGTGATCTGTTTGCGGTTACTCATGTTTAGTGATTAATTTTGACAGCTCATTTGACTCATATTTACTCAGTTGTACACATTATTAAGTACTTATTTAATAATATTGCATGTATTCTGCCATAATTTTGAGTATGCTATTTCACTGTACTTTAGTATGTGGTATTACAGAACTACTTCAAAATATTCATCTTATTTTATGAATAGTTCTTGCTATTCATAGTTATTTAAAATCATTACTGTCACGCTCACGCTGGGAAGGAACGAGGAGACAAGGCGTAAACGAACACAACAGTCTTTTAATCCAACATCCAAGGGAATACACGGGGCACAGAAGCACAGGTAACACCAGGGTTGACGTACAATCTCGGACAAAGACAGACAGCACAGATTCAAACTTAAATGCAAGGGATAACAAACACAGGTGAACTGAATGACTAACTAAACTAAACGAGGACAGGAAAAAGACCATATAAGGAACACCAGGAACAAAGACAGGGGCAAAACACAACTAAACAGGTCCATAATCCTGACATATCGCCCCCCTCCCGGAAGGTGTGTCCTCGCACTGTATAAAAACAGAACACAACAGTGGGTGGGAACTAAGGAGGAGGTTCCGGAGGAGGACGGACACCCAGGAGGGGGCCGGCAGACAGAGTCCAGGGAGGAGACGATGGAGGGAGGAGCCAGGGAGGAGACAGGAGGGGCTTGGAGCAAGAGGAGTCCAGCTGGACCCAGGGCACAGCCATAATGTCGGCCCACGGTGGAACCGACAGAGGGAGGAGCCATGGAGGAGGAATGGCCGCCGACTCCAGGGGGCCAACCAACGGCGGCGGGGCAGGTGGTGGAGGAGCCCGAGGCGGAGACGATGAGCCAGGGCAACTGGGAGGATCCGGTAGGCCGCGGTGGAGCCGGAGCGACAGAGTACTGAGGCGGAGCCGAGGGGATGAAGGAGCCTGACGGAGCCTGACGGAGCCCGAGCGACGAGGCGAAGCCAGAGGAGTGGAGTCCCGAGGCGCGCTAGGAGCCATGGTGGAGCTGCTGGGTCCACGGGCCGAGGCGGAGTCTGGGGCTTAGAGGCTGGAGGCGGAGTCAAGGGAAACTCCAGCCACGACGACGCTGGAGGATGGCAGTCCCGCGGAGCTCGCGCTGCATAGATGGTGGGATGAGGGCGAGCAGATGGGCTGCCAGATGACAGCAGAGGAGGAGGCAGGATGGTGGTGCTAGCTAACACCCGGAACAGTCTTGTATGGTCCTTTGAGAGATCTGTCCCCCTGCTCCAGCAGGAGGAGGAGGAATTATGGGCGGGTGAAGGGATCCATAAGGGGAAACAAAAAAACTGAGAGAAAAAAACGGACTCTTGATCGGAAGCCCCTTCTTGACTGAACATGGGAACAGGATTGTGCTCTGGAGGAGCGGACACTTGAGAGCACTTTCTAGGAGCGGGCACTGGAGGGCGCTTTCTAGGAGCGGGCACTGCAGGGCGCTCTGGACTGGATTCGGGGGCTGGAACGCTCTCCTCTTCGTTTTGGCACCTTCGCCGCGCCATACTCCGCTCACCCTCAGCTGTGGTGCGGGGGGCGGAGCTCCTCTCCGCACTCACACCGTCCGTGGCACTCTCTCTCGTGGCAGGCATTGTTGAGCGACTTACAAATGAGGACAATAAAAGCAGTCAAAACTAACAAAAGAGCAACAATATATAAGTGCAACTGATAAGTCTCGGTTAGCCTAACGCAGTACACGTAGCAAGATAATATAATATAGTATCATCTTGCTATTATTATATATAATACATATATATATATTATACACACACACATATACACACACACGCACAAAGAAAAACAAGTAGATAGAATAGAAAAAATAGAAAGCTAGTGTCTGTTTGTCTTTTGTTGTTTTTTTTTTTAAATAAAAAAATCAAAAAAGAAGATAAATATAGATAAAGTAGAATTAAAATAGAATAGAACGTACATGAGTTAGAGTGTCAAATAAAGGTGGAACAGGTGTGTTTTTAGGTGTTTCTTGAAGATGGTTAAGGACTCAGCTGCTTGGATTGATTTGGGCAGGTCATTCCACCAGGAGGGAACAGTTAATGAAAAAGTCAGTGAAAGTGATCCTGGTTACCATATAAGGAACACCAGGAACAAAGACGGGCAAAACACAACTAAACAGGTCCATAATCCTGACAATTATATTATTTTAACATATATAAATTATTTTTTCATTGTAGTCTTGCCGAGCAGCAACTTACCGCACTATTATGCAGAAATTCATCTTGCATATAGTAGTTTCTAACTCATTCTATCACAATTATCTCTTTCCAAAAATAAGTTTTCTTGTGCAACTTCATGTGGAGACAGGAGCAAGCTTTCGAAATCCTTCTCACAGATTGCAATTTACTTCCTGGCAGTGTTTACGTAGTTATTTATTTACTTCTGTTAAAATAAAAATACACCGCACAACCCTGGGTTTCTCGGGAGAGCTACGATCCCAGCTGATGATTTAGCAGCCTCAATAAGATTATACTATCCTTAGCCAGGGGTGAAAAACAGAAGTCTTCTGGAGGCATCTGATCTATCACACCATGTCTGCATAGTCTTATGAATAAGGCCTGCGGTGCTCAAATTACATTAGGCAGAGCTTAACACTGTGTCTGCATCTGGATGAAGCACAGATTAGCATGCACTCCAGGATAAACCCTCAGGGCAGCCATGATGAAGAACTCTAACCATGCATTGACTGTGCAAACCTGCGCTCATTTTCTTTGCATGGGATGAGATTGAATAAACCTTTGCCATGCAAAATAACAGACAACAAACCACCTGCAGTGATTAATTTTCATAATGAAAACTTTAATGACAAAGTGGATGGGAGAGTCGCAGTAAACTCACCAAGATGGAAAGGACAGCACTTCTGAAGAAAAGAAGAAGATGCATTTACATTGTATCTTGTATTCGAGCATTAAGTAGAGAGCACAAATTAATTCACTTCAAGTGCCGTTCATTTCAGAGCATGGGGTGTAATTCTGAATATTTCTCTTTGAAATGTGTGGCTCATGCAGATTTGTTTAGTAATTTATGCCAAAATTAATAGTTTGCATGCCTTTAAAGACATGCCTGAATATCTGATGTGCAGTGGTGGGTAGTAGAGAGAGTGCATTTGCATAGCAGTGGTTGCTCTTCTGTAAAGATAACAACTTTGAAAACCATGCTAAATACATTTGGAGTTAATACCAGGTGGGTTGAGAGTTGAAGCTGCCCACAGATTGCCCTCAGTGCAAATTATAATATAAACCTCAACTACACGCCTTGTGTGTATGCTTTTGTTTGTTTTTTCCCCCCAGACTAAGAGAAAGGAATTGGAAGGTACATATAGATTTACTCGTTTGCTTGTTTCATGCTTCAAGAAGTGTCATCTGTTATTATTTTTAAATTCAAATATATTAGGACATTTTTTAAAACATGGACAAACGTTGAAAACAGTTGTGTTGTCTAATTTTGTGGAAAAATACATTTTTCATGATTCTTTGCATAGAAAATTCACAGGAACATAATTTATTTGAAATATAAATATTGTGTAATGTTATAAATGTAACTTTCGATCAATTTAAAAGTATTCTTGAATAAAAGTACACTAAAAATGATGGGTTATAAACAACCATTTCTGGGTTATTTGACAACCCAGCACTGAGTAAATATTGGACAGAACATGCTGAGTTATTTTGACATTACATTAACCCATTTGCTGGGTTGTTTTTTGACAGTGCTGGGTCAGTCAACCTGATATTGAAGGTTTTTCATTTTAAATAATGAAAATGCACTCTAAAATCTTTGTTATATATTCATATACAATATTTTTTTATCCAATGGCAAGTCAGTCTTTTACAATCATAAAATACTCAAAAACATTCAGTAAATGTTTTAGGACGTGACAGGAGCAGCAACAGCAGTCATTGGGAATCTGTGGGAAGAAAACTGGAATTAGTAAGCTGTTCCAGTTCATTAAATGACAATCTTATACATGCATGATTGAAAAGTTACATCAAAATCAGCTTCACCACGTGCCATCTCATGTCAGCCATTTAAGTTTGGGTTTCAACCCGTCAAACGACAGAAACGCTAGCATTCATAGCAGATGTTATCTGCGACGTACATGTAAACAAAAAAGATGAAATGTGAGCTGACCTTAATTTCATTCAGGATGTTTCCCCTAAGGAAGTTTTCTCTCAAGACAGAACACAAATGACCGCTGACAAACGTAACCAGTTTTAACTGGCTTGGCACAGTTTACCCAACATTGGGTTACACTGACCCAGCACTGGGTACACTCTAAAAAATTCAGGGTTGTTTCAACCCAACTTTGGGTCAAATATGGACTAACCCAACCGTTGGGTTAAAATTTTACATTAAATTTTAAATCCAAAAGTTGGGTTAGTCCATATTTGAACCAAAGTTGGGTTGAAACAACCCAGCATTTTTTATAGTGTAGGTATGTGAGGGGGTTCATCATTTGCATTGACAGTAAAAATGACCCAGCAGCTGAGTTACAAAAAAACTACCCAGCACCTGGGAAAAAATATTAAAAAATTATAGAATTTTGGATTAATTATTTCTTTAACACCACAGTGCTTTGCTATACTGTCATCTCTTACTCTGTTCTATTAATGTGAATGTTTTAATGAAGACATTTTCAGGTATGTCGAGTGATTGGTGACAGAATATGCTGTATTTATCTAGGTCAAGGCAAGGGTTAGATGAAAGTGTTACACCGTTGTGTATTATCTGATCATTTGCTGTCTTCATTTGCGTTACAGAGTTACGAGTGCCTCTGTCTACCCGGCTGGGTGGGGGAGTTCTGTCAATGGGAGACCGATGAATGTTCATCAAACCCCTGTAAAAACAATGCCACCTGTACAGACCTCCTCAACGCTTACAGGTGGGTTGCAAAAATACAGCTTGACGGAGCAAAGAAAATCTGGATGAATGGACAGGCTAGAGATGGGTCACATGGTCGACTAGTTTTTCCAGCAACCTTCCTGCTGATTAATGAGGTTGTTCAGTTTATGTATATTTATTAATCACTAAAATGTTGACTCTTTTAAAAAAAAAAAAAATCAAACCTCCTTTTACACATTCACCATTTTTTAATTCTCTCTCTGTTCTAGCCTATACTATTCTGGACAATGCTTCATTAAGATGAATATGTTGTTTTCCTCAGTTGTAAGCTACTTTGGATAAAAGTGTCTTCTAAATGAATAAATGTGACATAAACTTAACTTTAGCATAGAAGTTGCATCTGTAGGGCTTAAACATTGTGCACAACCCTGGGTTAACGTCTTTTTTCAAACGTTTATCCCTAGGTTTCAAACTTGTAATTTGGAAAAGGTTAGTAAATTAGAGTGAAAGAGGAGTGTAGTGTGACCTCATAAATATGTAAATAAGAATGTTAACCCAGGGTTTACAAATATACAGTGTGAAATCATGAAACATGACTACCCAGGATTAATTAACATTTACCATGGGTTAAGAATGACCCTTGATTAACAATTTAATGTGTGAAAATCACATTTAAATACATGAAATTAGTTAGAATTAGTTTTGAGGCTTTTAGTCCATGTGTGTCAGCTTTGAGGTCAACTCCTAAATATTGATGTAAATACACATTTAGCAGGGATGTGCATTTAAAATGTAAAAATTTTCTTATATTAAATATAGTGTATTGTTCTGTTTTTAAGATCTTATATCAAATTAACAGTAGTTCAAAATATAAAAATGTGATCTGCATTGTTATTCATATACTGGTATGTCCTGTTGGGATTGGATTAGCATCCCAACTAGTTGATAATAAAAATGTTGTTGCCAAACCCCTTAGACATAAAATATTTACTTGAAAAAAGAAAAAGAAAAAAGTTTGATTTTAAATTAATATTTCAATAATTTCCGGTGAGAGGTGACGAATGTGGAAGTGCAGTGGATAGAGCAAATCAAAACACCGGTCACTAATTAGAAGTACAAAACGAGGATTTGGAAAGAAAAATGTCGGAGGTTTCGATATAAGCCAAGAGGACACTGGTTTTCCTTTGCTGTAAACAAAACTCGCGAGACTAACATATTCTCGCTGGAGCTTACGCTACACCTACGTCCTACATCATCCGCTGGAACGCCACTCTCTTGTGAACTTGCATACGACAGTTAGTGGAAGCTAGAGATTAAGTTTTATAAAGTTTTTAATATGGATATTTTTCTTACACAGATACATTGCTTCGCTTCAGAAGGCCTTTATTTAAAAAAAAACATTATAACTGTATATTTTCATGCTTTTTCAAGTAAAGCAAATTTTGTCCACTAAAAACATTTCTGGTCATAGACAATGTTGAAGACGTTATTGTCAACATGCCTAAGTGGTAAATAAATAAATAAATAAATAAAACAAAGTTTTATAAAAATGTAGCTATATACACATTTTATTTAAATAATAACAAACATCAGGAAAAAATAGGAAACAATACCTTTGTTTTTCGTAAAGTTGTGTCGCTTACAATTAAAGTCCTTTTCTGATTTTATTGTTGTTTGCAACATTACTTGGCAATATTTTAAAGATATTATTTGTATTATTATTATTATTATGGTATTTTGCATGGTCGATTATTGGAGTAGTGTCACCCGGGTGGGAGTTTTAACTCCTATTCACTGGGAATAAAAATAAATGAATAAAAAAAAATCATTCAGTCGATGCAGAGACATATAGAGAGGGGGAATCCCCCATCTCCCCGCCTTCTGAATATTACTTATCATAACGTAACTACGTTATTTGGGCGGGTTTTATTTGGAAAAGCAGCTGATTTCTAGCATTCGAATAATTATGGATAAACCTAAAACCTATAAGAAGGATTGGAGATGAATTTAATTTACAAATAAGGTAGGAATGTGCATACTTTTAAATCGACACCTGCCACGGCGATTTCCTCTTTGAGTGTGTCTAAAAGTGATGGGGGGGGCTGGGATGGGGGTCTTAATATTATCACTCAGCATACCCGGTTAAAAAAAGTCACCGTTCGCCACTGATATATATGTGAGATAAACTGTTCAAAGATAACCCAAGTAAATACAAAATGCAGTTTTTAAATCATTATTTTATTTATTAAGGGACAAAAGCTGTCCAAACCTGCCTGGCCCTACGTGAAAAAGTCATTGCCCCCTAAATCTAATAACTGGTTGTGCCACCCTTTGGAGCAACAACTGCAATCAAGCGTTTGCGATAACTGGAAATGAGTCTTTCACATCACTGAGGAAGAATTTTGGCCCGCTCTTCTTTGCATAATTGTTTTAATTCAGCCACATTGGAGGGTTTTTGAGCATGAATGGACTATTTAAGGTCATGCCACAGCATCTCAGTCAGATTTAAGTCCGGACATTGACTCGGCCACTCCAAAACCTTAATTTTGTTGAGAGGTGGACTTGATGGTATGTCAGCTTTCTAAAATAATGTGCTTAATCACAGTTCTTTTATGATTAAACAGGAAGGGGCAATTAATTTTTCACGTAGGGCCAGGTAGGTTTGCACAGCTTTTTCCCTTAATAAATGAAATCATAATTTAAAAACTGCATTGCATTAACTTTGTGTAATAATAAAATTGGTTTGATGATCTGAATCTTTTAAGTGTGACAAATATGCAAAAAAAAAATAAACAGGAAGGGGGCAAAAACCTTTTCACTGCACTGTATATATATATTTGCTCGAAATAAACGTAATCAATCAAAAGCATACCGAGCCGAGGAAGAGACACTGTTTCTCAAGTGCTTTCCGCGAGCGCGATTCGAGACGGAGTGAAACATGGACAAATTCGTTTGCCGACACAGTTTTGCTTTGGGCCCCCAGAAGTCTAGGATCACCCCTGCATGTGGAGCACTTCTTATGATGGATTTATGCACTTTATTTTTGCTTCAAAATCTCGACCTCCATTCACTGCCATTATAAAGCTTGGAAGAGCCAGTACATTTTTAATATAACTCCGTTTGTATTCATCTGAAAGAAGAAAGGTATATTCACCTAGGATGGCTTCAGGGTGAGTAAATCATGGGGTAATTTAAATTTTTTTGTAAACTCTCCCTTTAAGTTAATTTTTCAATAATTTAACAAGACATTTGCATGTTCATGGTTCTCTAATATTGATAACAATTACAATAATAGAAATTATTATAATAATTATTAGTTGTTGTAGTAGTACAGTAGTATGTTTTAACTAATTATAAAAATAAAGACATTACAGTTGTACTGAAAAATAAATAATGAATATTTGATAATCATCCAATGAAATGAGCTGCATCGGACTATACAGCTATTTAATTAAATTGCTGCCTTTGATTTGATTATAGCATTAAGCTATATTGCGATTATCTTGCAGCCACATTTATTTATTTAAATTTTACATTCAATATAATTACTTATTAGCTGTTCGTCAACTCACGAACCCCCTGCAGTTCCCTCGTAAACTTCCAGGGGTTCATAAACCTGCATTTGGGAAACCCTGGACTATATGAAAAACAGCACTAAGTTTAGCCACCTATTCTCTTGTCACGCAGAGACAGACTGCACTTTCACAAATGTGTGAGATAATGAATTGCAGATGGCAGGTAAAACAAATTAATCAATCAATGGAGCACAGCAGGAGGAGGTTTCTCTCAATCAGTGACTCTCTTGAGGAAAAAGCTCCTGCTTCTGTTTCACCTAATGTGCAATCTTACTAAGGGCAGCGGAGGGAGGAAGAGAGAGAAAGAGGGAAGAAAATAGACTGAAAGGAGAGAGAGAGAGAATAGAGGATGGGTTTGAGATGGGGATTGGCAGCACGGCTGTAAGATCACTGCCACCAAGTGGAATATAGATACCTCCGGCACTCTCTGGGATTCTCTCTGGTAAATATAATCCCAGCTCGCCGCTCTGACCTCACAGTGTCCTACTTCCAGCTGTCTGGGATTTAATGCTTCTTAGACCAATAGTGCAATTAACCTATAAATCCCCTCAGCTGTCCAGAAATCTCCCAACAGTGATTCCGTTTTGGCTATGAATGGCAAAGTGAAGTAAAACAGTGTTTTGTTTGGAGTTTGATTAGCTTTTTGGAGATTTGTGGCTTATAATAGCCAATGTCTGTAAGATTTGCTGGTGTAGTCCACAATGAAGTGAAGTTGACAATATTAACTTTAACAGATAAACAGATTTGATTTTTGTGATATAATCTAAAACTTACTGGCTATTAAAAAAAAAAATACATACATAAAAAGAGACAATCCATTTTATATTCCTTGGCCTAATTTCCTGTTTCAACAGGAAATATATCAAATGGACTGAAAACTGTGCACGTCAAGCTATAAAGTGGCCTTTATGATTGAACTCAATGTATTTAAGTTGTTTTCTTATATTTTGTGTAAATAATTTACTGTATCTCATGGGCTGTTGTGTTTTTATTATGAGAATGATGGAAGATTTTAGAAATGTGCCCGATGATTTTCATTTGCATTTCTACCATATAATTATGACTCATTGCTCATTTTATTTTAATAACATCTGGAGGAATATCATGTCTAGCCTCTTTAAAATAGCTATTGTGTAGGTTTTGTCCCCCCTGAAATTAAGTAGAAGGTTTAATTTATAAGAGTTTAGTTCATGGCACGCATTGTAATCCTGGTCTAAAATGAACAAAAAGGGATTTTCAGAGACGTATGACATTCATTAGTGAAAAGCACCACAGGACTAAGCCAAATCGGAGTCTGCCCCTGGGGGAATTTGCTCTTATGCTACAAGGTCACTGTGTGCCAGGAGTGTCAGTTGGTCTGTACATTAATGAATATTTTAATAGCACAATATCATTTTCCTCTGTAATTTCACACAATGGAATTCCAAAGGATTTCAAGACTCTATTCTTTTCTGAGTTATGTCTTAAAGGGATAGACCAACCGAAAATGACAATTCTGTCATCATTTACACGCTCTCATGTTGTTCCAAACATGTATGTTCCAAAAACTTTGTCCTTAATTAAATATAAAAGGGTTTTGTTTTTGTTTTGTTTTTTTAAAGGATATCCTTGCTGAAATTTTCCAATAAAAAAAGTTAAATAAAGATTAAATGGTAAGTGGGACTGTGAAGTTCCAAAATTACGTTTTTAAAATTTCAATTTTAAATGAATGCAGTTCTGTTGAACTTTCTACTGCTGAAAAAATGTATCTAATTTCAAGCAGCACAGCACAGCTGTTGTCAACATTGATAATATAATGTTGACATTGACAACTAGAGTAATGGCTGTTAAAAATTTAGATTTGCAATCACAGGAATAAATTAAATTTTTAAATATATTAAATTAGAATACATTTATTTTAAATTCTAATATTATTTCACAATCTTATTGTTTTTTTTATTGTATTTTGACAACAAATGCAGCCTTGGTGACCATTAGAGACTTCTTTCAAAAGCATAAAAACAGATTTTTCTAAACCCAAACTTTTAAACAGTGTTGTAGCACAAAAGTGATATGGAGTACTTTCTGACTCTCTTTTATGGTGCATTTTTTGTCATTTTAAAGCTTCACACACTTTGGTCGTCATTCATGTTCGTTATACGGAAAAGAGTTGCCACAGTATTCATCAAAAATAATAAAAAGTCATGTCAGTTTGGAATTTCTTGACAAACAATGAACTTATGTGGAAATACTTCTTTTGCCTCATAGGTGTACATGTCCTCATGGCTGGACAGGCCTGGATTGTGGAGAGGATGTGAAGGAATGTTCTTCCTCTCCCTGCCTGAACGGTGCACATTGTGTGGAGTCTGACATCCCAGGGGAGTTTTCCTGCACCTGCCCGCCCTTCTTTACTGGCCTCCTCTGTGAACAGGCATACAACCCCTGCGACCTGCGGCATAACCCCTGCCTGCACAACTCTACCTGCCGTGCCAAGTCAGATGGAACCACCCTCTGTGTTTGCCCAGTTGGTGAGATATAGCATCCCAACTATATCCTACCTACTGAACCACCCACATGCTGGGTGAGATCTGTCATTCTCAGGGATTTATGTTTACACTTCCACAGCTTGTTTAAATTAATTTGCCTTCCACTGAGTTGGTTATTCAGGTAATATTATGCATTTCTTTCTGATTACATCTTTGCTAGATGCTTATTTTAGTCCACAATAAATGGGCTCCTATGGAAAACCTGCAAATATTTTTTAATTGTGACTTCCAGTAATGGAAAAGTCATGTTAATAAGTATAAACATTTAAAAAATGTGTTGTTAAAATTATTTTTTCTGTTTTTGTTTGAAAAAACATAATGGCTATTGCAGAATATTGCTCTTTAGAATTATTTCGTTTCGATTTTTTTATAAAGTAAATTTAGAAAAACATTTGGAGTATTTTTTATTCGTTAAATGTAAGTTTTTTTTGTTTGTTTTTTTAAGTAAAGGCCAGCGGCAGACAGTGAATTGATCATAGCCTATAGCCTATGTTTGATCAATTTAGCCTTCTCAAATCATTAGGACTTGCCTAAAATAAAATCTATATATAAAACAGTTCAAGTATTTCACAATGTTAGTTTAAAGGTTTTAACCTATATAAATGTGCGCTGTTAGACGCATATCCAATCGTTTGTGTGGAGAGTGGAAGTTGAAGCTCGCTCTGCAGGACATGGAGGCGCCAGCGCGATCACTTGCAATTTTTTCAGTGGATACGCCGTAATTTTTGCTCATAAAGGTAAGAGTAATACATCATTCTAAACTGTAAAGGGTCTAGCTTTATTTGTGTGCACTCACAATATCAACAAAACGTTATGCGTTTATAAAATAAAGAAAACAAACGCTTTCTGCCGTCTCTAAACTCAGCAATTTTTGTATGCGAAGAAAACAAAAATAACGACTTTATTCAACAATTCGTCTCCTCTGTGTCTCTTCGCATCACCGTAGCGCCATTTTGGAGAATAACCACTGAACACAAGCAGCGTACGCTCTTCTGTGTCAGCCGCGATGCACGGATGCGCTGTTTTCATTCAAATCAAAGCGTAAATACACGTAGAAAACGTATCCTTGTGTCCAGGGGCGGATTTAGTGAATTGGGGGCCCCAGGCAAAATATAGGAATGGGGCCCTATACATTTGCACACATTTTCCTAGATCAACCTTGAGGTTCCTTTTTTGTTGTGATGCTTGCTGCTGCACAATGGTGCCCCATAG
>NW_015537947.1:85358-85788 GCF_001515605.1 Sinocyclocheilus anshuiensis | reverse complement strand
GCCAGCGGCAGACAGTGAATTGATCATAGCCTATATGATTGATCAATTTAGCCTTCTCAAATCATCAGGACTTGCCTAAAATAAAATCTATATGTAAAACAGTTCAAGTATATCACAATGTTAGTTTAAATGTTTAACCTATATAAATGTGCGCTATAATTAACGGCATGGGTTCAGTCGACAGAAATACGGGACACACAGGCCTATATTATCTGCTGAAATGTTTGTGGGGCAAATCTCAGATCACTCTGAGCGCTTATGGTACTCACAGTGCGTACAGCCATACACCTGCAGGTGCCACAGACTCGGACGGTTGTCGTGGAAATAAACACCGTAAACAGCAACCATTCGCGTGTCCGCGCTTAATGCGCATATCCTATATGAAAAGCATTTTAGGGGGCCCTTGGCTTTTGGGGGCCCAAGGCGGTCG
>NW_015537947.1:84615-85329 GCF_001515605.1 Sinocyclocheilus anshuiensis | reverse complement strand
AAGTACTTTTCACTATACATTTTACGGGTAGCTTGAATGTAAACATTGTCATGAATTCGTTGTATTCCCATTTGTAAAATAGCCTACAAATGAATTGTTGTAGTCTAACCCGATCTCATGAAAGTGTGTATAGCACGATTTTCTGCTTCTATTTGGCGTAATGTTTATATGCAGAAATTGACTTTGCAAAAGACTGATTAATTCATAATTAACGGCATGGGTTCAGTCGACAGAAATACGGGACACACAGGCCTATAATATCTGCTGAAATGTTTGTGGGGCAAATCTCAGATCAGTCTGAGCGCTTATGGTACTCACAGTGCGTACAGCCGTACACCTGCAGGTGCCACAGACTCGGACGGTTGTCGTGGAAATAAACACCGTAAACAGCAACCATTCGCGTGTCCGCGCTTAATGCGCATATCCTATATGAAAAGCATTTTAGGGGGCCCTTGGCTTTTGGGGGCCCAAGGCGGTCAAAATGGCGCTACAGTGATGCGGAGAGACACAGAGGAGACGAATTGTTATATAAAGTCGTTATTTTTGTTTTCTTCGCGTGCAAAAAGTATTCTCGTCTCTTCATAACGTTACGGTTGAACCACTGATGGCAGATGGACTATTCTGACGATGTTTTTCATACATTTCTGGACCTTGACAGTGTAATTTACTAGGCAGTCAATGGGACAGTCACAAGCCTCCCGGTTTTCATCCAAA
>NW_015537947.1:78973-82217 GCF_001515605.1 Sinocyclocheilus anshuiensis | reverse complement strand
GCCAGCGGCAGACAGTGAATTGATCATAGCCTATATGATTGATCAATTTAGCCTTCTCAAATCATCAGGACTTGCCTAAAATAAAATCTATATGTAAAACAGTTCAAGTATATCACAATGTTAGTTTAAATGTTTAACCTATATAAATGTGCGCTATAATTAACGGCATGGGTTCAGTCGACAGAAATACGGGACACACAGGCCTATAATATCTGCTGAAATGTTTGTGGGGCAAATCTCAGATCAGTCTGAGCGCTTATGGTACTCACAGTGCGTACAGCCATACACCTGCAGGTGCCACAGACTCGGACGGTTGTCGTGGAAATAAACACCGTAAACAGCAACCATTCGCGTGTCCGCGCTTAATGCGCATATCCTATATGAAAAGCATTTTAGGGGGCCCTTGGCTTTTGGGGGCCCAAGGCGGTCACCTACCTTTGCCTAATGGGTAAGTCCGCCCCTGCTTGTGTCGCGGCTGACACAGAATAGCGTATGCTGCTTGCGTTCAGCAGATATTCTCCAAAATGGCGCTACAGTGATGCGGAGAGACACAGAGGAGACGAATTGTTATATAAAGTCGTTATTTTTGTTTTCTTCGCGTGCAAAAAGTATTCTCGTCTCTTCATAACGTTACGGTTGAACCACTGATGGCAGATGGACTATTCTGACGATGTTTTTCATACATTTCTGGACCTTGACAGTGTAATTTACTTGGCAGTCAATCGGACAGTCATTAAGTGATTAATGACAAAATTTTCATTTTGGGGTGGAATATCCCTTTAAGGTATTGCTTTTTGGTAGAGTGAAATGACAACATCAGTCTCTCTTTTGTGGCATTTATTTCAAGGAGGTCTATAGAACACATGGAGAAAGACATTTGTTTGCAACACATCCATTTAACAGATCCTTCTGAATGGCCATCAAAGCAGAAAGATGCCTTTTGCTGCCAGATGGTGTACTTACAGCATCTCCTGCAGGATCTAATGAGGTCATGCCCCAACAAAACCTTGACTCCTTGGCCTCATTGGAAACATTTTGTACACTAAGTACATAGATTTGGAAATTCACAAAGCAATTTATATAAAATTATTTTTACAAGCTCTTATCTATTTTCCATGAGTAAGTAAGGAAATTTGTTGAAGGTCAAAGAAAACCCCTGCAATAAAAATCACATCACTGCTTTGGCGGTATATTAATGAATATAGTTGCCTTCCAGGCAGTTGACGTGGATTTGATTTCTTGGTCAGCGCATTGATTTTGGGTCTGCTTTTGGGTTAATCTTCTTGTACCTGTACAGTGACTATAAAGAACTTGACTGGAATATTTACACACCCTTCAAAAATTTGAGGTTGATAAGTTTTTTTTTAATGGTTTTGAAAGAAGTATCTTATGCTGACCAAGCCTGCATTTATTTGATCAAAGATACAGTAAAAACTGTAATATTGTGAAATATTATTGCAAATGAATATAACTGTTTTCTATTTTAATATATTTTACAATGTAATTTATTGCTGTGATGGCAAAGCTGAATTTTCAGCATTATTACGCCAGTTTTCAGCATCACATGATCCTTCAGAAATCATTCTAATATGCTGATTTGGTGCTCAAGAAACATTTCTTATTGTTATGAATGTTGAAAACAGTTGTGCTGCTTAATATTTTTGTGGTAGCTGTAAGAACAGCATTTATTTGAATAAGAAATCTTGTAATACTATTATACTGTTAATGTTAATTATTAATGTATCCTAATAAAAGTATTTCTTAAAAAAACATGTCAAACAAATAAATGCAGTATTGATATCGATCAGAACCTCCCTGCTACAATTGTAGACCGCAAATTCATGCTGAAATGTGCCACAGAAATTGGTAAAGTCATACTAAAGTGATTAGAGACCTTTGTAAAACTAAATTTCAGCCACTTGCTTGTGATGTTGAGATCCTTTAAAAGAATACTGTAAAGCAATAGTTTCTGTACAGGAACAGCTTGTTGTTTAACCCTTACTGAGCAGCCCGTAGGTGTGACGAATATGTAAATGTGCACGGCTGCATGTGAGATCGCAACCATAGAGATTTTTTTAATTAGCCTTGAGCCACTTTTGCAGCTTGATTTCAATAGATGGTCTTTTTGAATTGTTGAGCAAACTTGTGAGATCTGAATATAGTATGTTCATAGTTTATCATCTTCAAGGAAAATTTGTTGTTTTGTATATGACCCTGTTTAATGTGTTTTAAGTAAAACATTTGAATGCAGATGAATTAGAGTTAATAGACAGTCATGTTTATATTCTTGCTCATTTACAATAATCTGAAATGCATATCTAATATCTCCCTTGAATTGCCAAGCGTTATATTCAGCTAACCTTCAAATCTGCTGAAATACTCCCCATTTCTGTACTCACAGAAGGAAAGAGTGGCTCATGAGAGGAAACTGTGGCTCTCTGGATATGCATGACTTTCTAGTTTTGTTCTGCCAGCTCTCCCCTGCAATATTTGTCCATTGATGTCTTCAGCATGGGAGAGAATTATTAAGGATCACACAGTGATTTGAAGCCATTGTAACCGCTTGAATCGTACTTTCTTCCTTGTTAAACGATGTCTTACCCTTCCAATGGTTTACCCATTTTCTTTGCTTTCCTATTTTTGACTTTGTCTGCAGAGACAGAACAGACCCTATCACTTCTGCCAAAGAACAAGTTCCAAGTGTTTCATTCAATTTTGGCTGCAGGTTTCCATCAAAGGAAGAAGAGCCCTGTCTGATGAATGCACAGAACAGGGGGTGCAAAAAAGGTTTCTGCACAATCTCTTTAATCACAGTGAAGCGTACTCTATATTGCGCACACACATACACGCTCATCTGTCATTTGAAACCCTCCTGATATTATTATGCTCGTTGAGACCAGATCACTTACTCATAATACATGTCTGCTGCGTTTCAGGCACAGATTGCTCTAACTTGAAATTTTGCACATTTGTATTCCGTTGATCACGCCACAGTTTCACAGGGAATCTAATGCATCTCCATAGCGATTCAGAAGCTATTACTCATTCAACAGTAGTGAATACCACAGCGCTGTGCAACTGTATAATGCAGAGGTCTGTCTCACTGTGTGGTTACTAGGGATGAGTATTTGGAAGTGACAACAATGGCAGCAACGTTTTTGGCACTATAATTAGTTACAATGGCAGCAGGGTTGGCGCCGAAACGCACAAAGTGAGGGGGCAGGCACAATTTTTGGGGGGGGCC
>NW_015537947.1:75936-78871 GCF_001515605.1 Sinocyclocheilus anshuiensis | reverse complement strand
TTCCTTCTAAAAAAAAAAAAAAAAAAAAAAAAAAACATTTGCAATCAAGACTGAGAATAAGTGAATTTAAACCTGATTTGGTCCAGACTCTGTTGCTATCTGGGAAGCCAAGCATAAGAATAGCCTACTAATGTAAATTTGTTAACCCACAGTAACAAATTTTAACAGATTAATCGCATATTTTCGTTTGCTGCATGCTTTTAAAAACACAATAAAAAATAAAAAATACAATTTTTTTTGAGGAAAAAAAAAATTATAGTCTACGTCTCCTATAAGTTGCATTTTCAGAAATAATAACGGCAGGCCTAATAATGTTATAATGTACCAAAATTATTTACACTATAGGATATTTTAGTTCCCCTCACTTTACAACAAATCCTTTACATTTAACCATATCAGAACAGAATAAGAATTTAAAAATATATTATTCTAATGGATAAATATAATTGCAGTATATAATAATATAGGCATAGCAATAAACAAGCCAAAACAAATTAATTTAAAACGAAACGTAAGGTAAAGTTCTGCTTACCTCTCTCAGGCACAAATCCAAATGTGTCCATATTCGCGATGTAGCCTATTTGAAGCTAAATTATTAGCCTTATTCTATATATAATTAATATTTTTAATATTTTACAATATTATGTATTTTTGATCAAATAAATGCAGCCATGGTGAACATGAGAGACTTTTCAAAAATAATAATAATAATAATTATTCCAATCTTTTGGCTGTTTTTTTTTTTTGTTGTTGTTTTTTGCCCAGCTCAATATATAATGTTTTTTGGTGTTTTTTTCCCTTTCTATGAAACATTTTTTGCAAACTTATTTTATTATGGGTGGCCTTTTTCTTTAACCTGTTTGCTAAGCCTTTTTTTTTTTTTCAGTGGCTAACATTTCAGTTTTAATTCACTATGATGGCTTATTGGACAGTGTCTTGCAGTTCCCTTTAAGTCGGTCACTCTCGACGTCACGTTGGATGACCGACGAATTGGGATCTCGCTTAGAGAGACCAATCTACTTCGAGTGTAAACTAAACGAGCCAATGCACATTGGCATGCGATTATTGCATCCAGCTGCCACTGATCACAGCATGAGTATTTAGTTTACACTCGAAGTAGATTGGTCTCTCTAAGCGAGATCCCAATTCGTCGGTCATCCGACGTGATATATTGGTTAGAGTTGGGACAGCAGCTCTACATGGACTGTAGTTTGTGTTCAATACACCAGACATGTTTTTGTGTTCAGTAATACCTATGCTAATGGAATTGAACAGAATTGGTATAGTTTTTGATACATTGTGATTTTTAAAAGATTTATTTTTTTAACTTGAATGTTTGAACTGCTATCATTTATTAGTATTTGTTGAAATCGTATGAATCAGCTAAATGCTGGCTGTATACAGCACAAAAGTGATACTCCGCCTATTCCCATCATGCCACCCTGAGCATTCTGCTAAATTTATCTGTCAGACTTAACAAAATGCGCATCCCTAGCGACTACCCTAAAGTCCTTTACCCTTCTGCTGTATGAAATTATAAGCTGAAAAAGTCTGACTCATCACTTTTAACAGTCCGTTGAGAGAAAAGCCCATGTTACAGCATGACTCTTAAATGAGATGAACGTGCGCACACCCCTGTCTAAAATGCATCTGGTTGTTTTGAACTATGATGTGACCAAATGCTTTTTTCCTTGTTATACATCTGACCCACTTCGATGGCACCTGTGTGAACAAACCGGCCTGGCATCCATTCTTTCGCTAAGGGCATCTTGAACGAATTAAGTTTGTAGGATAAGAGAGGCCAGAGGCCAGAGGCCAGTCAGTGAATATGAGTTTTTTTGTGTGACGGTGTTCTAACGGTATCAGGCAGGAAATGAAAAGAATGTTGGGGAGGGATAAAAATAGAGTGCTTTGGCAATCCGTGAATTTCTGTTCTAGGGAGAGAAATAGGAAATTAGCATCCACTGCTGCATACATTACTGAGCTAGAGATGTGCGTAGGCTCACATGCCACCTCCTTTTCTCTTTATTTCTTTCTCTCTCTCACTATCTCTTTCTCTCTCTCTCATTCTACACATTCTCTGACTCACAGCCGTTCTCAGCCCACACTTCATATCTTAGTACATGGGTCGCCTGGCAGATACACTGTGTATTATTGCACAACCCATGGATTGAAACCGAGCCAGCATTCCCACAAAAATGACTTATACCCCAAAGCTGTTGTACTTTGCCCTTTTTTGTAGTCATCTATCTTTTGCAGACCATTTACAGGGGCGTAAACTGTTGCGGGGACGTGGGGGGGGGGGTGTAAGTAGGCTGTCGAGGCTGTTTTATTCACTTTAAACATCGGATGAAGTGATTCTTGAAGTGAAAATGATGATGGAGCAATTTTTGAAGGGGACACAAATAATACAGGCAAAATTGTAATTGTAAGGATAGATACAGTGCCAACAATTAATATTGGCACCCTTGGTAGATATGAGCAAAGGTGGCTGTGAAAATAAAGTTTCAAGAAAAATCCTCTTCACTCATCCAAAAACAAACTCCAGCATATTCAGTTGTCAGACATGATTGGAATTTCGATTGGGACTGGCTTCTATGGTCAGATGAAACTAAAAAAAGAGCTTTTTGGCAGCAAACCCACAAGATGGGTTTGGTGCAAACAGGGATAAAAAGTACACCATGCCCACAGTTAAATATACTGCTGGATCATTAATGTTGTGGGCCTAATTTTCTGCTGAGGTCCTGGAAATCTTGTTCAGATATTGGCATCATGGATCCTATCAAATACCAACAGATAAAAAAAATCTAAACCTGACTGCCTCTGTTTGAAATCTTATAATAGGCTGTGGTTGGATCTTCCATCAGGACAATGATCCAAAACAAACATCAAAATCAACACAAAAATGTGTCACTGAGCACAAAATGAAGCTTCG
>NW_015537947.1:62144-74630 GCF_001515605.1 Sinocyclocheilus anshuiensis | reverse complement strand
ATGGGCATCATTTATCTTTTTGATCCTTCATTCAAAAAATTCACAAAATTCTAACCTTTCATTGAAGTGAAACAATTGAAATTGGGGGGAAACTCACATTATGAAATAAATGTTTTTCTCCAATGCATGTTGGCCACAATTATTTGCACCCCTAGAAATTATTATGAGTAAAATCAAGTATATTCCCATTCATATTTACAATTTTTTTTAGCACACCAGGGTGACTAGAAGCATGAAATTCTCCAGCCATGACTTCCTATTCCACAGGATTATAAATAGAAGGATACAAAGGCCAAATTCCCTTAATCATCCATCACAAAGAGTAAAACCAAAGAATATAGTTCGGATGTGCAGAACAAGATTAAGCTTCACAAAATAGAAAGTGGCTACAAGAAAATAGCTGAAGCATTTAAAATCCCCATTTCCACCATCAGGGCAATAATTAAGAAGTTCCAATCAACTAAAGATCTGCCTGGTCTGCCTGGAAGAGGACTTGTATCTATATAATCCTAATGCACAGTGAGGAGGAGCGTTTGAGACTCTCCAGACTCTCCAAGAATCACAGCTAGAGAATCACAGAGATTAGTTGAGTCTTGGGGTTAGAAGGCCTAAAAAACAGCCCCTACATCACCAAATGTTGTTTAGGAAGGTTTCAAGAAAAATCCTCTTCACTCATCCAAAAACAAACTCCAGCATATTCAGTTGTCAGACACGACTTAACGGGACTGGCTTCTATGGTCAGATGAAACCAAAAAAATAGCTTTTTGGCAGCAAACCCACCAGATGGGTTTAGTACAAAGTGGAGTCTTGGAGTCAGAAGGCCTCAAAAAAACAAAAAAACAAATGATCAAATAGCACCTACATCACCACATGCTGTTTGGGAGGGTTTCAAAACGAAAATCAGGACAATAATCCAAAACAAACATCAAAATCAACACAAAAATGGGTCACTGAGCACAAAATGAAGCATCTGCCATGGCTGTCCCAGTCCTCTGACCTGAACCCTAGAAAATGAGTGGGGTGAACTGAAGAGAAGAAGCACCAACATGGAGCTGTGAATCTGAAGGATCTGGAGTGATTCTGTATGAAGGAATGTTCTCTGATCTCTTCAGGTGTTCTCAAAATTCATCAGGCATTATAGGAGAAAACTCAGAGATGTTATCTTGGGGAAAGGACGTTGCAATAATTGTGGCTAATGTGAACTAGAGAAAAACATTTATTTCATAATAAGATTTCCCCCCACTTTCCATTGTTTTACATCAATGATAGGTTAGAATTTTGT
The DNA here is from genome assembly GCF_001515605.1 of Sinocyclocheilus anshuiensis. Lineage (NCBI taxonomy): Eukaryota > Metazoa > Chordata > Actinopteri > Cypriniformes > Cyprinidae > Sinocyclocheilus > Sinocyclocheilus anshuiensis. The sequence continues at coordinate 73,348 of NW_015537947.1, read as the reverse complement.
GAATTTTTTGAATGAAAGATCAAAAGGATAAACGATGCAGATTTATTTTCACAGCCACCTTTGCTCATATTTACCAAGGGTGCCTTTTATGAAATTTTATGTTTATTGTCCCCCCTACTGTTAGATGAAATTTACGCCCTTGTTCATTTATCAACATTAACCCTCATAATGCATTTAAAATCTGTACACTGTTTTGCATTTCGGGTCCATTTGGAACCAAAGAAAGGTCAACTTAATATTTCTCAACTAAAACCAATATATGAGTTATATATATATTTTTTTTTTTTTAATTTAAGATTACAGATTTAATTTACATTATTTAGTTACATTAATAAAATGTATCATTTGTGTATACTGAATTCCGATTGATTTTCTTTTTGTGATTTGGTATTTTCTTTCTTATTGTCTATTTTGTTTTTTATTTTATTTGGAAATGTAAGATTACAATTTAGGGAAATGTAAGATTTAAGACCTCATAATTATATTTGATAAAATGTACAATTTGCTTACTGAAGATTAGTCTTCTTTTTTTGTGATAAATGTTTACTTTCTTGGATCTTGCTATGTTTGTTTTATTTGTATTTTTTTATATAATTTATTTTTCCTTTTTTTTTTTTTTTTACTTTAGAAATGTAAGATTATTTGGTTTTATTTTTTCAAGGCTTTTGGCTGCTACTGTTCCTGTTCACCCACGGCATTTAAACTGTAAAGTTGCCTTTCTTTCACATTTTGTTTCTTGATTAATTGGGCCTCCAAAGACCATGATCAAGCCCTGCATACCCTGTACACTATATACAGCATGGTAATCGTTCCTTCTCTGTGCATCAATTCAATTTGCAGTTGGTGGTTCAGCTTTTGGGCAACCCCCACGTTCAAAACAAAAGCTTTTCATTTTCTGGTGTGTTTTTTGCTTCCCTTTTTCGTTCCCTCTTTTCATTTCATCCCTCCCTACACAGAGTTTTGCACTCCTGTCTGCATTCGATTGAGATTGTATCCCATTCTAACCAGTCAGTAAACGGCTTCCCTCTGCAGTTGGCCTTATCTTTTCTACTGCATGATTGTTTCTCTGCGCCTATATTGCAATGCATTGCAAAAAGTATGTGCGGCTGTACATGTGTGGTTTCAAGTACATCCTTTTTTTTTTCTCTCTTTGTGTGACCAGGTAATTTCAATAGGAAGTGGTCCCTGTTATCAACGTGAATGTGGCAAAGTGAAATTCTGTGAAGAATGAAATAGAAGTTATGACTTCATTCTTCATAATTAGATGGCAGCAATGAATTGATCAGTTGTCCTGAACAACCTCAGACACACAGAGAGACTGTGGATTGTTCATCACATGGAAAATGTGAGTAACAGACAGTCTGTATACCAAACAATGACATTCAGTACAGAAATGACTCTATCAGTACAATCACTAAAGTCATTCAGGATGGTCTCATCTTATTGACCTTGATGCAGCCATGGCACTGTCTGCCTTTCACTGGTGCATTACATTAAAACTGTGTGAAACGATAGCTTTACGCTTAATAAACATTAGAATAGCTGAAAGCTGGGGTTTCTAAAGAATCTGCAGCCCGGGAAGGTGGATATCTGTAAGAATTGGAAGTGAATTTACCTAATAGATTTCTTCCTGCAGAGCTTTATCCTGCTGTATATGTGGCTGCTATGAATCATGTATGTTAAGTGAGCATATGCTACATGTAGGACACCAGTGCAAAAGGTCTGGGAATTTGGCATCTATTATTGAGAAAGCTAGATCTAAGACATGGCACTGAATGATTCACCTTATTCTGTGAGCCGGCACCTACTTAGGCAACATTTAATGGCATCATGTCAATGTGAATAGTGGTCAAAAAGTTTGGCACCTTAATATAGCCATTGTATGTATGTTTCATAGGACAGACAATCGCATGATAAATTGTCTCAGAAAAAAAAAAAAATAGGATGAGCAATGGTGAAAAATTGACTTTTTTACATACATTTTTTTTTACGTTAATATGTGTTTGTACTGTATATTTTTATGCTTGTTAGAGCATCATAGTATTTGCTTAGCAATATGCTAATGTGAAACTACATTCTCAGAGGAAAAAATAATTGTACCTTTATAAGAAGTACAACAGCTTGTCACTGGGGTAGTTTGTAGCTTATTTACCCCTGAAAGGTTCATAAAGGCATGTTCACACACTCTACTGTGCTACTTTTTTTTTTTGTAAATGAGCTAGGATGTATTTGACCATTGCGCTCATGTCCTGTTTTTTCAGTGTCTCGCCCATGACAGTGTTCTAAAAACACAGATTTTTTAAGTTAAGTAAAAATGCTTCTCGAGGCCTTGCGTTTTTTTTCCACTGCCTGTGTCTCGCGTTTCTCAAAGCAAAAATGTGTTCTGTGTGAATGGCCCCTAAGGTACTAATATACACCTTTTAGGGATAGATAAGGTACAAAGTTGTCCCTTTAAGGGTGCTGCCCCAGAGATAAGCTGTTTTTGCTCTTTTTTTTCTAACAGTGTATTAGGGATGTATGATGTAGGATTTTTTTGCCGATATTCGAAATGCCGAAGTCTCGCCAATCACCAAGTCTCTACTCTGCAGAGATTATAAATTATTTCTAATTTTGGTTCGTTTTGAGCAAAAACCACTCTTTGACCCCATGTGAGTTATTTGTCTTATCGGCAAGGCATATCGGCAGTATTTCATATCAGGCAGATTTTTACATTTTAAGCCTTTATCAGCTGATTCTGATAATGTTCAGATAATATTGTGCATCCCTACAGTATATTAAAATCAATTGTGAGTTGAGTCTTTAGAGTGTTTTGAGTTGAAAAATTTTCCAAATCTGTCACTTATGAGGTTCTATTTCAGTTAGTATGCTGCTGTAGAAGTGAGGAAGCTTGCTAGGTTTTAGAACAGAGCTACTGAATTAGTCCAGTCTTGAATGCACAATTAATAATAGTTTGAAATAATAGGCTAAGGAAAAAATATAATGGCACCTAAGAACTGTCTAACTTGTCAACGCTTTCCCAGGCCAGGAAGAGCCTATGTACTTCAGACCTGTGAACAATGCAGACGGTTAAGTAGAGTTTCTTTAAGTCAAACACATTTATCCTTTAATTAGATTTAGATAAATAAATTGTGTGTGTTTCATCACAATTAGCCTTTGAGCTGGAATCTCTCACTTTGTGCATCCTGCTTCGTGTACGTTCACCGGTTATTATAAATATTTAGCTTAGGCCCTGTTTTGCTCATGTCTTTCAGATTGATGATCATGGGCCAAGGCTAATTACCTGTATGCTGTTACTTTAAGACTGCTTTCATAAATCTTAGTTATTTATAAAGATTGTTAATAATAGGAATGACTGTTGTTCACCTTGATAAATTCATCAAGCTAGTTAATGATTCTGGTTTAAAATTTAAAGAATATTCTTGTTTGTGCATAGTACAACTCACATCGACCAACCATTCTTGGCCATGTTAAATTTTATTTATTTATTACTAAATACAGAGTTCTGGCATGAAACTCTAAATGGCGCGGTCCGATAGGTCTAACTCCATCTGACCTAATGACATCATTATCACATGGCACAGCTGATAGGTACTCTCCTGTATCGGTAGCCAATGAGCTCGCTGCTCAACATTCGAATATATGACTAGTGCTTGCTGTAGCAGTTGCAGCTTGCTTCAGAAACCCTCCACCTTCCCCAGCTCCACCTGTATAGATCTGCTACGAGGTGATTCATGTATGCTACATGGGGTTATTTCATGTATGTTATATTTGCAGCAGCAATATTTCTTACATGCTCACAGCAGCATGTTGTGGATGTATTGGCAGTAGCAAGTCTCTGTACTTGCTCTGCCGCAGCAGCAGCAGCGTAGCAGATCTATTCTGCCAAGACCAAATACATTAACGTTGTCATGTACATTAGCATGCCAATCCCTCTGAGAGTTGTCATGACTGAAGTAAATTTCATATATTAAAAAAAAACAAATGTTAGTTAAATGCAAATATAGATATGACAATGTGGGACCAACTGGACATATATTTGATTCGATTTTTATTGTATGTTCGTGTAATGCAGATTTTATTTGTTTTCAGACTTACTTGTTTCTCAGTGTCTCAAGACTAACAGTGAACTTCAAACACCAAGACACATGGCTGTGTTGACATGGCTAAATTTCAAACTAGTCTCATATTTACTTTGGAAGGATGAGTTGTCCCAGGGATTACCTGCACGGCTTTGTGGGGTGCACAGAGGATGCTGGGAAAGAATGATGGAACATTTGTGCAAGCCACAGGTATCTTGCTCTATGTTTTGACAGTGAAGAAACTCCAGTCTCACTGTGTGTTCTTGCTGCAGATGCATTAATGTTGACACTCCAAATTGTCCCCAGAGACATTGTGATTGACAGTTCATCATGGGCCAGTGCCAGCTGTATATAATCCAGCAGATATTGTACTGTGCATCCATAGTGGCAGAGACCCAATTCTGTTTGATAGAATCTAATGGAAGGATGATATCTGAAATGAAATTGGAAAAACTAGTACACTTCCAGTCAGAAATCTTGTATTGATGAGTTTACAGAAGGTTTTGTGCCCTGAAACTCTCCTTTCTTCACATTTTTAGCAAATATTTACTATCAAAAAAAATATATCACTGGGTAATTGTCACATTTGTGTGTTCCTGTTTCGTTCCTGTTTGTCCTTATTTGGTCCTTCCAGTTCCTTTTCCCATTATTAGTAATCACCTGTTCCTTGTTATTAGTTATCCTCATCACCTGTCTGCCCCTCGTTATCTGCCCTATTTGAGTTCGAGCCCGTTCTGTTCTCCCTCGTCTGGAATTGTTCATGTCAACCTTGCTATGTGTGTGTTTTTCTGTTTCCTTTTGATTATTAAAATTTGTAAAATTCTCCTACGTCTCCTCGCTCCTTTGCTCCGTGCTCCTACACAGCAGCAGTTCTGTCACAGTAATGATAATCTGACCTTAACAAATTCTTCTCTAGACGCTTTAACACTTTAGGCAATAATTCATGGCATGCATATAGAGCATATACTCATTTGGCTTTCTATTGTTGCTGTGAGTCCTCTCTAATGTGTGAAAGCAGTCTGTGCTTTGAAATGCTTTGGAAATGATAAGGTACAGTAGATGTTCTGCTGCATGTGTTAGAATATAAAGTGTGCTTACTGAAACTGTAAATATATTCAGTGGTGGCTCAGAATGAAATCAAGTTTATTACATTTCTAAAAACATGAGCAATGCTAGAGGTTTAATTTTTGTCTTTCCACTGTTGTGCAACATCTGCTCTCAACACTAAACCAATTAGACAATGAGCTCACAAGAATCCTGAAAGGTCTGTGAAAGATTAAATTAAATGCAGTAATTATATATGCATAAAAAATATTTTTAAAAGAGTCATTTTATCATAAGGGCATCGTTTGCCATTTAGAATTTGCAACTCGCTCAGTATAGTAATTAAATTTAAATCCAAGTGAAATAGAAAATTTTGCATGAAAAAAAAATCCTGTGCCAGAATTACCAAAACAATAGCGATAATATTATATATATATATATATATATATATATGTATGTGTATATATATATATATATGTATGTGTATATATATATATATATGTATGTGTATATATATATATATATGTATGTGTATATATATATATATATGTATGTGTATATATATATATATATGTATGTGTATATATATATATATATGTATGTGTATATATATATATATATGTATGTGTATATATATATAATGTATGTATATGTATGTATGTATGTATATGTATGTATGTATGTATATATATATATGTATGTATATATATATATATATATATGTATATATATAATGTGTGTGTTAAAAGTTTAAAAGTTAGTAGATTTTTTACAAGAAATTAATAGTTTTATTCAGAAAAGATACTTTAAACTGATCAAAAGTGACAGTAAAGACGTTTATAATGTTGCAAGATTTCTATTTTAAATAAATTGTTCTTTTGAATTTTCTATTCTATTCTAGTCAAAGAATCCTGGAAAAAAAACATTTATTGCACATTCCATGAAAATATTAAGCAGCTCAACTGTTTTCAAAATTGATAATAAGAAATGCTTCTTGAGCTCCAAATCACCATATTAAAATGATTTCTAAAGGATTGCTTTAATCTTAATCTTTTAATAGAAAACAGTTATTTAAAATAAATAAACAAATATTTCTGACCCCAGACTTATGAAAGTTACATCATTCAATAGCCTGTGTGGTCTACTGTAAGTGGCATAACCTGAAAAGGAAAGTTGTATCAGAGGAAGAAACAAGTTATAAAATGTCAATTTAAGGTTACAGTACAAATACTTTTTTTCATTCACAATAGGAGCGAATATTCAAGTAAAAAGGTACATTTTGATTTTATGTTGACTCTAAAGCATTTTTTCAGGGACAAAGCGTCTTGCTGAGCAGAGGATGAGCTTACTGCGGCAGCGCTCCTACAAAAAGCTGAATATTCACGTCTCCCAGGACCTTTTCCCCAACAAGAGCCCTGAGCTGATTACACGCCCTCCTCCCCTTCATCCTCGTAATGAATACGAGCAAAGAGTCCCCTGAACTTCACCTCCTCCGTCTCCCTCATCCTAACGAGATCCTCTCCACGCTTCCACCATGAGCCCTCAGCCTAATCTGTGGAGGCACTGAGGTATTATTAGAGCCGCTATAGTCCTCAGAGGAGACGCTAGGAGCGCGAGGTCTGGCAGATGAGATGAACTATAGGGAGGTGCACAGTTCCATTAAGATGGCATTCACCAAGGGCCTTTGTTATCATTGATCCTAACGCTTTCAAGGAGCAGTGAGACTTACCGATCCATGACCGTCTCATCTGTCTTGCAGGGTTTGAGGGAACTCGCTGTGAAATTGATAGCGATGACTGTGTCTCAAGACCTTGTCAGAACCAAGGCCATTGTGTGGATGGGGTCAACAGTTACAGGTCGTCTTGCCTTTTATTTCTAATTTTAGTTCTCTGTTATGTTTATTTGTCTTTCAGCAGATATGTAGCCCTCTGGTACTGTTTTGTGTTAAAGGGACAGTTCACCCAAAAATGAAAATCCTGCCATTAATTAGTCACCTCCAATGTAGTTTTAAACCTGTATGGAGATATGTATTGCTTGGAACACAAAAGAAGCCCTTATGTAGCTTTTTTTCCTCCGTTAAATGATAGTTCACAATGATCACATCTGTCTAGTTCTAAAAAGAACAAACAACACCATAAAAATCCAACAGAATGTGCAAACAGTCTAAACAGCATAGTGACAGAATGGTGATTGTTGGGTGAACTATCCCTTTAAGACCTCACAAGACAATATCAACATACAGTGAGTAACAATTGTTGAAATATTTGTCCTGAAATATATCTCTGCAAGAATTGCTCATAAAATATGATCTTGCTAATAAATAAATAAATAAATATTTTATCATTTTAATTATTATCATAATTCATTATTATTGTCAATGATAATGTTATTATTTATTACAAAATATGTATGAATATTTGTTAATTTATTCATAAAAATACATACAGTAATACCAAATAAAACCAGGTTATTTAAATTTAAATTCTTTAAAAAATATGTAAGCAATAACAATTTCCCATTTCAGGTCCTGGCTCCACATTTATTTGGATTGAGGTCAAATTCTGACTTGACTTCTGTTTTTTCAGCTCAGTTGTTGTTTTACCTAAAGCAGCCCATTTACTTTAGCACAGTTGAGGTTTGCTATTTTCCAGACATAATACTGTGTATATTTATCAGAAAGGTCCATTTTTGGCTTGTTTGCCACATGTCTATTTTTCCCCTTGTAGTTCTTTGGAAACTCAGGTGTTGTAACACAACAGAGATGACAGCCATTTATTTATTTTTTTATGTTTATATTTATTCATTTATTTATGGAAAAACAGTCAGTAGTTTCCTCTGTGATATCTTCACATTTTGTTGGGTCAGTCTTACTATGCAGTACATTCTTATGCACCTGTCATATACACTTCTGATCAAAGGTTTGGGGTCATGGATTAATAATAAGAAATTACAATTTTTATTCAGCAAGCGTGCCTTATATTGATCAAATGTGACAGTAAAAACGGACAGTTCACCCAAAAATGAAAATCCTGCCATTAATTAGTCACCTCCAATGTAGTTTTAAACCTGTATGGAGATATGTATTGCTTGGAACACAAAAGAAGCCCTTATGTAGCTTTTTTTCCTCCGTTAAATGATAGTTCACAATGATCACATCTGTCTAGTTCTAAAAAGAACAAACAACACCATAAAAATCCAACAGAATGTGCAAACAGTCTAAACAGCATAGTGACAGAATGGTGATTGTTGGGTGAACTATCCCTTTAAGACCTCACAAGACAATATCAACATACAGTGAGTAACAATTGTTGAAATATTTGTCCTGAAATATATCTCTGCAAGAATTGCTCATAAAATATGATCTTGCTAATAAATAAATAAATAAATATTTTATCATTTTAATTATTATCATAATTCATTATTATTGTCAATGATAATGTTATTATTTATTACAAAATATGTATGAATATTTGTTAATTTATTCATAAAAATACATACAGTAATACCAAATAAAACCAGGTTATTTAAATTTAAATTCTTTAAAAAATATGTAAGCAATAACAATTTCCCATTTCAGGTCCTGGCTCCACATTTATTTGGATTGAGGTCAAATTCTGACTTGACTTCTGTTTTTTCAGCTCAGTTGTTGTTTTACCTAAAGCAGCCCATTTACTTTAGCACAGTTGAGGTTTGCTATTTTCCAGACATAATACTGTGTATATTTATCAGAAAGGTCCATTTTTGGCTTGTTTGCCACATGTCTATTTTTCCCCTTGTAGTTCTTTGGAAACTCAGGTGTTGTAACACAACAGAGATGACAGCCATTTATTTATTTTTTTATGTTTATATTTATTCATTTATTTATGGAAAAACAGTCAGTAGTTTCCTCTGTGATATCTTCACATTTTGTTGGGTCAGTCTTACTATGCAGTACATTCTTATGCACCTGTCATATACACTTCTGATCAAAGGTTTGGGGTCATGGATTAATAATAAGAAATTACAATTTTTATTCAGCAAGCGTGCCTTATATTGATCAAATGTGACAGTAAAAACATTTATAATGTTACAGAAGATTTCCATTTCAAATAAATGCTGTTCATTTTAACTTTCTATTCATCAAAGAATCCTGAAAAGAATGATCAGTTTCCACAAAAATATTAACTGTTTTATTAACTGTATTTAGTGCTAATGATAATAAAAAATGTGTTTTGAGCACCAAATAATATAATGATTTCAGAATGATCATATGACACTGAAGACTGGAGTAATGGCTTCTTAAAATTCAGCTTTACCATCACAAGAAAAAATTACATTTTGAAATTATATTAAAATAGAAAACTGTTATTTTAATATTTTAATACAAAATTGCAATCATTTTTCACAATATTGCCATTTTTACTCTAGACTGATAAGTTCAGCCTTGAGAAGCATAAACACTTCTTTCAAAAATATTTAAATTACAGACCCCAAACTTACCATTATTTACCCTAAACAGTAGTCTATGTCTTAATATATTGGCAAAAATAACAGACTTTTCAAAACTGGAAATAACAAAAGGTTTCCTTTATTGAAATAAACTGAATATATGGTTGAATTTTCATTATTATTATATTAACAACCATTTAAATCGTTTATTATCGTCATGTTTTGTTGGTCTTGCAATATAAAATCACATTTTGGTCATGTAACTCCAGATAAGCAAGTGATTTTTTTTTTCTCTCACAACTGTAAACCGATCCTCCTTTCGTCATCTCTGTGAAGCTGTTTCTGCAAGCCAGGTTTCTCGGGCCAACACTGTGAGGAAGACATCAATGAGTGTGCATCCAACCCCTGCCAGAACGGAGGCGTCTGCCAAGACCTTGTGAACGGGTAAGTACCATGACAACACCAAATTGCACTTTTTCCACTCTGTACCACAACCCCCTTAAATTGATTATGATATAGAAGCCCAAGTATCCTGTCTGAACTGTTTGTTTTTACTAGACGGTCTAGAAATGAGACACGTTTGAGAGATGCTGGTATTATTGTTTAAAGTGCTTCGGCTTATAATGAAGGTCCTTTTTCATCCTTGACATATATAAGCTGCTGGTCTAAACACAAGTGAGAATAGTTCAGCAGGTTCGCATCACGCCTCTATATTGGCTTTCCTCTACTAGATCCTCATTGTGCTTTAATGGGCGCCCCAGGGCCGCTCTTGGTTCAGTCCAACATATGGGCAGAGGAGTCCCGAGGCCAATTTGAGTGCTAAATGGTTTGTCTCCACTTTGTCTCCTATCATGTACGGACTCCCCTGTGATCATCTGCTCCCAGCGTTCCTGTGGAATTGCTTCCATCTGAGGGATTTCTCTTCAGGTGTTTCCGTTTGCTCACAACTTACTCTCTTCCACACAAGTGCACTTTTGACGTGGCAGGGCTTGCTTTAGAGGAGATCGTTCTCAGCGGAGCTCTTTTACCTTGTCCTGTCAGAAGCCGGTGTGTCTGTATGTAGTTTACTGACAATAGTAGTTTACAGATGTTTGCTTTGAGATCCTTTGTAGGCTACAGCATGCAGGATGTTGTTCAGGGCCAAGGAGGTCAAGGTTTGGCTAGTTTGCATGGTCCAGAATGCCCCTGCTGGTAGATGTCGTAACTACACAATCTGGTTGCAAAAAAAATTGTTTTTTCATTGATAAATGTTTAAAATAATCATGTATTCTTACAGAATATGTTTTGCAAGCAACATATACATTACTATATTAAAGTAAATGTCTTACTTATGCCCAATTTGTACCCAAGGGTTCTTAAACATGTGAAATACAGTTATATTGCTCTACAGCAATAGTTTTAATTGGATATTGACGTTCATTTTTGTGTATCTTTTTTCCCCTCTGTTTTATTTCACCAAAAATGCTAATTGTTTTTCCATGACCATTTTTCACATTCTTTCTGGCTCTGTATCATAACCTGACCTGGATTTAACCTGTCATGGTGTCTAAAAAAATGTTGATATCATTGCATAGAATGAAAACAATTATGCTATAATGGCCAAAGATATCCATCTAACTCAAGTTTATATAAACCAGGGTTTCGCAAACCCCT
>NW_015537947.1:52676-61848 GCF_001515605.1 Sinocyclocheilus anshuiensis | reverse complement strand
CCCCCCCCCCCCCCCCAGAAACTGCAGGATTTGATAAAGTAAATAATTATACAAAAATGAAAAAAAAATATTTTTTAAATAAAACCAAACTAAAACACATACTAAAAAGTTTTTTATTTTATTTTTTTGTACCTGCATAAAACATAAAGGTTTGGGAAAAGTTTGAGAATCCCTGATATAGACTCAGCACAGAATGTGTTTCATGTAAATAGCCGTTAACAGTGTTTTTCTATACTTGGGATGCAGTGTGCTGTTAGATCTGATATAGGTGATGCTGTCCTATCTTTTGAATGAACACTCAAAGGCTCAAATTTCTTTGTGACATTTATTTTGAATCATTATTTTGATTCAGAATGCAGCAGCTCGACTGATCTTCAACGAGCCCAAAAGGGCCCACATCACACATCTCTTTATCTCCCTTTACTGGCTACTGGTTTCGGCTCGCATCAAGTTCAAGACATTGATGCTTGCATATAGAACAGTCACAGGCTCAGCACCCTCCTTCTACTCAATCTTACGAATCTACATCCCCTCCAGAAGCTTGAGATCTACAAGTGAGCGATGCCTCGTGATACCATCACAGAGAGACACAAAATCACTTTCCAGAATGTTTTCATTCACCGTTCATGGCTGGTGGAATGATCTTCCCACCCCCATCCAGAATGCTGAATGACGACAATTGAAAACTCATCTCTTTCATCAAAATTTGACTGCATCTTTAAAAACATTTTTTTTTTAAATCACCCCCCGTTTCCTTAATCCCCCCTGTCTAGTACTTGTACTAATCTGAACAAGGTCTGAAACTTTGTATTACAAGCACTTCCTGTGAAGAATCGCTTGTTGTATTCCTCAATTGTAAGTCGCTTTGGATAAAAGCATCCGCAAAATGAATAAATGTAAATGTAAATGAATCGTTAAAAAATGTGGTGGTGTTTATATATAATGTATATGTCATTATTTACAGAAGTAAATTCCAGCCATTGTTGTTAAAAAAAAGTGCCAGCAGGGTTCAGTAAATGGAGATCTTAAAGTTATATCATATTTTTTTAATGGTGCATTAAACACTTTTATTTCAAAAGATCAAGGAAAAATCTCTTTAAATACATAATGTACTAAGCCCAGCAGAACATACTGTACAGAATTAAGAGAAAATATAAAAAAGAACACTAAAGTGAACAAAACAAGCCAGCAAAAAAATCACAGCTGGAAACAAAATGCCCTATTAAATTGTGAATATATGCTACAAGAGATCTCTTCCATCACAAAACCACTTACTGGCCAAGTCCTCACCGATTAGACAGGTGACAGCATGTTTGAAACAGAGTCAGCTTGTCAGTCATTTTGTCCGATGATAGCAGCAGCCAAAGTCATGATTAACAGACACAGTTTAGATCTTTTGCTGTCAATCAGACTTTTCCCTGTCTGTCAGTTTTCCTAAAAACACTCCATGCAGATATGGCACCATTTTGTTTGGCAGACATCTGTGTCACAGCCAGGGATTTTAAAAGGAAGATTTGGCTAATAATGTTATTTTTGTGCATTTCCAGTTTCCAGTGTAACTGTGTCCCCGGATATTTTGGAAAGTTTTGCAACCTGGACATAAACGAATGTGAAGCTTCCCCCTGCCTCCATGACTCTGTGTGCATCAACAAACCTGGGGGATTCATATGTGTCTGCCATAGTGGCTTCTCAGGTACGTCCCCCTCGGCCAGAGCCCCAGACACAAAATCAATGAGAGAAACCAGGGCTTATCGTGTCTACACGGGCTGCGTTCCCCCAGCCTGACAGATTCTCAGTGGAAAGAACACACAAATAGCTCATCAGCACATTTACCACTTTAATTAGATCCCACACTCCCACCAATATCTACACACACACACACACAGAGATTCACCTTGAGTTAACTAAACACCTCCCCCTCATCCTCTGCATTTTAATCAAGTACTTCCTCATCTCCTCAGTCCTTTTTTTCTTTCGCTATTTTCCTCTTTCCCCGGGGTGATCTCATTCTTATTCGTGGACATTTATTAATTTTTGTATGTTTGCATAGGCACTGAATTATACAATGTCAACATATTGAAAGCATCTAAAATGTAAAAACTTTATAAACATACAATCTTTACGAATCTTCTGAAAACTGGACAGAACTGAACTTGACAGGTGAGTAAGTTTAGTACTCAGAAACAAACCTATATCCTGGCTGTTGTTTATTAGTAGTAAATGATGGAAGATTAAAAAGGATAAAGATTTTTTTAAATGCCAAATTTTCTTATGAATGAAATCCAGATGGGATTAAAAAAAAGTAAAGTTTGCACTCTCTAAATACTGTGGTAAGTGGTAAACTGAAATTGTTACCTTAAGGAGCTGTTTCTTCCTGCTCTATCTGTCACGGTTCATGGGTTCACTGACTCATTTTCGCTTCGCGATTGAATCCTCCTTTTGTACCCGTGACAGAACGATCTGACCTACCTATGGATTCAGCGAACGCCTCGGATCTACGGGACTTTTTGTCTAACAACAACGCATGCATGGATCGTCAAGAGGAACGGATGTTAGCTATGGGTCGAGCTGTGCAAGCCTTGGTAGCGCAGGTGTCCGAGCTCACGACCCAATTCCAACAACTAAGATCGCCCACCAAACTCTCGGAGGAGATGAGACGGGTGTTTGATCGCGCTGTAGCGGGTCGCGAGGCGGCATGCATGTTAGCCGAACTACGGCAGGAGAACAGACCCATCTCGGATTATTCCATTGAGTTCCGGACACTGGCAGCTGAGTGCAAGTGGAACGAGGAGGCGCAGTGGGACATGTTCCTGCATGGGTTGGCTGACCGGATTCAGAAGGAGATTTTTACGATGGCATTACCCACTGATCTTGATGGACTCATCGAATTAGCTCTTCGAGTAGATGCCCGTCTGCATCAACGTGGTCAGCGAGGACGCCGCCAGCTGGCGTCGGAACTTCCTGAGTATTCCACTACCAGTTCCTGTAATACGGTCAGTCACACCTTGGATTATGAACCCATGCAAGTGGGAAGAGCTCGGCTTTCCCGGGAGGAGAGAGACCGTCGGAGAGCAAGGGGACTGTGTTTGTATTGCGGCGCTGCGGGTCACTTCCTGGCTGACTGTCAGGTAAAAGGCCAAGCCCGGCAGTAGAGCTGAGGTTACTGTCGGGTGGATTGTCCCTGGGAAAATCCTCGTCCTCAACTCTCCTCCCGGTAAGACTGCAATGGGCAGCCGGAATCCACAACTGCCAGGCCCTGCTGGATTCCGGAGCTGAAGGTAACTTTATGGACTACAACTTAGCACAACACCTTCAGATGCCCATTGTTCCTCTAACCCATATTATCTCTGTCAGTGCACTCAACGGACAGGCTCTTCCTAGCATCACACATACTACTGAACCTGTCACCCTCATCACCTCAGGAAATCATATTGAGAAACTCACACTTCTGCTCACTGAATCTCCGCTGGCTCCTGTCATGCTGGGCCAACCCTGGCTGGTGCATCACAATCCCAGGGTGGACTGGGGCTAGAGCTCCATCTCGGCGTGGAGTGATCAATGTTATGCGTCTTGGCATTAATAATGTTATATTTTTCTTGATTAAAATAATTTAATTTAGATGTTAGCTCATTTATGTTTATTTATTTATTATTTTTAGGTCATTTGTTTTTCAATAAATATGTTATTTGATTGAGGTCAGTAAGCATTTATAATTAAGAAATTAACACTTGTATTCAGCAAGGATGCATTAAGGGACCAAATAAGCATATTAGAATAATTTCTGAAGGATCAAGTGGCAACGAAGATGTCACGTTGCTACTGTGTTGGAGCGCAGAGCGAGGAAACGAAGAGTACATCAATAAGGAAATGTTAATGACTTCAAGGGAACCAGGAAAACACACGTAGCTGAGAAGGTTGACACATACAATACTAGACTAAGAACCGGGAACACTTTAAATACACAAGACATGACGAGAAACACCTGGAACTAACGAAACATAACATGAGGGAAAACACAGCTGGAAACAAATGGAAAACAATCAGGGGGCAGGAACAGGAAAACCAAATAAGGGCATGGAAACACATGGGGAGCAAAACCCACACAAAACACAGAACAGAGTCTGACATTACTCCCCCCTCCCAGAAGGCGTGTCCCGTGCCGTAACAATTCCACCAAGGAGGGGGGGTGGGTGCCCTGGAGGTTGGTGCAGGACTGGGACACGGGGAATATCTCCAGGGTGGATCAGGCAGTGCAGAATGCCATGGCGGAGCAGGGAGCTCTGCCGGAGCAGGCAGTTCGGGGCGCCATGGTGGAGCAGGCAGACTAGGAAGCCATTGCGGAGCAGGCAGACTAGGAAGCCATGGCGGCGCAGACAGTTCAGGAGGCCATGGCGGAGCAGACAGTTCAGGAGGCCATGGTGGAGCAGACAGTTCAGGAGGCCATGGCGGAACAGGCAGACTAGGAAGCCATGGCGGAGCAGTCAGTTCAGGAGGCCATGGTGGAACAGGAACCTCGGGGAGCCTGGCCTCAGCACTGGGCCCGGCCTCCACAGATGGACCCCTACTACCCCCCAACCCCCCCTCCCCCCAAAAAATCCTTCGGGAGAATATAGTCTTTAGTGGCCCTCTGTAGGCCTAACTCGGGAACTGTGGCCCTCCCTGGGCTTGACTTGGGGACTGGAGCCCTCCTTGAGCTGGACGTGGGAACTGGAGCCCTCCTTGGGCTGGACATGGGAACTGGAGCCTTCCTTGTGCTACACTCGGGGACAGGAGCCCTCACTGGGCTAAACCCGGGGACAGGAGCCCTCATTGGGCTAAATTTGGAGACAGGAGCCCTCACTGGGCTAAACTCGGGGACTGGAGCCCTCTCTGGGCTAGACTCGAGGACAGGAGCCCTCTGTGGGCTAAACTCGGGGACAGGAGCCCTCACTGGGCTAAACTCGGGGACTGGAGCCTTCTCTGGACTAAACTCGGGAATTGGAGCCCTCTCTGGGCTAGACTCGGGGATTGGGACCCTCTCCGGGCTAGACTCGGGGATTGGAGCCCTCTCTGGGCTAAACTCGAGGATTGAAGCCCTCTCTGGGCTAAACTCGGGGACTGGAATCCTCTCTGAGCTAAACTCGGGAAGCGGAATCCTCTCTGGGCTAAACTCGGGGACTGGAATCTTCTCTGGGCTAAACTCGGGGACAGTAACCTTTACTGGGCTAAACTAGGGGACTGGAGCCCTCTCTGGGCTAAACTCGAGCTCTGGGGCTGGAGCCGACACTGGATTGTGGTGTCTGGGAGGTCCACGGGGCGATAGCAATTGGCCCCGATCCAGAACAGAGAGATGAGCGTGGCGTCATCCAGCGCTGTTTTTGAGGCGATCTTGCTGAAGTCCCACACATACTCCACGAAGGGGAGATCTCTGTGGGCTAGGCCAATAAAACGAGCATCTACTTCTATGCCGTGGGGAGAAACACACAGGAAAACAAAAGACTTTCAAAACAAAAAACAAACATGGGGAGAAGGGGCGCCGCTTACTGGTCTGGTATTCTGTCACGTTGCTACTGTGTTGGAGCACGGAGCAAGGAACGAGGAGACGAAGATTACATCAATAAGGAGATTTTAATGACTTCAAAGGAACCAAGAAAACACACGTAGCTGAGAAGGTTGACACATACAATACCAGACCAAGAACTAAGAACCGGGAACACTTTAAATACACAAGACATGACGAGAAACACCTGGAACTAATGAAACATAATAACATGAGGGAAAACACAGCTGGAAACAAATGGTAAACAATCAGGCAGCAGGAACAGGAAAACCAAATAAGGGCATGGAAACACATGGGGAGCAAAACCCACACAAAACACGGAACAGAGTCTGACATTAGTCTGGAATAATGATGCTGAAAATTCAGCTTTACCATTACAGGAATAAATCATATCTTAAAATGCATTAAAATAGAAAATTTGTTTCAATTTGCAATAATATTTCAAAATATTCCTGTTTTTACTGTATTTTTAATCAAATAAATGCAGTCTCGATGGAAAAAATTATAATTTAGACCTTAAACGTTTGAATGGTATTATAAAAGCTCAACAAGTATTACATTGCTCTTTAATTGTTTTCTTTTTTTATAAATAAAATAGAATCAGCCTACTGGGAAAGATTAAACATTTGCACCTTTGTACATACTGTACATACAATATTTTACACTTTAGATACGTCAATACATTGACATTATACATGTCAGTATCTATTGCATCTAAACGCATGTGTGCTAGAACCTCAGTTTATGTACAATCACCTACGAATACTAAGGCCATTACTCTGCTAGCCCACTTATCAATGCTGTTTTAAAAATAAGTGTAATCTCAATCGCCATCAACCGGCTTGAAGATTAATTTCGTTTGTCTTTTGTACTGTATCATCAATTTATCCTCATCCTGCTGAGGGGAAAGAAAGAAATCTCAGAGGCATGGAAACTCCTGGGAGAGCTCAGCCTGACACACAGGCCCTAATTCCCACAGAAACCTCTTTTATTATCAGGCCCCACTCTGCCTTGCACCAGTCATTACTTTCCTCTCAGCTCTGAGCTCATCTGAGGAATTGGACATGTCCCCTGAGAGCTCAGGCTGGAGGATATATTCTGGATTGGTTTTACAATAAATATAAAATGAATTTTAAATTTGGTCATTTTCGCACAAAACTATGACTTCAGAAGACATGGAAAATAGCTCATACATTGTTTGAAACAGTTTGAAACATAAGTAGACGATCAAATATGTTTTTATTTAGCTAGAATACAAAAATACATTTTGTTTATGCACTTTTTTTATGCTTATACAAATGTATAATGTTTTCTGTAGTTAGACAAGTGAAACACAATGCTACCAATGCCAAGGTCCTTGAATGCAAGTACCTTTATGCATTTTTTCACCTTGATATCAGACATGGCGTTTAATAAATCCATCACCTTGATTTCCAAGAATTTCTAAATACTCAATGTAATGTATTTATATGGCATTGATTTTGTTCTCCCCAAAGGTAAATTGTGCGAGCTGAACGTTGATGAGTGCAAATCTAATCCATGCCGAAACAACGGGAGGTGCATCGACGGTCTTAATGGTTACCAGTGTGTGTGCTCCAGAGGTTTCATGGGCTATCACTGTGAGAGAAACATTGATGAGTGCTCATCCAACCCCTGTGTTCATGGGAGGTACATTAACCTTGCTGAGCTGTAACGATGTGTATTTCAAGCTCTGTGATTGAGAGCTTTGTAAATGGCCATCACATCCATTCTGAAAGAGACGGTACCTGTGAGTCTTTTAAAAGACTAAATGTGCTCGCAATCCTTCTTGCCAACTCACTCTCAATTAGCTGTTTGGCAGTCTGGTACTCAGTAAACACAACATAATTAGATGTTACCAGCTGTTTCTTGCACTTTGAGCATCTAACCAAGTTACAATAATAATTTGATTTTAAATAAAGTGCTAATGCCTTAAATAGTAACAGTTTGGGTAGGACAGATTTTTCCCTCAGGAACCGTACTTGGGAAACGTCTCAGCTTTGTTATTTTGAAGTGTTTATATGTTGTAGACTGCATGTTATCATGGTAAAAATAAGGAATATAAAAGTACTCAACAATAAGAATATTTTTTTCTACTGTCCAGGTAGAAGTAGTTCAGATTTGTACTTAGCAATGATAGAATAAATCTCAGATGATTGATGTAATAATATGCAATACATCAGACACAACCAACAAAAAAAAAACATGTATGTGATCAATAAATGTCTGTGCTGGCTTGTCAAAACTGTCACTCTGTCCCTGGGCCATCTTTATTGTTGAGCCCTGTAAAATCTAGAAATGAAAGGGGACATAGTTCATGCAGATAAACATGCACTGGTTTATAAATAGATGCATCTTTAAATTTTATAATGCCATTTTACTGCTTATGAGTTTTTAGGGTGGATAAAAGATACGTGTTGTCACCCGACATTAGCTGTTAAACCGGGAAATTAGCTATTTAATCACAACCTAGTAAATGTTGCACTTGCACATTAATTAACCATCATTGTGACTTTATCAAGACAGCAGGAGTGTGAGAGTTGCAGTGGCATGTACAACATGACTTTCTAACATTTATAATATGAACTGACTATATATTATTTTCAAGACCCTCACTTATGAAAATCATTTATACAAGATTGTTGTTTTATTAGTCCTGCTGTTCTGGTGTGTTTATGTACTGCACTGTAAAACCTCTGTCAGAAATCACTGTGCAGGTAAATGTGGTTGAGGTTGCAGCTTCATCGACATGTAAAATCATCTCTCATAAATCATAAATAATGAATGCAGAATTTGCACATGTCAGGGCACATAAACAATCTCTTTTGTCATTGCAGTTGCCTGGATGAAACTGATGCATACAGCTGTCAGTGTGAGGTTGGATGGACCGGTCACAGATGTGAGATCAACATTAATGTAAGCATGTTCTTTTTGAGCTTCTCAGGTTGTCAGAGCATCTTGTAAGTTATTAGAGCATGAGTTATTATTGTTGTATATAGTGTGTGTGTGTGTGTGTGTGTGTGTGTGTGTGTGTGTGCGTGCGTGCATGCGTGCATGTGTGTGTACTGAATATATGTGTCTGTGTAGGTGTGTCCAGTTGTGGTCAAAAGTTTGAAAAAGTCAAAACTTTGCAGTGTATGTTAAAAATGTTAATTATTTTACCAAAATAAGAGGGATCATACAAAATGCATGTTATTTTTTTTATTTAGTACTGACCTGAATAAGATATTTCACATAAAAGACGTTTACATATAGTCCACAAGAGAAAATGATTGTTGAATTTATAAAAATGACCCTGTTCAAAAGTTTACGTACGCTTGATTCTTAATACTGTGTTGTTACCTTAATACTTGTTTGTTTGTTGTATGATTTTGAGATCCATCTTTTCACACTGAGGACAACTGAGAGGGACTCATACGCAACTATTACAAAAGGATCAAATGGTCACTGATTCTCCAGAAAGAAAAAAACGATGCATTAAGAGCAAGGGGTGTAAACTTTTGAACAGAATGAAGATGTGTACATTTTTCTTATTTTGTGTACATTTATCATATTTCTTATTTAGTACTGCCCTTTAGAAGCTACAGAAGATACTTACATGTTTCCCAGAAGACA
>NW_015537947.1:43361-52405 GCF_001515605.1 Sinocyclocheilus anshuiensis | reverse complement strand
TCCCGACTCTTAATACATTGTGTTTCCTTCTGGAGCATCAGTGACTGTTTGAACCTTTTGTAAGTGTGAAAAGATGGATCTCAATTTCACACAATCATTGTCGGAAAGGGCTCAAATACGCAAAAGATGCAGGAAAACCAAATAATTTCAAAAAGTTTTATGAAGAACAGCAGGCAGTTTAACTGTTCAGGACAAACAAGGGACTCATGAACAACTATCACAATACAAAACAAACAAACAAAAAACAGCTGTGGATCATCCAGGTAACAACACAGTATTAAGAATCAAGCGTTTGTAAACTTTTGAACGGGGTCAATTTTATAAATTCAACTATTATTTTCTCATCTGGACTATATGTAAACGCCTTTTATGTGAAATATCTTATTCAGGTCAGTACTAAATAAAAAATAACATGCATATTTTGGTAAAGTAATTAACCTTTTGCAGATACTGCAAATTGTATGTAAACTTTTGACCACAACTGTATATTTTTAAATTACTACTTTTGATTATTCTGTTCTTTATATAGTATACATTTTTTAATGTACAGTAGTATGTTTAAAGCACAAAACAAATAAAAAAATAACAATAACAGCCAAATTAAGGCTTTAGAATAATCATTGTTCAAGACATTTTAGAATACATTCTTTCAACATTTTTTTCACATATATTCTTTTTTTTAATAATGTACATTTATAACACTATACTTTGTTGTGTGAGTATTTCTAATACAGTAGCTGAGAGAGTGACAGCAAATTTAACATCTTTCTCTCTTCTGAACATAATCAATCTCAGTATTTTTCACTCTTTTGGAAAGTTGTAGAAATGCTATCGTGTTTTTTTTTTTTTCCTTTTTGTGAAAGTGACGTGACATGTGGCCAAGTATGGTGACCCATACTTGGAATTAGTGCTCTGCATTTAACCCATCCAAAGTGCACACACACAGCAGTGAACACACACCCGGAGCAGTGGGCAGCCATTTTTGCTGCGGGGCGCCCGGGGAGCAGTTGGGGGTTCGGTGCTTTGCTCGAGGGCACCTCAGTCATGGTATTGAAGGCGGGAGAGAGCGCTGTACATTCACTCCCCCACCTACAATCCCTGCCGGTACGATACTCGAACCCGCAACCTTTGGGTTACGAGTCCGACTCTCTAACCATTAGGCCACAACTTCCCCTTTTTGCAACTTTTTGCAATTGGAGCAAATGGTAACACAAAAAAAAGAGATATTTGTTGTAGTTTCCATTCACCACGTTTACTCATCTATGATGACTTACACTTCTGAGAACCCTTAAAATGTGAAAAGGGTCCATTATGTAACCAACAGCGTTGACGCCAATTGAATTCCCATTGGTCGTCTTGCATGTATTTGCATAGTGAATTTTGATTGCTGTTTTTATAGCATCTTTTTTTCACTATATAGCCGCCTTACACTGCAAAGGTAGTGTCTCATATGTAGATTCTCATACACAGTGGACAAAAACGCGAGTGTCATAACAATGACAAAACCTAAAAGCTTACACACTACTCTCTCCCTGCCTTGCCAGCACTGTTATTTCCTTTAAGAAATGTAAATCTAGTTGAAAATCTTCAACTGAAATTTATTTAGCATATGAAATCCAATAAACAGAATGCAGGTATGCAG
The DNA here is from genome assembly GCF_001515605.1 of Sinocyclocheilus anshuiensis. NCBI lineage: Eukaryota > Metazoa > Chordata > Actinopteri > Cypriniformes > Cyprinidae > Sinocyclocheilus > Sinocyclocheilus anshuiensis. The sequence continues at coordinate 50,763 of NW_015537947.1, read as the reverse complement.
AAATACAAACTGTTTTGAGACCATAAAACATGGTGCATTCATTTACGAATTAATCTGCTGGCAAAATGAATATGTCAGATAGAGAAGGCTGTGTCTGTCCAAAGAGTCCCCAGGCTGTAATGAGATCAAAGTTCAAGGTTTAACAGTGGCAATGAGTCTCTGAGACATGACTGCCATATTTCATTGTGGAGACAGGGAACTATCATGTAAAGCTGTTAGGACAGACTACAGCATCACACAAGAACAAACCGGAGTCTGTGAACAAGAGCTCTGACACATACTTTTCATTGGTAAGAGCTGAGTATCACTAGACCCGCTATTGACAGGATTTCCAACTATTTGATGTCCAGCACTGCCACAAGTGACTGTCTGTGCCTTTTTCCCTAAAAATGGGTTGAAAAATAGGTTGTGCTGCCGTTGGTGGTGTGTGCAGGCATAAACCCAGCTTGTCAAATCAAGTTGGTTTATTGTCATTTCTCTGTATGACAGAGGTGGAACAAAATACAGTGTCTGTTAAGCCACACTGCAGAACATATCATAGGTCTATACAATATCAACTTTTAACACAGTGATGGTAAATATATTTAAAGGGATAATTCACCCAAAAATGAACATTCTGTCATCATTTATTCACTCTCAAGCTGGAATGGAAGTTAATGGGGGCCATCAACTACAACGGCGTTTTAGTGCCACGTTAAATTAAAGAGATTAAAGTTGTAATATTTTGAGGAAAAAGTCAAAATTACGAGAATAAAGTTGTAGCAATATGAGAATAAAGTCAAAATATTTTGAGAATAAAGCCAAAATTACGAGAATAGAGTCAAAATATTTTGAGAATACAGTCAAAATATTTTGAGAGTAAAGTCCAAATATTTTGAGAGTAAAGTCAAAATTACGAGAATTAAGTCGTAGCAATTACAAGATTTAATTTATAATATTAAAGAGTGTGAAAAACACATTATTGTAACACATATTGTTTGTATTTCGCTATAGAACTGACAGAAATTGAAAGCTGAGACTTTGTTTTATATTAAAAGCACCAAAAGTGCAAAGCTTATTGCTATTATTGGGTGGCTGGCGCAATACAAATAATTAATGCATTTTAAGACATTAAATATTATTTCCGAACATACTGTCCCTGCGAGTATATGACACATGGTATGATTTCTGCTAATAATCCCACATATATTCAAATCAATTGCCAGGCCACTGGAATTTCTCCCGGTGCTCCCAATCTGGATCATTTGCATGCGCAATATACAGTATACTCTCAAAATATCGTAATCTTGTAATTGCTACGACTTAATTCTAGTAATTTTGCCTTTATTCTCAAAATATTTCAACTTTGTTCTTGCAATTTGGATTTTTTTTCTCGTATTGCTACGACTTTATTATCGTAATTTGGACTTTTTCTCAAAATATTACGATTAAAAAATTTTTTTTTTTAGCATGACACTAAAACACCATCGTAATCAACTGTTTGGGTACACACATTTTTTAAAATATCATTTGTATCCAGCAGAAGAAAGAAATTTACACAGGTTTGAAACAACCTGAAGGTAAGTAAATGATGACTGTTTTCATTTTGGATGAACTATGCCTTTAATACAATACTATGGCAAATTAGAATAAAGATATTCTACTTAAAGATTCTATATACTACTAAATGAATTACGGAAATGCAGTATTGCAGTGAGGTAAGCATTTTGCTGTGAAAGTAGAAATCTAACCCCAACCCAACAAGTAAATGTCTGTGTGTGTTCAATCATTTGACAAACCTAAATAATACACAGTTCTGTTCATAAGTTCACATAAATTTGGTTGTCAATAGAATTTTTGTCTTTGGGTGGTGTGGCCTAGTGGTTGTAATGTCAAGGCTGGTAATTGTTTCAATTTTCAAACTGGTTCATCTGAAAGGTTGCTGGTGTAGTGTGAGGAGCAAGCCATAATAAGCCATCACCATTGTGCCCTTGAGCAAGGCACTTATTCCCAGGTTGCAGCAGGGGGGTTGTTCAAGTTCATAGCAGTGTTCTAAGGGGACATCTAAAAGTCACCGAATCGAGTTCAACTGGACCTGCGTGGTGATAAATAAAGATTATATTACATCTTCACTGCTTGTGCTCTACACTGCCTTATAAAAGCAAGACATAGTGACAGGTTTTTGAATCATTTGATTTCAGTTTTCACACTGTTTTCTCTGAATTGGAGTATAGTTTTGCTAAATCGTAGCATGAAAAGCCAGATTTCAGTAACTCAATTTTGAGTTATCTTGTTGTAGTTGTGTGACAAAACATATTAGTCCAATATCCAGTTGTAGATGAGTGCTTTTCATTGTCAGTGCAGGATTTTGTAGAAGGGATTAAAATATATGACAAAATGGGGCAGTGAGAAAGTTTTACAGTTTTATGAGTTTACTGTCAGACATGCATACATTATTAAACTCTCTTTGTATCGAAGATCACCTAATAATTTCTCCCTAGTGTAGTTAGTGGCTCTTACAACAATGAAGGTGAATTGGTTAGAAATGACACTACTTAGAAATCAAAAAGCACTTCATAAGAGACTGTGAAAGACAGTAAGCTTCATTCTACCTGATCTCCTGAAATATAATATCTGGCCTAGTTTCATATTCTAAACTTCCAATGACAACAAAGATCATAGGATGGAAAGGTCAGACATATTGTCGGGTTATGTTAGACTTTTATGATGCTTAAAAAGGGAAATGGAGCACCATAATCTCCTGAGAAGAGAGAGAAATCAAGAACTGAAAGGCGAAAGACTAATTTAACGCACAGTAATCATGTTATTATATTATTAAATTCTATCAATGCTATGGCAAGTTTGTTTGCTTTTTGAGAATAGATTGTATATGTATTTTATGTGTAAAGTTATTACATTGTCCATGTTTAGTCAATTTAACTAAATCTTTAATACATTTTTTGTAAATCTTGGATATTGTACATATGCACTGTATATATTCCTGCATGGTTTAGATGGTGGGGATTATTCTTCTGAATAACAACCACAGGATCATCTAAACACAAGTGTCTGATTAAAATGCTTCTATCCCTAATTGATTTAATACCTAGCACGGCCTTAAATGTACCCCTGAGACGAAACACTTGGCTGCTTGGGGGACTTCAGAGGCTTGTTTGGAATAAATCATTAGCTGCTGTTTGCTCCCGTAATGACTATAGGATGAGATCTGCCATTCTGTTTGTAAACTCACTTACAGTATCAACTCCACTAGTGTACCATATATCCTTTTTATATGAACATCTTTAAATCACAGAAATGTAATTAAATTTAGCTGTGCACATGCAGTAAAATCTGTATTTCTGTTGCCACGTTAAATTAAAGAGATGAAAGTTGTAATATTTTGAGGAAAAAGTCAAAATTACGAGAATAAAGTTGTAGCAATATGAGAATAAAGTCAAAATATTTTGAGAATAAAGCCAAAATTACGAGAATAGAGTCAAAATATTTTGAGAATACAGTCAAAATATTTTGAGAGTAAAGTCCAAATATTTTGAGAGTAAAGTCAAAATTACGAGAATTAAGTCGTAGCAATTACAAGATTTAATTTATAATATTAAAGAGTGTGAAAAACACATTATTGTAACACATATTGTTTGTATTTCGCTATAGAACTGACAGAAATTGAAAGCTGAGACTTTGTTTTATATTAAAAGCACCAAAAGTGCAAAGCTTATTGCTATTATTGGGTGGCTGGCGCAATACAAATAATTAATGCATTTTAAGACATTAAATATTATTTCCGAACATACTGTCCCTGCGAGTATATGACACATGGTATGATTTCTGCTAATAATCCCACATATATTCAAATCAATTGCCAGGCCACTGGAATTTCTCCCGGTGCTCCCAATCTGGATCATTTGCATGCGCAATATACAGTATACTCTCAAAATATCGTAATCTTGTAATTGCTACGACTTAATTCTAGTAATTTTGCCTTTATTCTCAAAATATTTCAACTTTGTTCTTGCAATTTGGATTTTTTTTCTCGTATTGCTACGACTTTATTATCGTAATTTGGACTTTTTCTCAAAATATTACGATTAAAAAATTTTTTTTTTTAGCATGACACTAAAACACCATCGTAATCAACTGTTTGGGTACACACATTTTTTAAAATATCATTTGTATCCAGCAGAAGAAAGAAATTTACACAGGTTTGAAACAACCTGAAGGTAAGTAAATGATGACTGTTTTCATTTTGGATGAACTATGCCTTTAATACAATACTATGGCAAATTAGAATAAAGATATTCTACTTAAAGATTCTATATACTACTAAATGAATTACGGAAATGCAGTATTGCAGTGAGGTAAGCATTTTGCTGTGAAAGTAGAAATCTAACCCCAACCCAACAAGTAAATGTCTGTGTGTGTTCAATCATTTGACAAACCTAAATAATACACAGTTCTGTTCATAAGTTCACATAAATTTGGTTGTCAATAGAATTTTTGTCTTTGGGTGGTGTGGCCTAGTGGTTGTAATGTCAAGGCTGGTAATTGTTTCAATTTTCAAACTGGTTCATCTGAAAGGTTGCTGGTGTAGTGTGAGGAGCAAGCCATAATAAGCCATCACCATTGTGCCCTTGAGCAAGGCACTTATTCCCAGGTTGCAGCAGGGGGGTTGTTCAAGTTCATAGCAGTGTTCTAAGGGGACATCTAAAAGTCACCGAATCGAGTTCAACTGGACCTGCGTGGTGATAAATAAAGATTATATTACATCTTCACTGCTTGTGCTCTACACTGCCTTATAAAAGCAAGACATAGTGACAGGTTTTTGAATCATTTGATTTCAGTTTTCACACTGTTTTCTCTGAATTGGAGTATAGTTTTGCTAAATCGTAGCATGAAAAGCCAGATTTCAGTAACTCAATTTTGAGTTATCTTGTTGTAGTTGTGTGACAAAACATATTAGTCCAATATCCAGTTGTAGATGAGTGCTTTTCATTGTCAGTGCAGGATTTTGTAGAAGGGATTAAAATATATGACAAAATGGGGCAGTGAGAAAGTTTTACAGTTTTATGAGTTTACTGTCAGACATGCATACATTATTAAACTCTCTTTGTATCGAAGATCACCTAATAATTTCTCCCTAGTGTAGTTAGTGGCTCTTACAACAATGAAGGTGAATTGGTTAGAAATGACACTACTTAGAAATCAAAAAGCACTTCATAAGAGACTGTGAAAGACAGTAAGCTTCATTCTACCTGATCTCCTGAAATATAATATCTGGCCTAGTTTCATATTCTAAACTTCCAATGACAACAAAGATCATAGGATGGAAAGGTCAGACATATTGTCGGGTTATGTTAGACTTTTATGATGCTTAAAAAGGGAAATGGAGCACCATAATCTCCTGAGAAGAGAGAGAAATCAAGAACTGAAAGGCGAAAGACTAATTTAACGCACAGTAATCATGTTATTATATTATTAAATTCTATCAATGCTATGGCAAGTTTGTTTGCTTTTTGAGAATAGATTGTATATGTATTTTATGTGTAAAGTTATTACATTGTCCATGTTTAGTCAATTTAACTAAATCTTTAATACATTTTTTGTAAATCTTGGATATTGTACATATGCACTGTATATATTCCTGCATGGTTTAGATGGTGGGGATTATTCTTCTGAATAACAACCACAGGATCATCTAAACACAAGTGTCTGATTAAAATGCTTCTATCCCTAATTGATTTAATACCTAGCACGGCCTTAAATGTACCCCTGAGACGAAACACTTGGCTGCTTGGGGGACTTCAGAGGCTTGTTTGGAATAAATCATTAGCTGCTGTTTGCTCCCGTAATGACTATAGGATGAGATCTGCCATTCTGTTTGTAAACTCACTTACAGTATCAACTCCACTAGTGTACCATATATCCTTTTTATATGAACATCTTTAAATCACAGAAATGTAATTAAATTTAGCTGTGCACATGCAGTAAAATCTGTATTTCTGTATTAGTGCTCTAGGAAAATGGTACGATCAAGCAATAAACTGTCAGACTCTGTTCCATGTTTTGTGTGTGTCCTGCTCCCCATGTGCCTTCCCATGCCCTTATTTGGTTAGTTCCCTGTTCCTCCCCTGATTAGTGTTTCATTACTCCCAGGTGTGTCTCGTCATCCCCTCCTCCTGTGTGTATAAATAGTGTTCCCACTCCCAAGTTCTCTGTCCGCTGTTAAACGTCTTCCTGAGTTCGTCTCCCTTGTGTTCCTGAAAATAAAGTCTTGGTAAAGTATTCTCCAGCGTCTCCTCGTTCCTCGTGTGTGTGCATCGTGACAGACCAGCGGACCAAAACCGAAAGTAAGCAGCGCCCCTTCTCCTTGTTTTTTCTTTTTCCCGTTTTTTGAAAGTTTTTGTTTCCTGGTCTTGGTAAAGTATTCTCCAGCATCTCCTCGTTCCTCGTGTGTGTGCATCGTGACATAAACAAGTGATTCAGTAAAAATTTATAGTAAACATTTGTCTACCAGTCCTTGAAATTTACTCTAATTATTGGTTGTGTGTAAAGAAATCATTACTATGCATGGGATATTGGTTAATTTTGATACTAAATCTGGCGTCCATTGAGAATGGAGAAAATTTAAAATTCTTTCAAAGTGTTTTGATGATCTCACATATTGTGATATACATCACATATATTCACTATGCAATATTATGGTTTCATGACCTATATATTAATATAATTGAATTTTGCAAGGTTAATTGTAAATTTCCCTCATTTCTACTTTTTATGTTAGGAGTGTGAGACTCATCCTTGTCTTAATGGAGGCTCCTGTGTGGATCTTCTGGACAAATACGCCTGCATATGTGCAGAAGGTTTCACTGGGAAGAACTGTGAGATTGACCAGAATGTGTGTCTGCAGACGTCTCATAATTTCTCCCTGTGTTTCAATGGAGGGACATGTCTGGATGGACCAGGGGCCAATTTCACATGCAGGTAAAAACAAGACTCTAGATGTAACTTTAGGTGTTTGTGTATGATGTTTAACCATTTTTTTTTTTTTTTTTTTTCCAGTTCTCATTCTAATTTCTTGAGCCTTGTGAACAGCATTTCCTATCCAGGGCTGCATTGAAAAGGCAACTTGATCGTAGAGACTATTGTGGCAATGGTTTATTTGATCTACGTATGCTTACAATGCTTTTGGGAAACACAAATTAAGGCCTTAAAAGTCTTAAATCAGAGGAGAAATACTTAAATTCATTAAAGGGGTCATATGATGCGATTTCAAGTTTTGCTTTCTCTTTGGAATGTTACAAGCTCTTGGTGCATAAAGAAGATCTGTAAAGTTGCCAAGACTAAAGTCTCAAATCCAAAGAGATATTCTTTATAAGAGTTAAGAGCCAACCACCCCTACCTAAAACGG
>NW_015537947.1:37110-42410 GCF_001515605.1 Sinocyclocheilus anshuiensis | reverse complement strand
GGGGAACAGGGTCACATCACAGGAGAGTGAACTGCCTGTCAGAAATCATAGCACATCAGCTCTTCACCGCGGCTTTTGTACTGCATCATCACTGTGTCTGTCATGCGACTCTGTTGCCCTTTCGGGCTTGAACTGATGGTATAACTAACGACATTATTAACTGTCTTGATATTTACTTTGCAAGCTGACGCTCGCGATTATGGTAAAGGGAGTTACATTTCTGACACGTGCTTGTGGTGTTCGGCCAATCACAATGCACTGGGTCAGCTGGCCAATCAGAGCAGACTGCGCTTGTCAAAGGAGGGGGCTTTGCTGAAAACAACGTGTTTGAGAGAGGCAAGGCATAGAGGACCTACAATAATGTACAGTATTTGAAAAATAATGTGTTTTTGAACATTAAAGCATGTCAACATATTCTGTTACACCAAATACACAAAATAATGCATCATATGACCCCTTTAAGTCATGGCATTAAATACTGCATGCATTGCAAAAAAAAAAATGACTAGCTCAGTATTTTGTTTTTGGGGTTTTGGGGGCATAAAATGGGGACATGGGGAATGAAAAATTTTTAAAAATTAAGTTTTAAGTTGTTACGATTTTTTGCAGTGTGATCAGAAGTAAAGTTTTTTTTTTGTTTTTTTTTCCCCATATTCTAGTGGTAGGGAAGGAGCATATGTATTCAAGTTTTTAGACATTTAAATTAAGAACAAAATTTGACAATTTATTCCTTAAGTTTTATGTATTAGTCTTTAAAAGGTTTTTAAAAAGTCTTAAATTTACCTTAGTCAAACCTGCAGAAACCCTTCTCAACAGTAACTATAAACAAACAGAATCACAAATATTAAAAAAATATATATATTTGTGTATTTGTTCACAAACAATAAACCATTAACAAGTAAGAGCAGGCTAAACAAACTTGCATGTACTTTATTTTTTAAATATATAACTTGTAATTAGTTACAACTTGCTGTACAATCCAGATACATTTCCACTGTTTCTCTTGGTTCTTTCTGAAGGTCTGCCAGAGTGGATGATTACGCAGCAGCTGCTACAACATTATCGCTGAACTAAAGGGCTAAAATTGGTTGTGGTGCACATTCTGCATAAAAGGGCCCATCCAACACATAATATATCTCATTATCTCTTCCTCCTAAGACAATATTCTAATGTGTATAAGCCCCCTGTCTTGAGTCTGTGATTAGCCCGGGAGATAATGCTATTTGCAATTCTCATCGTGTCAGGTGGACAGATGCACTGACAGAAAGACAGCTGTGGAATGAGAAAGCATTGTCTGTCCAAATGAGGCCTCATTGGATTGATTTTCTCAAATGGAAAACAAACGCCCCACTTTGTGTTTACTCTCATTTGAAATCTCTTGCAGACTAATGACTCGCAGACCGATTGTATTAAAGCCTGTCTCATTTGGTAATGGACAAAAGCACACATTTTAAAGACCAAAAATTGGAGCTCAATTTTAAATCAGCCTCCGTCATTTTGCATAATGTTAAAGATTCAGAACAGATTGAAGGCTGATATGAAAGCCATTAAAGCTGCCACAAAAAGAAAGAAAAAATTAACTTCTATTAACTAAATCAAATCAATATTTGGTGTGACCACCCTTTGTGTTTAAAACAACTTTTTTCCTAGGTACACTTGCGCATACAAAGAATTTTGTATTTTAAAATAATGATAAATAGAACGATAATACAGAAGACCAACATATATTTAATGTGTATCAAAATATTGTTTTAGCTGTATAAATTTGCATGGTTTCTGGTGAGATCTTTGTTCACAAATTCAGGTTAATTATTTCTTTCTTTAGGTGAACCCGCTGACTAGTCTATACAGAATCTATTTTAAGAAGTGTTTCTTCAGAACACCTCTGGACACTTTGGAAGACATCTGTCAGTGTCGTTCATCTTGACCTGATATCTATTGCTATTCTTACAGATGTTATTCTTTGTTTGTTAGCTGAAATCTCTTTTACCAGTGTGGAGACAGAGCAAACATTTGCCTGTTTGTTTTTAATTATACCTTTCCATGTTAGTTGATTTATAATTTATGTCGAAGCGTTTTTAATATTTTTAAGCACTGTAAAAAGCTACATTTGTCATTTCTACCCTTTAAAATATGTCTGTGTATTTGAACTGCTAGTGAACCGCTCAAAGCTCTGTAGTATACCAAAATATCTGTTCGTAATCATCAGTCATCAGTCTGCGTAGTGTAATCACCATGACTACAGAATGCACTGAATGCACATACAATCAAGCGTATACTAATTGTCAATCATCTTTGATGATAGTGGTCCTGACAGAAATCACCATATGTCAACTGAGTGTCATTTTCCAGAACTTGACTTTTAAAGGTGCAGATAATTGAATCAATCTTAAAAAATTCCAGGAGATATTTAGAAATGTTGCTACATGCCAACAAACTCTGTTAATGAGACATTTCTCAGTTTGCTCACCATCTGTGTGGCAGGGTTTTCACGAGCTTAGCTGACCATATGTCTGTCATTAATTATATATTTTTTTTCCTTTTGAATATTTGCTTTTTTGATGGGCTCAAGGCTGTGGCTCAGAAAGTCGTAGCATTCTGTTCAACCTTTTAAAGAGACATGCTTTTTAGAGAATAAAAACATCTGATTCTATGTGCCATGTTTAAAAGAGGAATGTTTTTATTCAGCTGCCTGCCAGGTTTTGTTGGAGATTTCTGTGAGGTAGAGATGAATGAATGCTGCTCTGAGCCCTGCTTTCATGGGGCCATCTGCCAAGACCTCATCAATGGCTACCAATGTCATTGTCGACCAGGTGAGGCTATTTTATATTTTATAGAAAATATACAATAAAGTGCTATATATGCCATGCGAAAGTGGTTTACCTCTTATTGGCATTATATTGTATGTACTGTATTAGGCTTTCACTCAATATGGCATTTGTGCTTTATAGACAGGGTTAATACAATACAATGTTTATTTATATAGCACAATTTAAAAAACAACTGAAGTTGACCAAAGTTCTGTACAAAAAATATACAGAAGAAAATGTTAAGAACACAGAATGCAAGATTACAAACAATAAAACACAAGCTGTAAAATGGGTGATATTCATGAAAGTAAAATCATAAAACAACAAATCAATAAATATTATTAAAGTCTTGAGAGTGAACTTAAAAATAGATAAGGTCGGGACAGTTCTGATCTGAAATGGGAGACTATTCCATAGTTTAGGACCGATAACAGAAAAAGCACAATCACCTCCGTTTTTTAGTCTTGTCCTGGGAACTTGCAACAGTCCAGAATCGGCAGATCTGAGTGACCTTGACAGAGTGTAAGGGTGTAACAGATCAGATAAGTACTGTGTTGCCTGATTTTGAAGAGATTTAAAAACAAACAGTAGAATTTTTAAATAAATTCTATATTTGACCGGCAGTCAATGTAGTGAAATCAAGACTGGTGTGATACTCTCATATTTGCACTTTCCATAAAGAAGCTGAGCCACTGGATTCTGAACTAACTGCAAACGTGAAACACAGTAAATGACAGTAAGTAACATCTTGATGATGTGCATTTTCTCCATGTTGAAATACTTTCTTCCTAGTTTAATATGCAGAGACAATGCAAACATTGCAAACTATCAAAACGATGCTATTTGTGTATGCCGAACAACCTGACACAGCAACACTGACTCAGCCAATGGTGTGAGTTTGAGGGCGGAACTATCTGTCTGTCCTGACCAATGGCAGATGGAAAGTGTTTGGGAAATCTAATTGAAAACAGTTAATTTGAGCAAATATTAAAAGTGTTAATTTAAAAACGTCAGCTTTAGTTATTCGTTATTTTTTACACGTTTTACACTATATACACATTCTGACTAGCATTTAACTTGTACATTCATGTTATTTTGATTGGATTTGAGAAAAAAAAAACATACTATTCAGAAGTTTGGGATCAGTAAAATTGTTTTGTAACTTATTTACTTAGCACCTTAAATTGATCCTTAAATCATTTCTGTTCATCAAAGAATCCTGAAAATATGTATCACAGTTTCCCCAAAAATATTAAGCAGCACAACCATTTTCAGCATTTATGATCAGAATACATGTTACTTGAGCAGCAAATCAGCATATTAGAATGATTTCTGAAGGATCATGTGACACTGAAGACTGGAGTAATGATGTTGGAAATTCAGCTTTGCCATCACAAGAATAAATTACAAAATGTATTTACATTTAAAAAAAGTTAATTTTTTTGGACCCAGTTTTTTTTATGATGTGTATATTCCTAATTGGTGCAAATGTATCCTTATAGTTTTATTAACAGTATGGTTTAATTAAAATTACTTTATTGCACATATTCATCTGGTCTTCTGTTATTGCAGACAGATTAATAAAAAAAACTGATCCCTATCCAGTTATCATGAATGATTGGGACAGTCATGAAAGTGTCTTGGAGGTTCAGTGTGGGAACCCTGTTTAGGAAATGCAGTACATGTTTATGAATATTTTCTGTCAATGTTTTTTTTTTTTTTTTACCTTCTTGACAGTCTTATGTCTGAAGAACACAAGAGAGATAAAGGTTTATGAAAAGTCTCGGCTTCATGCATCTTGATTTCACAATACAAAAATCACTTAGGTTCCTCCGGGGAATAATTTACTCTTGCAGGCTACTGAAACAGACACAAGCCTCATAGAGTATTAAAATATATTCAGGGAGAGGTGGGATGTTGTTGGTTACGGGGTGGGCTCACTGTGGCACTCTGGGTTTTTGTTCCTGGCAGGTTGGACAGGCCTTCACTGTGAATATGACATTAATGAGTGCTTGCTGCAACCATGCAACCAGGGAATGTGCATCCAGAATGAGCCTGGCCATGGCTACACCTGCTTCTGTCGGCCTGGATTTGTGGTAAGTGGTGAAGTCCCCCTCACAAAAAAAAAATGAAATTACATATAGAATAGCACTATATATATATATATATATATATACACACACACACTACCGGTCAAAAGTAGCCTTGATGAGCATAAGAAACTCCTGTAAAAAACATTAAAAATCGTTCTGATCCCAAACTTTTGACTGGAAGTGTATGTGTGTGTGTGTGTGTGTGTGTGTGTATTATTTATTTATTATTTATTTTATTAACTTCATTAACTTTTATTATTTACTAATGAAAAATTGTCCAGGAATAACTGTGAATATTGGGTTTTTACAGTGGCATCTGTAACCGAAAGTTCCTCTTCAGGAACTCGAGCTGCGTCGGAAAACGCTAGGGGAACGCCTTCTGTGACCACGCTCTGAA
>NW_015537947.1:23921-36939 GCF_001515605.1 Sinocyclocheilus anshuiensis | reverse complement strand
CGTGCCTTAGACATGTGGAGGAAACCTTGGTTCTTGTCTCAGGGCCCGGTGCTGGGAGCTCCTTGTCGCCGCGTACGCTAGCGACGGGTGCATCCCTCACCGGTTGGGGTGCGATCATGAGTGGTCTGTGGAGTGATCGCCATCTGACGTGGCATATTAATTGTTTGGAGATGCTGGCCATGTTTCGAGTTCTGAAACACTTTCTCCCAGACCTAAGAGGTCACCATGTGTTGGTGCGCACCGACAACGCTGCGTCTCGGTGCCATACTTCCGGCATCCCTGCCAGCGCTTGCCTCATTCCTGAAGCTGCCGCTGGCTCCGCCGCACGTGCTTTTATAGCTTCCTGGTCATGACGTCACCCGCCCGTGACGTCCCGCTCAGCTATTGGACTGATTTCACATGTTATTCAGAGCGTGGTCACAGAAGGCGTTCCCCTAGCGTTTTCCGACTCAGCGTCTCGTTCCCCCGAGGAACCAGGGTTACATACATAACCTGAGACGTTTTCTATGATGCATAATGTTGCATCCACACCTCAAGTTGTCAAAAGTCCAAGACAATTGCTGTATCTTTTAGTAAATCAAAGACTTCTCTCAAAAAAATAGGAAATGGGAAGAAAAATGAGAGAGAGAGCAGTTTTAATGTTCGCTTCACAACATAAATGAAGCTATATATCCACTCAATTTTATGAATATGTTCACATCAACACCTAAAATCTAAAAATGCACTAGTTGTTATACATACTACAGATAATTTCACATATGAAAAAAATATCATCGCTCATGAAGTCTTAAAGCAATTGCCACTCGCACATACAGTATATAGGTGCCGGTACAGCTGAAAGCATAGTTGCTCCTGCTGGGCTTACTGTAATTTACACTCATATTCGACCCAATGTTAGTTTTGCACCATGCTTGAATTCTGATGTCCTCAGCCTTTAGTTGTGTACACTGCACTTATTTCAGCATATTGCATCAAACTTTGTACTTCCTCACCATAATGCCACATACTAGTGCAATTATTTCAGAAACCCTGACTTCCTTATTATTGTACTGACAATGTGGTTGAATGTAGCATCAAACCATATCCCAGCAGGCATTTCAAAAACACTTAGAGAAAAAGATTTTTGTTGTGAGAAAATTCTTTATTTTGTGTTTCAGGGAAAAAACTGTGAATATAATTATGATGACTGCTTGATCCAGTCATGCCCTGATGGGTTTTCCTGTAAGGATGGCATCAACAATGTCAGCTGTGTCCCTGTGAAGACCGACACATCCTCTGTTCCTCCCATCTCAGTTGTGTCGTGGAGAACCATCAACCCCAACCCAGAGTTACAACCCACTTTAGCACCTGTGGAGAACTTGCAAAACACTGAGCAGTCGACAGGTTGGTACTAAAAACCGCATATGCAATATTTTCTAGTTTTGTAATACTTTTGAATATTTTTAGCAGCCTCATAAAATCCACATAAAAGTCTTACATGAATAATTTTTGGTTTTGAATCTGAAATGTCTTTGAGTCACAGTCGATTCCTCATGAAGAGCATGCAAACTCTCTGCGTTCATATACAGAGCAAGGAAGCAAACTGTTTTTGCATTTAAACATTATGAGGTTGACTTCAACTGTGCTGGCTTTAAATATTATTGGCAAAAGGATAGGGTAAATTAAATGCATCATGAACAATTGAAAACAATCAATAAGCTTGTGTGGTTTGTTTTGATTGATCAGCTTTATTGTCTGCTTGTCTTTGTAAACCTAGGAGATCATTGACACTGCTTAAGAGACATATCATAAATATTATTTATGAACAGCTTGTCAATCTTTCAGTAAAACACGGTATGTTATTTATATAGAAATGTATATAGTATATTGAAACAAACACATTTAGTTCACCCAAAGTTGAAATAAATTCTGTCATCATTTATTCACCTCATGTTGTTCCAAACCCGAATGACTTTTATTTCTTTTGCAGAACACAAAAGAACATATTTTGAGGAATCTTTTTAACTAAATTAATTGATTTGTGTTGTATGGACATTTCTCAAAATATCTTCTTTTATGTTTCACAGTCTGTTTCACAAACTTTCTTTCACAAAATCTTTTTTAATAAAGAGTGTTTCATTCACTTTACAGTAGTTAGTTGGGTACAGTTGTTACACTTTAAAAATGTAATAGTGAATTTTTTTATATTTTTAAATTCATACTATTTAACAATATCTAAAATGGGAGCCCACAAGATCAAATAAAAGTCAAATCTTTTATTTAATACATGAAGTAATAATACTGAATAGTTTTCACCTTTAAATGGTACAGATTATTTTAGCTGTCAGGACTAATTTGTGTTTAAAGCAAAAGTGGAACCTACATTATAATTATTTTTAATTAGATGCTTTGATGAAATTCTGGTTTTAGGTGTTTGAACCTTTTATTTTTATTTCTTAATATCAGTTTTTTTGTTTTGTTGGGGGTTTTTTTTTTTTTGGAAAATTTCTCATAAAATGAGATGATCACGCTTTTCTCAGTCAGAAAGAGAGAGAGCCCTACTGAGCTTGTGCTGAGTTATTGTCATCACTCTTATTTGTGAATTTGTATGTTATTGACTACAATAACATACAGATACATTACCACAGGCAACATAATGCCAGACAAAAAGTCCTTGAAATGTGTATTCCGAAAACATTTCCCAAATAGCCTACATTTTGCTTTGCTCTGTTCCAAAATGAGCTGGGAGCCCCTAAAGGTTAGTAAGATAAACACTCACCATCTGTGGTATGTCTGATAATAAGAGCTTTTTCCACATTTGTTCCACTAATGTTCTCTGAAGAAGCAGTAGTTTGAACAAACTCAATTAGTTTTCGCTGGAAAATTACAGCTAATTAGGAATTATTCGCTTTGGTTTATAATGTTTATTGACAGTGACACAAAATGCCCATTGGTAACAATGAATGAATTGTAGAGAGCCAAAATGTCAGTGTGGAACATGAGGACTAAATTTCCACATCATTTAGGAAATTGAACCATCCTAGCCCAATTTCCTGACAATGGACTAATAAATGGATAATAAGCAAGTCATATTAGAAGAAGAAACCCCATGAATGTGCTTAAATTTCCCTAAAGCATGACTTTTCGCTTTCTTTCTGAATTGATTTGAAATGAACTGCTGGCCCGTAGCCTTTTTCCAAGTATTTTTTTTTCTTCTAAATACAGCATTTCACAGCGTTAAAGAATGAGAATGAGATGACATTCTCTCGGTTACAGGTGAGTTTCTGTTGTACAGCTGGTCTTTTAAATGCTGCGCTGCTAGAACAGTATCTAAGATTGCTGCTATACAAAGTGAACCACAAAAAATCAATAGGCCAAAATAAAGGTAAATGTGTTTCTGGCATATGTTGAGAGTGATTTTGACATTTAAGCTAGACTTTATGGTGGTCCTGGGGGGGCACAACACAATGGAATTAAACCTCTCCACAGAATGAAAAATGTAGTAAACTGAGAAACTGCATTTGGATCTCTTGAGGGCACAGAAATGTGTCTGGATATGACGGCGTGAATGTTTGCTCTAAGATACCATCAGCACTAATTTCTTCAGCCACTACTGAGAAAGACAAAGTGTGCGTAAGTCAGTGCCCTTGGGGAACAGTGCAGTTAATTTACCAAACATGCACTTTACTGAAATCAATGAATTTACAATGTGAAAGGCAAATGCTACAGACAGTTTTAAAGGTTTGCCTAGGCATCCATGGGAATTTTCTTCAAGTGCCCGAGAGGTACACTAGCTGAGTAATCACTGTGCGATTGTCCAGACAGGGTGGAATTGAGGCCATTTTTTATGGAAGATAAAACTCAAGGAAGCTGCTGTAGTCTTAACTCAAAAATGGCGGGATAAATCTATCATCACAAGTTGGACTCCGAAATCCATTTAGTCTTTGGATCGCACACACTTTTTTGATGGACAGCTGACTGGGATCGTTTTCGAATCAGACTTGATATGATGCAGTCGAATTGTAGATAAAAGAATTGCACATTTATCAATCTCTGGGTTAAGACTTGATGTTTTGGTTTGGTTTGAGGTTTGTTTTTGTTTTTTTTGCTTTTCATCTGTACTTGTCTTTTTTTTTATCCGTAAGGTTTAGTCAAATTTAAGAATTGGCTCTCTTTCAATTAATGAGTGTGAATCTATCTATTTATCTGTCTATTTATATCAAGTAAATATTCACAGTTTAGCTTGACAATAATTGCTGTGTGTAGTTAGAATTCATGTGAATTAGTTACATTTCTATTGAATTCCAATCGCAATTCTGTATGTTTGCTACCTCAGTTTAAATTCATGAATGCAATTTAAAATTAAAAGGCATTCTTAATTCAGTTCTAAGTGATACACAGTCCTGGTATTCATCCTTTCCTTTGTTGTATGTATGTTGAGGTCTCCTACAATAACTCAAAATATTGGTCAAATCATTTAAAAATGAGAGCAACTAGACCAATAACTAATAAGCAGACAAAGTCTTGAATGCTTGATGCAGTTTTTATTTTGCAGTTTTTTACATTTCATTGCCCCACAGTCAAACATTGGTCTCAGAATATAATAATTTTAAAATACTTTGTCTGTGCAATCTTTTTATTTGAAATATTATTCAACAAAGAATATATACTGTAACTTTCAAATGGACCAACAAAGTCTCATCGATATGTCTATATAGGTCACTCTCTAAAAACATCTTTTGCCCTAGGTGCAGCTATAAATAGATTAGCCAGGAACTTGCATGATACCTCTGCTCTCTCTTTCTGCTGTCCTCTCCTCCTCCTCCTCCTCCTCCTCCTCTGCCACACGGGAAAACACTGAACTAGGATCAGATATTATTTCACTCTCCAGTTCCAGCGAGCTACTGGAGTCTGACTGTCCATACTCGAAGATACATTAATATTAGGACACGTTTCACGTTTGTTATGCTAGTTAAAGTTATGTCATTGAACGAATCTTGGATGCTCGGTTGAAGAGATTCTTTTGTAATGATTCGGTTAATATGATTCACAAGGAACTGAATAATCTCGGTAATGTCGTTAATTATGTTGTTGACAAAATTGTTACAATAAACAAACGTGATCTATAATAACCTAATCGACGACAGTGATAAGCAGTACTATTATTTACAAAATAATAACCTATTACAGTGTATATATATATATATATATATATATATACAGTGTGTATATATATATACATATATATATATATACATATATACATATAAGTTGGCACACTGGTACTTCTCACTGCAAATGTGACGTTTTTGAGGAATGCTGTTTTTAATCAAGTTCCTATATCAAATGAACTTCAGATGTGCCTGCTTCGTGTGATCTGTCTTTGCATGTTGATGTCAGGCAATCTGACAAGTTTCTGTGAATTCTTGCACATGTATATGTATGGGCCGATGAGTAACGTGGAACACAGACAGGGCATAAATCAGATGGCAATAAAGGAAAATTATCATTAATTTATTTGCATAACTAGCATTGAATTATTCATCATGGTTTCAGTCTGCTCAATCTGTATCTCATTAACATGACTTATGAGGCTTATAAATCTGAGTTTTATCTAATGTCTGTCTTAATTTTTTTGGGACACATTTTGCACGTAGGTTTTTGTGTCAATTAGAATGCCACAAATAAGACAGCTTGTGAAATATCTTTATAATTGTTTAGATATGTGTATGACAGGTAAATTACAAATATAATCTTAATTTATCTCATTTTAAATTCAGTTTTATTTTTTGTAATAGTTTAAGTATATGAATGACTTTTTTTAATGTGCAGAAGTAACACTTCTACACATTACCTTTCATCATATTAATATTATAATGTACATTCAAATACGCTTAGGCTGATGATACAGGGGGCAACTTTTTGAGCAATGTTGCAGGGCAACTTTGGCTAATGTTGCCGTCAACAGGCAACCAGGTGAGACATAGGGCCCACGACCAAGCTAAAGTATCCAGATAGAAATCTGTTACCCATTCTCAATGGGAATTCAACAAAGAATATATACTGTAACTTTCAAATGGACCAACAAAGTCTCATCGATATGTCTATATAGGTCACTCTCTAAAAACATCTTTTGCCCTAGGTGCAGTTATAAATAGATTAGCCAGGAACTTGCATGATACCTCTGCTCTCTCTTTCTGCTGTCCTCTCCTCCTCCTCCTCCTCCTCCTCCTCTGCATTCCCAGCGTACTGAATCTATTTCAGATAGAAACAAAAGACAAAGGAGTTTGAAATATTCTGCTTTGATATCTTCAAATCAGTCAGTGACAGTCGGGTCATGCTGGTTTGGATGTGTGGCTTCATATGCATCAATTGGACAAATAGTTGATGCAACATTTTGGTAAAGCATAAAAAATGTGAAAAAAAATTGGGAGTTCATCTGTGTGTCCATCATATTTGTAAGATTAAAAGATAACTTTCTGATTTTGTGATAAAACTCATTATGTTAGTATGAGTAATATTGAAAAAGTGGAGCTGTATCTCATTAACATGACTTATGAGGCTTATAAATCTGAGTTTTATCTAATGTCTGTCTTAATTTTTTTGGGACACATTTTGCACGTAGGTTTTTGTGTCAATTAGAATGCCACAAATAAGACAGCTTGTGAAATATCTTTATAATTGTTTAGATATGTGTATGACAGGTAAATTACAAATATAATCTTAATTTATCTCATTTTAAATTCAGTTTTATTTTTTGTAATAGTTTAAGTATATGAATGACTTTTTTTAATGTGCAGAAGTAACACTTCTACACATTACCTTTCATCATATTAATATTATAATGTACATTCAAATACGCTTAGGCTGATGATACAGGGGGCAACTTTTTGAGCAATGTTGCAGGGCAACTTTGGCTAATGTTGCCGTCAACAGGCAACCAGGTGAGACATAGGGCCCACGACCAAGCTAAAGTATCCAGATAGAAATCTGTTACCCATTCTCAATGGGAAAGTGCCCAAGCAACATTGCTCAAAAAAAGTTGCCCACGTGTATCATCAGCCTTACAAGTCCTTTTTTACCCATTTTATAGCCTGTTTTATTGGTTGGTTTTATTGGTACACAAAAAAAAGGTACA
The DNA here is from genome assembly GCF_001515605.1 of Sinocyclocheilus anshuiensis. Taxonomy (NCBI): domain Eukaryota; kingdom Metazoa; phylum Chordata; class Actinopteri; order Cypriniformes; family Cyprinidae; genus Sinocyclocheilus; species Sinocyclocheilus anshuiensis. Next base: position 29,822 of record NW_015537947.1, on the reverse strand, counting down.
CTGGGTTGTCCCTGGGGTGGTAGTGATATGTACCATTTAGGTACTAATATGTACACTCCGGGTATGAATATTCGTACCTAAAGTGTGCATATTACTACCTAAATTACACCCTTTCAAAAGCACCTTTTAAAACGGTACTGCCCCAGTGACAGGTTTTGTACCCCCCAGGGGGTTTTTTCCAGATAGGGTTTCTGGGTGGTTGCTAGGTGTTTTCTTACTACTGGATACATTTAGGTTCTCCATTGTTAGTCTAAGCAAGTCGTTTTTTCATGTTTTATAGTCTGCCAGGTAACAAATCACGATCGCATAGAAAAGTTAAAGCACACTTCTTTTCAAAAGGCCTCACATTTTGAGGTGTCTTTAGCACAAGTGGTACAGGTGAGTTATGTTCCAAAATATACAATAGCAAAAGTCTCTAATAATGTTTGAATATAATTAAAGTTATTTAAGTGTAAAAGAAGCAGCTGATTACAGTATGTTGGAAAATGGTGCATAAGTGCAAAGTTAGTCTTGCATTTGTATATATTTCATGAGTACTTTCCTTGCTTCTACAGTTTTAATGGATGAGCGTACCATTCATTCATTAAACAACACTATTTTTGAATATCCATAAGGAAAACGCTGATCTTTTCCACACTCTCTCTTGTTCTTCCCTTTACAGAGCTCTATATTTATACATCCCATAATAGTGTTCATCAGCACAACTGGCAGCAGTCCAGCAGAGTCAGCATTTCACAAACATGAGCAATAACTACACCTTCAAAGTGTTTGCGGACATATTTTATCCAATAAGAGTTTTATGTTCGAGATTTCCTGTAGTGTGTCTTTCATAGCTCTCTCTGTCGATAATAACCACTGAATGAGCTCGCAGTCACCTGTCCCTATTGACTGGTTTTCAATGATTTGAATGTTAAAGAACCAGCAAGAGCAGACTACGGCAAGCACGTGGAGAAGTTATAGTGGCTAAAATGCAGATTTCAAAAAGGGATCTGGAGTTAATTGCTAATGAGATGAGTGTTTGTCTCCCGGCAGCATTCACAGACTGTGTGAAAGCCTTCTATCAGTCCAAACAAGCATCAAATTAATAAATGGCTCAGTCTCAGAGGGGTAATTTTCCATCATCAACACTGGTAAACCTGCCTGGAACACCAGGGGAGGGAGAAGGTAGACGTTCTGTAGTCGCCCCGCTTTCATCCTCATTAATCGGAGATCACAACCTCTCATGTCCTGATAAATCTCCATTCTTTCAGTCACAGGCCTCACTCTGAGATATTTGTCCTATTATGGAGTGCAGGACTTAGCAGATGCATGGGGATTTTTCTACAAGCTCCTTAATCAACAAGGTGCCCCAAAGACCTTCAATGGTAGATCAAAAGATTTCTGCATTAAAAAGATTTAAAGTCAAGCAAATATTGATAAAGGCCTCATCTGCTGTAGGTCCATTAATCATGACTGCAATCGCAAAACGCGTTCTCTGCTTTGTAGCCTAGCATCAGTCAATCACAGGAAGGGAGAAATTCCACAGGCAGGTCCACATTGTTGAGCATTTCATTGCAAAAGACCCCGTGGCGAGACCTTTCGTAGGAACTGTTTGAGATTGAAGGGCATTAACTCCAGACCAACGCTAATGCTTAGGCCAAATTGCTCAAGTCAGAGCCGGTCTTTTAAGTTTGTCCGCATCAGTACCCTAAATGATCTCAAAGAGGGTGGAAGTCTCTGAAAACGTCCCATAATTGCCGACTGATACGGATGACAGAGAGCAGGATATCATGGCTTAAAATGAGGCATGTAATAAGCTGGTATAATTTTTCTCAGACAGTCACTCACTCTCGCTCTCTTTGCGAGGGGAATTTATGTGCCTTTCTTGGCAAACCATGTGCTGCTGCAAGTATCATGTGGGTTACTGTTCATTTGTGCTAAAACAACCCTCATGGTACAGGGCTGAGGTTCCTCAAGCTGACAGAAAGAGGTTTCATTGTGGGAAATGGTATCCCATGCAATACTCCCTGCTGTACACTTCACACTTTGGCAAACACAGTTAAGAAATAAACTGTGCTAAGTATGCATACTGCATACTGCAAAAAATATTATTAGTAGTCTTAGTATTATGTTAACTTTAAATCTGTGTTAATGTGTAATGCTTATTCTTTCTGCTCAGAGCTGTACATGATCATAATTAGCATTAACATATTCATAGTTTTATTTACTCCCTGCTGTACACTTCACACTTTGGCAAACACAGTTAAGAAATAAACTGTGCTAAGTATGCATACTGCATACTGCAAAAAATATTATTAGTAGTGTTAGTATTATGTTAGCTTTAAATCTGTGTTAATGTGTGTAATGCTTATTCTTTCTGCTCAGAGCTGTACATGATCATGATTAGCATTAACATATTCATAGTTTTATTAGCACTGTGATCCTTTGTAATCTTGTAATATTCAAAATTGGTAGAACAATATCGTCTTAATTGAGAAATATTGGCTCACTGTTGGGAATTCAATGTGGAGAGTATCAATTCTTTGATAGTTTCCAGTGTTCATAACGTTACTCGTGCTTTCTTCAGTTTCAGTTAAATCCATTAAAAGTTGATTAAAAAGGGATAGTGTCAGAATGAAATATGTAGATTTGCACAGTAAAAAGCTAAAATATTCACTATTTATTATAAACTGTCATAAAAGTTTCTTTTCCATGTGAGACTTACTTCATATTCCCTGTTTTTCCAGTTTATACAGATTTTACTCATTATTTTTATTCAGAGTTTATTCAGATTTTCTATTCTTTTTCACTCATGTTCTCATTACTTCATATTCCCTGTTTTTCCAGTTTATACAGATTTTACTCATTATTTTTATTCAGTTTATTCAGATTTTCTATTCTTTTTCACTCATGTTCTCGTACAGCGCTGAATATTAATAAAGTTGTGTTGCCCACTTTTTATTTGGAATGACATGACAACAAAGGTTCTGTGATGTTCATTCTCATTAAGATTCACTGTAGCGTGAGGCTACATTTTCTTGTACCCAGGATGAAATATTACTGTATTAAATATATATTTAATTCAACTGTATTATGAAAAACAGGTTGTTTTTGTTTACTAACCCCCATAATGAAATAAAACCTTCGATATCTTTGCAAATTTTGGTTCCAGATAGCGGCAAACATCCACACAAATGTCGACTTTATACTATTCAAGTTGAGCGAAGCTACAGTGGCACTATGCTTAACTGCCTACATTTCTCTCCTGCAGATATTAGTTTTGGGAGATATTCTGGGAAATCCTTTTTGGAGTTTGAGGGCATTGAAGTCGGTGCTGTGTTCAGTGTCACGGTGAGATTCCTGACTGAATCCATGTATGGAACCCTGCTGTATTCAGCCAGTGCCATAAAAGGCATCTTCTTCGTCAAACTCTACGTTTCCAATGGAATGCTTCAGGTAATACTGCAAATGCATATACATTTTTTTTTCAACGCTATGTCATTACCTTTAGAAATCAAAGAATATGCACGAGGAATAATTACATGGAAAATACTGATACATATTTTTCCCACACACTCCAGTATGACTTTTTATGCAACCAAAAGGAGGGAGCTCAGCGGATCAATACAGCACAGCAGGTTGCTGATGGAAATGAGCATGTGCTGCTTTTGAGGTAAGAGAATTTCTCCTCCAGTATCCAAATAGTTTGTGATCATAGAGATTAAAATGAATCAGATGTCAATTGTATAAGTATAAGAAGAAATAGATGGTGAAACTGGTCGTTAATGTAAAGTCGCCTTTGGAGCTTATCTATAAGTTGAAATAGAACACAGAAAGTAATTAGAGTATAGAAAGGCTCTGTTGATAGTCAGTCATAATTAATTTATTCCACAAGAAAAAGTTTCCAATAACAGGACGACTGACGTGTGGCAGCCAATCAAATGCCACTGAGATCCTAACAGAGACCTCAGTGCAGGTAATATACACATTATGTTATTCATTTACATGATGGGGAGTATTTCTGTCCAGCTCTTATACAGTACTTACATTTGTTCAAGTCTGTAAATGGGTGCAGTATAACCCCATAATTGTCAGGCCTGGGTGGGTATTTGGACCGAGAGCTGAATGATTGCTGAAAGGTCTTTGATGTTCGGAAGCACAATTCACACAAGTCCATTTGGTTTGTTTCTTTTCATCCAATTCAGTAGAAAGTAAAATGCACTGTAACAGTCATTGAAAGATCTGATCAGATTCTGAGTCTCTGAGAGACAACGCAGCCTCTTCACATCCAAACGCTTTAGCCGGCTCCCAATCTTGAGTGCATCAGCCTGTTTATGTCTGTTTTTCATAGAGATTTTGAAAAGCTTCCAAGATGCGCCAGCTGCACAAATCAGTCATTACTTTTGTGCCAACTAGCAAAAGACTTAGTTATCAGACTTAGACTTAGTTATTTTTAGAGTTATCAAAACAAGACTGAGTAAGGGGGAAAAACAGGACTGAGTGACCATATCTTTAAAGGGGACATATTATTCAAATCAGAATTTCCTTGATCTTTTGAAATAGAGTTTGTTGTGCTATGAAAACATACAGGTGAGAATTCACTAAACAGTTGTCATTTTTTTTATACTGAATGTCAGGTCAAAAACCTGTCTTATTCACTAACCAGGCATAATGTGCACTGCCATAGGTGCTGTTAGTATTTAAAGGAAAATGCCTGGTTTAGTGCAAATTAAGCTCAATCAGTAATTGTTGATTGATAAAAGCTAATAGCCACAAAAATATATATATTTTCAACTTATTTGTTATTTTCTTTAAAAATAAATAAATCAAATAAAATATAAATATTTCTGTTAAAAATTTTGTTTTATTTAAAGGAGACATATTATGCCCCTTTTTACAATATGTAATATAAGTCTCTGGTGTCCCCAGAATGTGTCTGTGAAGTTTCAGCTCAAAATACCCCACAGATCATTTATTATATCATTTTGAATATGCCTATTTTGAGTGGAAGCAGAAATACGCTGTTTTTCGGGCCTGTCTCTTTAAATGCAAATAAGCTGCTGCTCCCCGCCCCCTTTTCCAGAGTAGAGGAACCTGCTAAAAAACATCTGTTTTGGTTCTGATTATCATGTTTATCGTGCTGAAATCATGCGTTTTAAACCATATTAGTTTAAACTTCTGATATATGGTTTTCTGAGTGCACACATCCGAAGCACACGGACAGAAAGCGGCTGTCACAGCATGTGAGTACTAAACTAAGTTCTCATTCACACACAAGTTTACGTTAAAAACACACATGAGTTACAAAAACAGTCGGTTATGTCTGTGAAGGTAAACAGCTGGGAAAGAAATTGCATGTTTATATTAGATCTGTGTGGCAGCGGCAATATAATGTAAATAAATCAATAAATCCTCTGCTCTCTTGTCTACACCGTTGTTGCTTGCGAAATCATAATGACAGCGCCGTGAGTGGAAGTTTACAGATTAAGGGGAGGTAATATTATAATGAGATCCCTTTGCCACGTCACCAAAGGAGCGAAATCAGACGCGCTCGTGTTCTCAGAGGCTTGCAGAAAAAGGCTTCCCAAAACAAAGTTACTAGGTTAATTTTTTTCACGTTTCCTTGGTTGGTAGATGCACTGGGGACCTGATTATAGCACTTAAAACCTGGAAAAGTCCGATTTTCAGGATATGTCACCTTTAAGATGTAACTGTTCTCGTCATTTATTTGGTTTCTTTGGTTTTAGGCATTGCATTGTCATAGTAAAGGAATTAAAATTGGATCTAACTTTGGGTGCTATTATGCTTTTTCACTTTTTCAACTTTAGTTCGTCTGTAATGTTGCTTTTTGAGCATAAAAAAGATCTGCAAAGTTACAAAGCTCAAAGTCCAATTCAAAAGGAGATATTTTATTTAACAGAA
>NW_015537947.1:11135-23768 GCF_001515605.1 Sinocyclocheilus anshuiensis | reverse complement strand
AATGACCTAGTATGAGAGCCTGTTCTAGTACACCCCCAAAACAAAATCAAGACTTTGTAAAAGAGCATAATAGTCATTAGTTTTAGTCAAGTTTTGTTTACAAATTAGTTAGATTTCTCTGTTGTGTTTTTTTTTTATTTCTTTGAATTGTAATTCAGTGTTTCCTCTTTCTGACATTCCAATTCATATTCTAATTAAACGTCCTGTGGGTCCTGACCAATTTGATTCGAATTCAAGCTCATAAATTGAAAAGGATTCTTAAATTCTGAATTTTGCCCAACCGTGGTAAAGAGCATTTAAAATTCTTAAAGGCACAGTTGTACACAAAGCAGCCTGTTCAGTTCTGAGGTTCACAGAGAGGGTGGAGAATGGTCATGTAAAATTCAGTAACAACCAGTTTTGGTGCACAAAATGATATAAGTGGACCACAGGGAAAAATATAAAATGATTTTTTTTTTTTTTTTAAAGGTACAATTTAAGTTTCGCTCCCTTATTCATGTCTCACATGACAGAGTGAACCTGTGAAACAATTATAAAGGGCCATGCTGTGCTTTATTGTCGCCTTTAAAGCATTTCGAAGTAAAAGGAGCATTCTCTGTGTGTCCTGCTGGGGAACTGTCTGCTCAAAGACTCAATGGGACCAGTGGCTCTCTGGCGAGATGCCAGGCTGCTCTGGCAGAGCTCTTCTAAATTAACAGTCTCTCCGGCTGCTCCAGAGGGAGGACGTCCAGGGCCTGGTGGTCTTTCCTCCTGAGGTGTGGAGCAAATCAAGAGAAAAACTCCACAGCCTGTGAATTACAGGCTTAACAAATCAGTCAAGATTGGTTTCTCTGAACCTCAGAAGATGGGGAGACAGATATCAAGTCTGGGGGGGATACTGCCATTATGAGCTGAGCATCTGTAGGCCAATCCTCCAGCTGCACATAGTTATCCCAGAATCCACACTGAGGTAATTATCTTTCCTCCCCTGTTGTTTGGAAGGGGAGAATAAGCTTTGGAAAACTCCCAAGGCTTGGGTACATCTCCAGAACAGTCTGTCCAAGACGCATAAGATGTCTTTAAAAGGCAGAGGGGAAATAATTAGCCGCAGGTGAAAGACGCCCTTGAGCAGAGCAAATCATTTGTTTTATTTAGTGGATTTTTTTTTCGCAACAGCCATTTTAATTAGCTTTTAACTGTCAATGAAACAGTTTACAGTTGTTTTTAAGCTGTGTCTGATGCATTATGGTATATGCTGCTGTTTAAAACAAGATTAAATCATTTGCACACATGGTATGGCCTCAGACTGTTAGTTCTAGTTGAAAGCTACAATAACCATGATATTTTAAATGCTGTACTGGCTAATGAATTCACTGTGGACCCTTTTTCTTTCTCAGTGCCTTCCTGTATCTCATGTATCCATGGAAACAACACAGTCATTATGAGTCATTCACCATAACCTGTTTTTGGTCTGAATATTAAAAAAGAGGAAAATAATAACAGATAAAGCGGGCATTAGCAGTGCTTAGCTTTTAAAGTAATTGTGTTCTACTTTAGGCATTGCAAATGTATTAACATAAACTGAATTGCCTTAAAAGACGCCTGTGGTGTTAATACTAAAGATCATTAATTGAGTGCATTTACCACCATTAGGTGAAGAGATACAGGAAACAGGGACCTGAAATGTTGATTTATAACAAGACAGAGACCATTTTGTCCACATGCATATCACACTGTTCTTTATTTTGTTTTTATCTTTGTTTTCCACAGACAGTATCTTTCTCCGTGTGCAGCTGAAGTCACTATTTCAGGCTTTAGGACTGTCAGAAGTATTCCAAGCAATTTCACAACAGTCATGAGTTTACAGAGAACTGACAGTCTCTTCATAGGAGGACTTCCTCTTCTGTATCCACCTTATAAAGTAAGAGTTAATTATGTGTGTTATTTTTAAAGGGTCACATCCTGAGTAAAAGGTCATATAATGTAAACTACCATTCAAGTAAAGTAACCATTCATGCCAGTAAAGACATTTATAATGTAACAAAAGTTACAAATAAATTTACAACATCGATAATAAGAAGAAATGTTTCTTTTTTTATGTTTTTGGGGGGGGGGGAAGGTGTTTCAACTTAAAAGTGTTAATTCTGCCTTTAAAAAAAAGTTTAATCATATTGAACTGTTTTAATTGGTAAGTTATGATAGCTATCACAAATATATATATATATATATATACTGTATATATATAATTTTTTTTTAACCTGACATTAATTTTTTACTATATAATTCCACCTTGAAATTGGAGAACTAGAGTTAACACTATCTTTAGCGTTAAGATAGTGACATTACACTTTGTTAATGACTGGAAAGTTTGAAAAGTCACTGTAATTCTTAGGCCAGCTGGGAACTCTGATTATAATGTGGAAACAAGGAAAGATTGATGGTTTGCCTTTGTCATGTTACACAATGACCTGACCAGTTACCGCAGAGACACATCCGACTTAAATTGGATTAAAATGGACATGAATTTTCCAGTAATTTTCAGGTTACTAAAAATTGGTTCAGAGGGCTTCAAAGAACTGTCAAGGTCTACATATTGACAGTGATAAAGCCCTGAGAAACTAGCAGGCACACTTTTCATTTTCCTTCAGGCGGCTAGAAGCAGGTCACGGGCACTTGAGATACTGTTAGGAGAAGAAAAAGGAGAGGTTGAGATGTCTTCGCCTAGACAACAAAGATTGGATCCATATGCTTTTTTCTCTTTTCATAGCGCTGATAATGAAATAGAGGGGTTTTTTTGTTTTGTTTTTTTGTCATCAATGCAGTTTATCCTACTGGTAATGTTGTTTGAGCCATTTATGTCTTATTTGAATAATCTTTATTGCATTTAAAACTATTCAGTAGCATTTGTGGCATTTATAAATATATGTTTATTTAGTGAAATTGTCATTGTATTAATAAATATGCACGTTCCTTTATCAATTTTAAACAGATGCTAATGCTATTAAATGTTTTATGTAACACAAAAGGTGACATTTCTGAACAGTCCTTATGCAGCTTGTGACATACAACAACAGCTCATAATGTCCAACGCCTGTTCAAAAAACAAAAAAAGGCAAAAGTGAAAATTGAATCTGTGAATAACTAAAATGCAAGTATTTTCATCACACAAAGCATTGCATTGTGTCAAGACTTAGAATGTAGTGCACAAGTCATGTGAACTAATTTTGTTGATGTGTGTTTTGTCCTTGAGAGCCCTTGGTCACTATGAATTGTTGTATGGAAAGATTTCTATAACAATTGTTTAGCATATCTACTTTTATGTTCCAAAGGAGAAATAAAACAGGTTTGTTTGTTTTTTTGAACGACATGAGAGTGAATAAATAATGGCAGAATTTTCATTTTTGGGTGAACTTAATGCCTGAAAATGCAACCTCTTTGTTGTACGGCACTTTCTTCTCCCAGAATAGCTGCTTTGTAGCCATTTTTCATTTTCACCCTTAGGCCTGAGATGTTTTTCTGTTTTCCTCTGAAGAAACTGCTTGAGACTTTGTTGTTGTTCGGTGTTCCCTCAGGAAGCTGAGCCTTTCCACAACTATACCGGCTGCATTGAAATAATAGAAATTAATAAGATCAGAAGATTCCGTGTGGACCATGCCATTGCCAGGAACAATGTTGACAACTGCAGGTAATTAAACCTGATTTTGCATCAGGAATCAATACAGTTTTGGGGCAGTGTTTGGAAGTCTAAATTCATTTGAAACGATTCATATTAGTGAGTCAGTTTGCTCAAAAAGAAATTATTCTCTGATTTGTCACAGTAAAAATTCTAGTGTAGCATTTGTACCTTTGCAGTTCATCACTGTTTTCAACTCTCACATCATCAGCATATTAGAATAATTTCTAAAGGATCATGTGACTCTGAAGACTGGAGTAATGGTTGCTGAAAATTCAGCTTTGTGATCAAATAAATTAATAAATTACTATTTAAAATATATTAAAATAGAAAACAGTTATTTTAAATTGTAGTAATATTTAACAATATTACTGTTTTACTGTATTTTTATCAAATAATTGCACTTTTTTCAAAAAGATAAAAAAATTCCCAACTCCAAACTTTTGAAAAATAACAACAACACCACAAAAATCAACTTAAAGGGGTCATATGAAGCGATTTAAATTTTTCCTTTCTCTTTGGAGTGTTACAAGCTCTTGGTGCATAAAGAAGATCTGTAAAGTTGCAAAGACTAAAGTCTCAAATCCAAAGAGATATTCTTTATAAAAGTTAAGAGTCAACCACGCCTGCCTAAAACGGCTCGTTCTAACACGCCCCCACATGTCTACGTCACGATGTGGGAAGATTTGCATAACGCCGCCCAAATGTTCACGCAAAGAAAGAAGCCGTAACTTTTATTCTCGCTGTAGTATTGTTGTTGCCGCCGCCGCCGCCATGTCGTGAAGGCGCTGTGTGTTTCGTTGTGAAAGTGAAACTACTTTGTTTAGCCTTCCAAAAGAGGACGCTATCCGCTTCGTCATGCCTAGAGCTGATCCATGCTGGTCGCTGAGGAAATACATCAACTTTGCGCTGTGGATCGCCGGATCGGCTTTCACCGTGGACGAAGCGGAGTCCAGCCCGGGGTCGTCACATGTGGTTGCCGCAAGCCCGCCCGTCACGCCGTTCTCAAGCCCACCGGCTGCCGCTCACTCTAGGCCTCCGGCCTCCGCTACACCAAATACACAAAATAATGTTCTTTTTAGCAACATCATATGACCCCTTTAAGATAAGTGTTTGTGTTTGTAATGAAATGTAACCTTGCCATTAATGTTTGTCTATAATGTAAAGTTGTCTTTAATGTTCTTTTAATTAATTTAGATTTTCTTTTAAAAACTCATAAATGTCTTAATTGGTACCTCAGATATTTGAATTATCTTAAATCCAATCCAGGTAAGTTTATGTTTTCAGTTTTTATAGAGCAATATTAAACTTTGCAGTTCATCACTGTTTTCAACTGTTACAGTACATTCTATTTTTTAGGACCATTTCAAAATAAATAAATAAAATGTGAATTTTTCTGTTTAATGCCATTAAGATTCATTCATTCATTCAAAAAGCCTCATTGTTATTTAGCTGTATAAATACTGCTATGATTGAATAATAAATTACATAATCTGTTAGTTCTGAATTTGAAAATGTATATTTTAAGATTTTGCCCCTTGAAGTAGCTGCTATGTAGGTTTTCTTTTTTCCTAATATCCTACAGTGTAGTTAAATACTTCTTTAAAAAAATCAAAGGAAAGCTACATTTTCACTCCACAATGTTGCTGCCATAAGTGGTATTTTTCCTTCTTGCCTCATGGCTCTTGGATGTGCTATTTGCCACTCTTGTCAGCTGTCTCTCAAAGACAAAATCTATAATTTAGCACGTCACTTGAGTGCACAGGTGCTGTACGTTCATGCTGTGTGCAAATTGCTCATCAAGAGTGAGATTCTGGAGATGTTTAAGTGTTTGGCTTCACACATCATGTGTTATTGTTCCAAAGAAAATGCAAGCACTCATTTTGGCTTTTTGGCTATTTCTGTAAAAACCCTGTTTTACAAAGCACCAGGAAATGAGTCTTGAACAGAACCTGAAATTGGGAACCACACAGACTAGTTCATATTTAAATGAGGTAGATTTCCCCTCTCTCTATATTATCTTACTTTATTATTTATTCTGTTCTGTCATCTATATGGAATTGCAGTGGACTGGAGAGATGGGGTTTCCAAACAAATAAGACAATTTGTGGCATCTTACATGGTATAGTCTCACATGATTTGAAAGGAAACATTAATCAGGGACATTTGAATGATATATAGTTGTTCTCTGAGCTGATTTAGTGGTTACTAATTGGAGAAGTGATTGATATGTAGGCATAACTGTGTGTTTTGAAAGCTTCTTACTCTATCATGCCTTATTTGTTTAGTTATGATAATTAGGGTAGTTTAACAGGATAAAGTGTGCTTGTCCAGTCATAAATCATGGGTTAAGCTGAGTCAGAGAAACTGGTCAATATATTTTTTAGGACTCATTGTGATGATGCTGACATAAATTTCACATTGTCATGATTTACTCACACTCATGCTGTTCTGAACCCATAGCCATTCTTTCATCCATCTGACACAAAACGAGATGTTTAGCAGAATGTTGGACCTGCTCTTTCCCATAAAATGACAGCATATAGTCAAATAACATCTCAGATGTCTGAATTGATTTTTACTCAATGTTCCCAGCTGTCTTTAGATTTAGGTCATTATGTCCATACTGATGCACATCTATTTTGTGTTGAACAGGATAATTAATATAGATTTTTAAAATGCATGCGAGTATGGTTTTAATTTTACAAATGGGGCTTGTCTGTGTTGTGTGTAATTATAAGATATAGGATTGTGGACAAGGTTGCTCTATATATCCTTTGCCCCTCTTATAAAAACACTAGGGGGGATTCACTAAGAATGAATGTCACCCACTGATAGCCCTGCTTATTTGCATGTGCAGTCTGCATTGTTTTAGTGCCCGATTCATTAAAGGAATTATGCAAATCAGGTAAATGCAATTCCTGATCTTGTGGGTCATTTCTGAGTGTTAACACAAACACAAGAAAAACACAATGAGAAACACAAATGTCTGTCCATCCGTCCGTCAGTCCGTCAACAAGTTTTATCTTGACAAAACCTTTCTAGTTAAAAATTAGTTAGGTAAATTTCTTTACATTTCAAATTCATTTTAATTTTGTATCCTCTGTGCTACCTCAAATTAAATTCAGGAATTGATTTGGAGTTTAAAAGGCATTCTCAATTAAATTATGAATGCCACACAACCCACAAACATCTCTTTTAAATGACATTTCATTTACCACTTGCATTTTTACAGTAAATTGATGTGATTAGGCTCAGATATCACTGAGTTTCATGAATAAGTGCATAATTGTGAATAATTTGCCTGGTTAAACTGGATTGCTTGTGGTTAGTGAATTAAACACATGTGCTCTTTTGTGCTCTGAAATAATTATAAGTGATTACTGATTATCAGGGCTGGACTGGGACGCAATTTCAGGCAGGGAAATCTCACACTCATCCAGGCCACACCGAAAAAAAGAGGCCAAAATGGTACCTTTTGGGGCACAACAGCTTGTCACTGGAGCAGTACCCTTAAAAGAACATCTTTGTACCTTTTTTACCCCTAATAGGTACATATTAGTACCTTATAGTAATTCGTAAACATAACCCATTAGGGGTAAAAGGCAAAAAGACATCCTTTTTAAGGGTACTGCTCCAGTGACATGCTGTTGTCCCCCAAAAGGTACCATTTTGGCCTCTTTTTTTCTGTATATAGCCTATTGACCCACTACAAATTCTGAAACCACAGATAACCCTATTATTTAAATGGCCATCACATAAAAAGGTCTAAATCATTGGTCTGAGGCCGTGAAAAATAATTAAAGGTTGTCTCTTGAACTGCACCTTCACTTCCCTTTTTACTTTTCTTCATTTTCCCCAATATCTCTGTCTCTCCCTTTTTTTATTGTACCTGTCACTTCTTGACCAGCAGGTCTACTGTTATGAACAGAACTGTGTCCACCTTGTTGCAAAACGACCACCTCATTGCAATTTGTTATCACAGAATGTTATTTATCTTAAAATGACTTAAATACCCGAGATTTAACAAACCTATATTTCATACAAATATATCAAAACAATTTTCTAAAGTGCCTAAAAGTCAAAATCAGTACAATATCTTTTTTTGGAAAAATCCTAATACTGAACACACTATTGCATTATTAGGTTGTGATATTTTTGTGTTGCTGTCTGCTCAAGCTCCCTCCCTTCCTATACAATAAATCCATGAGAATATCTGTCTGATAAATTTATTAATGTAACTTTCCAATCGATAATGATGTCCTTTAGAACAGTATTCTGAATGATGTTAAAAATAGGGTGCCCCTGATAGCCTAACAGGTGCTAGCAGTTTAATACTCAACTAGGTTAATAAAGACAAAACTTAATCCTTAATCTGTATATAATCTAGAGAACAGTAGGAAAAGAATCTCGAAGCAGGATAAAAGAAACCACAAAGAAGATCAGGAAGTGTCATTATTCTAGGGTTAGTCCGTCACAGTTTTTTTTTCACCTGACATTTTTATGTTTGTAATTTCCAAACTTTGCCTTGGACAGCTAGAGTAAAGGCCTGTGCTGTGGATGTGCACTGGATCTATAACAGACATAGTACATCTTAAATCTATCGACAAAATCTATTCAGTTTACCTCCGCACAGGGCCGGACTGGGACGCAATTTCAGGCCGGGAAATCTCACAGTCATCCAGGCCACACAGAAAAAAAAGAGGCCAAACTGGTACCTTTTGGGGTACAACAGTTTGTCACTGGAGCAGTACCCTTAAAATAACATTTTTGTACCTTTTTTCCCCTAATAGGTACATAGTAGTACCTTATAGTAATTTGTACACATAAGGTACTAATATTTACCTATTAGGGGTAAAATGCAAAAATATGTCTTTTTTAAGGGTACTGCTCCAGTGACAAGCTGTTGTACCCCAAAAGGTACCTTTTTGGCCTCTTTTTTTCTGTATATAGCCTATTGACCCACTACAAATTCTGAAACCACAGATAACCCTATTATTTAAATGGCCATCACATAAAAAGGTCTAAATCCTTGGTCTGGGGCCGTAAAAAATAATTAAAGGTTGTCTCTTGAACTGCACCTTCACTTCCCTTTTTACTTTTCTTCATTTTCCCCAATATCTCTGTCTCTCCCTTTTTTTATTGTACCTGTCACTTCTTGACCAGCAGGTCTACTGTTATGAACAGAACTGTGTCCATCTTGTTGCAAAACGCCCACCTCATTGCAATTTGTTATCACAAAATGTTATTTATCTTAAAATGACTTAAATACCCGAGATTTAACAAACCTATATTTCATACAAATATATCAAAACAATTTTCTAAAGTGCCTAAAAGTCAAAATCAGTACAATATCTTTTTTTGAAAAATCCTAATACTGAACACACTATTGCATTATTAGGTTGTGATATTTTTGTGTTGCTGTCTGCTCAAGCTCCCTCCCTTCCTATACAATAAATCCATGAGAATATCTGTCTGATAAATTTATTAATGTAACTTTCCAATCGATAATGATGTCCTTTAGAACAGTATTCTGAATGATGTTAAAAATAGGGTGCCCCTGATAGCCTAACAGGTGCTAGCAGTTTAATACTCAACTAGGTTAATAAAGACAAAACTCTTTAGCGTATTTACAGATGAAACTGACCTGCACCTGAAGCCCTGAACAGGCATTCTTGCTACATTTCGCTGCTTCTTCTGGCCGCTTCCTCTCCTTAATCGAGTCCCGCGCATCGACTCTGTTCGAAACCGTCGTTTGAAGCGCGGAACAGACGTGAGCCGATTCGTACAGCGCAGCGCTGCCAGTCAAGACTAACCGATTTATTATTGATTTATTATCGTATGACAAAATCGGAAATTATCACTTTGGTACATTGAGAAGGCAAAAAATATAAAATATTATTAATAATAATAATAACTACAAACATTTTTAAAAAAATAAAACAGAGCAGCGGGCCAAATCAGCCTCCAGGCCACCAGGAATTTGCCCGGTGCTCCCGATGGCCAGTCCGGGCCTGCTGATTAATAAATATGCCCTATGGTAGTTCAGTTTTTAATCCTCGCCTTTTCAATTTGCTCGCATGTTTTACTGTAGGTCTCCATGGCATCACGACCCACCAGCAAACTCCACAGATTCCCCTCCTCAGTTCATCACAGTGGAAACCCCTCCTGACCGGCGTATCCCACCCACCCAGCCTTCACCTGTCTGCCCACAGGAGCTCTGTCTCAACAGCGGATCCTGTCGGCCCATCTCTCTGCCCAGCGGAGCCTCGTCTTTCTTTTGTGACTGTCCTCTGCACTTCACAGGACGCCTGTGTGAACAAGGTGAGACCTCTAGTTCCCCTCCACATCACAGCGGAAATCCTCCCTACTGAATTACTGAACTACTAAATTAGCCTACATCCCTTAATTTAACTCTAATGAACAGTCTAATTTGGTGTGGAGCTTTAAAACGACATTTCGGTTGATATTGTAATGATAGATACTATAGTACCTCACCTGCTAAAGCAGGCAGTGATCTCCCACCAAATGTTTTGGCTACAGAAGCGGTGTTGGAGGCAGATGCACGGCACATTTTCGCAAAGGAAAATGGAAATCTTGCCCTGTTGTTGGACCAGGGATCACTTTAAATAATTTGTGATGTGATTAAAGTAAGGTTCATGTAAGCAAGTTGTAATGTCAGAAACCCCTCTATCTGCTCACCTCTTGAGTCCTACTACAAATGAGATGGTGACCCTGTCACCTGTGTTCTCCAGATTCATTTTACTTCCTCTGCCTCATGCCAGGATAAGACATGAATGATATTAAATTCTGGTGAGTGGAAAGCCTTTACACAGTGAACCCAATTTGATATTGACTGACACTCAATGTACTGTATTGAACTGCAGAATATGGCAGATTATTTCACACTATAACAATTTACTCAACTCTGAACTGACAATGGACGTTCCTTTTATCAAAATCACCACCTTGTCACCACCAGTCGAGTATTTATTGTAATGTGCTTTTTTATTGTATTTTGCTCCAGCTCCTGCTGACTCACCATGTTTTGCCCTGTATCAATAAGCCAGTGCTCAGGTAAAGAGCTAATTTGCTGAGCTACAAGTTCATGTGTCTCTATTGATGTAACATTCAGATGCTCTGGCGGTGAGATACCTGGCTTCAGATTAATTAAAAATAATTTATTCGTCTCTTGTGTTTCTATTTTTGTGCACTGCCAGACATTGATTGATGTGTTTGTGAACAGATCAGTTCAGTTCCTGTATGAGAAAAAAAAAAAGACCTTTTCAGATGAAGCTGTCAGTATTTTCACATTTGTTTACTATACTGATTATGGAAAAAAGCTTTAGAGGCACAAAAATTTTATTGAGAGCTATTTTTTCACTCATTAAATGGTTTACAAAGTTGTAAAATATAACCTACATTAGAGGTCTTGACCTTCTCAGTTATATCCAACAATTGAAATGAAAGCTAAATCAAAAATGCCGTAATCTGTTGAATAAATGTTCAAACCATTTTTACAGTTTTTTATTTTTATTTGCTAATTATAATATTATAAAATATTATTATAACAATTTTGTTTAATTTTATAATGAAACACATAAATTTAATATTTCGAAAAATGTATTATTCTTTAATGAATATATATATATATATATGTATGTATATGTGTGTGTGTGTGTGTGTATATACTGTATATATATATATATAATATTCTTTTTATTTTATATTTTATTTATTTTTTGCTTTCATAAAATTTTGCCTATTTTATTTATTTAATGTTTATTGCTAGAAACACACATTAGGATTTTTAGTGGCCAAGTTTGGCTTCATAAATTGCAAATCTGAAAGAAAATATATATATATAGAAAATTACATATATAAAAACGTGTATATATATAATTAATATATCATATCATTTAGTTTCAACATTTTATAAAGGTTAAGCACCTCCTGTTACTGGCCATTTGTTGAAAATGAAGAAAAACTGCTACGTTTTTAGGAGCTTCTATTTTGCTTTTTTTAAGCTCTGTTTTGCACTCTCTGCATAGAAAGTTGCACTTTAAATCTAATCATATGTATAGAGATGACCATATTATACAAGCAAGCACATATCTGAAGACATCTTTGCTTTTATTTATATTTATTTCATTGAAAGGTATAGTAACATTACACCATATTGCATTCAATGCAACTGCTTTTGGAATAACTGATGAAAATGTTTTTCATTAAAACAAGGGGACCAGTCATAAATTCAAATTCTGATGGAAAGCAGTTTTCCAGTCCTTCCTCGTAGGTCGTCCTCTTTATTGTGAATGCTGGTTCCTAAGTACATTTGACAGTAGTTGAAAGAATCTGCTTTCTCCTTTTTCTCATTTTTGTTATTTTTTTCTTTTCCCAGGCATGCACAGCAGAGCTTTTAGTTTCAAAGCTGTATTGTTTTGTTTTGCTTTTTTTTTTTTTTAATTTTGACCATGTCAGCCTTATATAGCTATCAAATGGTCATTCAAAGTAGGAAAGACAGATAAAGAACTTGGAAAACAAACAAGCAAGAAACACTGCAACAACAGGCTTCACAGTGAATAAGATTAAGATAAACTAAAAAGATATTATAAGCATACCATCAGTAATAGTGCAGTTAATAATATATAAGGCATGATTAGAAGCATGACTAGGGTAGAAGAGACAAAATTCAGCGGCAATTAGTTGCATTTTCGAAATGAAATGCCTAAATTATCACTTTTATGTCATCTGTTGTCTATGAACAACTTGTCTTGACTATTGTTCACTGATTATTCTGTTAATATAACCTTCATAGAAATCGTCTCAGGTTACTTATGTAACCATGGTTCCCTGAGTAGGGAACGAGACACTGCGTCCTCTAGGGGTCGCTATGGGGAACGCCTCGTCGTGACCCGTGTCTGAAGCATACATTGAAAAAACACCAACTCGTTGGCCGGCGACAGCCATGACGTCACTAC
>NW_015537947.1:10451-10642 GCF_001515605.1 Sinocyclocheilus anshuiensis | reverse complement strand
ACTCTACCATATTGCTATGGGAGTCGCCCCTGGGACGTTAGACGGCTGTCAGTGACGTTATTCCCTACGACCAAAGGCCTAGGTTACATACTCCAAAATACTTACCTGTTAGGGTCAGACTCCTGGGCCTGGGGTAGAGCTCAAGGCTTGGAATCAGGAATAGATTCCTTTAAGGGAATACGACCAAGAGC
>NW_015537947.1:10177-10428 GCF_001515605.1 Sinocyclocheilus anshuiensis | reverse complement strand
AGCAAGAGGGGATATCCTGGTGATCGGGAAGCCCCTCAGGGCGACCCAGATACGGTAGACCAGTCAGGGTAGCATGGAAGCATAACCCCAGTCCGGACGTCCAGGAAATTTTTGCAATGATGCGCCGGGGGCCTGATGATCACGAATGTTATGGCCGCATGATCCAGGAAGTATGAAGCCGAAACCCGGCTTTTCTTGCCGTCTGGACATATATCGACGAGTGAAATAAACACTGCAACTCGAGAACCCGG
>NW_015537947.1:0-9959 GCF_001515605.1 Sinocyclocheilus anshuiensis | reverse complement strand
TGTATGCTTCAAACACGGGTCACGACGAGGCGTTCCCCCCATAGCGACCCCTATAGGACGCAGTTCGAAGTTCCCATGAAAGGGAACAAACATGTTCTTAAAGTTCTAAGAGGAAAAAATTGGGGAAAATGTTTTTCATGATCTCTAAAATTCTATATAGATAAACTGACCTTGTCACTATAATTTAGCCTTCTCATAATTACTCTGTTTGTTTACTAGCTAGTATCAGCAAACATGTCACAGCAAAACAGTGGCAAACATCCTGAGGGTGAAGGGGTGAGAAAGGTGAGAAAGATGAGAGGGTGTCTGTGACTTAATGAAGGAAGGGGAGCAATAGGGTCACACTCAATCTCTTCAATGTCACATGACAAATAAGAGGACAGCTGGCCTCAGAGATGATATACCAGTTTGGAAACAGTAACTAACACATTGAATTAAACATTAAATTTTGAAATAGAAAGACTGAAATAATATTTTCTTGTAAAATGCAGTACAGGTATACAGGATAACATCCGCTTATTCAAACTCGTGCAAATAGTCTGAATAATTACAGAATAAACAACTCATCTGCTCATTCAGTACCACTTTTTACTTTCTTTCTCAATCAAAATGAATTTAAACTAACTTGAAATAATGCATTTTGAGCGAGGCCGTGTTTAGTGACCACAAAATTAAAGATGCATTTGCATGTCTTAGACCATCTTGACTCCTGTGAGGTTTGCAATTAAATTCTCTTTCTACTGTACATTAATTGCAAAGGGCCCAAAAGAGTTTTTATGGTGGGTTTTTTATGTGATTTTTTTTTCTCTGTTATGTCTCCCTGGTGGGATTTTTACAACTTGAGAGTGAAGTGAGTGTGTTAAATCAACTGCAGTGTTTCCTTGCTGTTCGTATTGGAAATCGGTGCTGGGTAGGTGAGGAGCTTTTTTGTAATGTTTTCCCATTGCAAAAGCATCTAGCTAAATTATTATTTTCTCCGGTTGTGGAGAGTCTGTAATTATACTGCTCAAAAATTTGGGGCAAGTAAGATTTTGTAATGTTTTGAAATAAGGCTCTTATGCTCAAAAAGCGTAACATTTAATTATTGTGAAATTTTATAATTTAACTTTTTTTATATTTTAATATACTTTAAAACACAGGTTTATTCCTGTGTTGACAAAGCTTAATTTTCAGCAGCCATTATTCCAGTCTTCAGTGTCATGGTTCTTCAGAAATAATTGATGAAAACAGTTGTGCTGCTTTTTTTTATTTTATTGTTTTATTTTTTTATTTGTGTATGTATGTATGTATGTTTTTTTCAGGATTTTTTATTAATTTAAGCTGGAAAGAACACCATTTATTTGAAATAAATCTTTTGTAACATTATAAATGTCTTTGCTGTCACTTTTGATTAATTTGATGCATCATTGATGAATAAAGGTATTCATTTATTTTTTTTAAATCATACTGACCCCAAATTTTTCATTTACAATGAACAACAGTATAAATTAACATTAACCTAGATTAAAAAAAAATTTTAATACATTAAAAGAACTTGATACCTAATGCATAATGTTAACAAACTGAACCCTACCTACTATAAATTGACTATTTTATGCAAATGCTGTACACTCAGTCCTACATTATATTCCAAAAAATATGGGGAGTAAAATACAATACCAACACAAATACAAGTGAAATTTGAATAGTCAAAAAAATGTGATGTCAGCAATGTTCCTAATGACAAGTTGTCATCAAGATGAAATGACTTTATTTGCCTCTCAGCATTTTTCACAGCTTGGTCAGATTGTGCCCTCCTTTGGGAGCTACGGATGCACATGTGCCTTACACCTCAAGAGTAATAATACAGACAGGGTTTCGTGTCAGGGCATTAGTATATATACAAGATGGTGTCCTCCGTATAAAACTGCTCAGCTTGCTTTCTGGCTTATTTTGGGGCATAATCTTGACATACAAGTTCCTAAAGGAGAAAAGAGCTCTGCGCTGTGCATATGGTGCACTCTGGGTTTCTGAGAGAATTTACAGCTGTCTGTCACTTTATCCATTTACCTGTTTCTTGATCAGGCTTTTTGCAGTGACTGCTTCTTTTTTTAAGGCATTTATTGATGAAACTAACTGTCCATGATGAGCCTACAGTCCTATAAAAAGCAGGAAGGCAACCGGTGACCTCTCTCAATAACTCACTCAGCACTTCTGCGCTCTTATGCCCTTTTCTCGGCACCTCCGCCATGTGTTCTCAAAGTGCTAATTTGCAGATAATTAAGTAATCCACTGAAATGTTATTTGTCCCTCTGGGCACTATGCAAAGCAAGGAGGTTGCTATATTCAGGGCTGACTCATTTGTAGTTCCCTCATGGGAAATATCACATAATCAAGCAGACACTGTATTAAATAATTCCTCTGAGCTCACATTTTTTTTTTTTTTTTTTTTTTTTTTTCAATGACCGCATGACATGCGTGTACACTGCATGGGGGAAAAAATGGTGTAGAAACAATTTACATTTAGAAATTGCTTGTAAATTGAATTGAACAAGTCACCTTTATTTATATAGTTCTTACAAACAACATTGTTTCAAAGCAGCTTCACAGTATTAAAAAGGAAAGTAACAGAATCAATCAAGCTTTATCAAATATGTGGCAAATCCAAATAAGACAATAGTGTCATTATTCAGCTCCAGTCAGTTCAGTGTTGATTCAGTTTGGTTCAATAACTGTGTAAAGTTCAATTATGAAACAAGTTCAATTCAGCTATAAGCAGCTTTACAGAAGACAGTGGTTTCATTATGCAGCTCCAGTCAGTTCAGTGTTGATTCAGTTCAGGTCAGTAAGTGTCAGTGTTGCAAGATTCGTCAATTGAATAAATTCGATTCAGCTATAAAGCAGCTCTACAGAAGGCAATAGTGTCATTATTCAGGTCAGTTCAGTGTTGATTCAGTTCAATCAGTTGATTCAGCTCAAGTTATTCGGCTTCAGTCATTCAGTGCTGATTCAGTTCAGGTCAAAAACAGTGTCGATGTTGCAGAATTTGTCAATTATGAACAAATTCGACTCATCTATAAAGCAGCTTTACAATAGTGTCATTGTTAGATTTATTCCAGTTCAAGTTTTGTTCCCATCTGATAGTGTCAGTGCCATCAAATCAGTAATATTACTGAATATTAAGGCAACAGTGTCAAGAACGTTAATTTTTTAAGTAGAAAGACTGAAATAGTATGTTCTTGTAAAACATATTACAGTAATCTTTGTTTTATTTAAAACTTCAAAAAAAATTGTAAATCATGGTAAACATTGTAAATCAGTTAGTCTTTGTCACCACTGAGAGCGTAGTATCTACTGTTTGCTGCATTGAGGTTGTCTATAATGCCCAAGAAAAAGTCACAGTCACCTCTTTCAGCTGGTCGTTTGCTTTTCTTTCCCTTCGTCTATCCATCAAGACAGTATCTGTACTTATCTCACGGTTCATCAGCCTCGTAAATCTCCCCTTAAACAGCAGCCCTGAGAGTGTGCACTATTTTCTGCTGAGTTAGAGGAATCGGGAAGCCTTTTGAAAGGCTCCTTCGGTCTGACTGCAGTCCAATCTGCGTGGAGTGCTGGGAATCGCTTAATTTGCTTCTGAGCCTCAACTATGTACGGTGTCGGCGGCCCTTCTGGGTGCCGGAGAGGGTGGAGTCTGAGGGCTGTTTACTTGCTGACAAAGTTTTTCGATGAGAATTATTATAACAAGCCTAGGGATTTGACAGTAGAGTCTCTCTTCCTTTAGTCTGAGTCAAATTAGAGTTTGCCACTTGGCACAACAATTATTGTCACTGTTGGTGCTTGATGCGAGGAGCGGAACAGTAATATTCTCTAGGGCAACAGGCGAGATTAATCCTAATACACAAGTGTGACAGATTCTTCTGGTTCTGCTAAACAGATTTATCGTCCGTCCTGAAAATCTGATTATAGACACATTTCAGTAGTGAAAATGGCTAATTCTGCTACAGTATTGCTACAGTGTCGTATAGATACAGTGCATTTATCATTACTCATATTTAAGCAAGTTTTTTTAAACAGAGTGTCTGTGGTTTAACAACAAAAGCAGCAAAGTGTCACATAAGTGCAGATCCAAAAGGGTCATCAAAGACTCATTAATTTTTCATAGGGTGTTTGGGAGGATATTCTGTCTCTCACTGTCATTATTTTCAGGATGGATGGTTTGCAGTCAAGCCTCTGCCTAACCAGCATCTGTAACAAGCAGCTAGACACAATGTTAGACCTAAACACTTTATCATGCTAATCATTATCTGAAGCTCTGCATCTGCAACGACAACCAGACCAGACCGTATATAGGGAGCAAAGAAAAATAATCTGATTTAATATGTCTATGAGCTGTAAATCCTTAAAAAATGATAGAACAGGGATTTTCAACCTGGGGTCTGGGGAATATTAATATTGATATTGATACATTGAATAAATAAAAACATTTTACAAAATGTAACGTTTTTACTGTTTTCAAACATTACAATGTACAGTAGTGTGAACCTTCCAGATAATATTTTACACATAATGTTTTTATTTTTAGCAGTCCTATGTCAAATCTTTATACATGGAAGTATTGTATGATTATGAAATGTTTTCATGTGTAAATTAAATAGTTTTGTAAATGGAAAAATTTTCAGACTGAAGTTGTGAAAATTTCTAATTCAATAATTGTATGTATTAAATATATAAATATTAATATTGTTATACTGAATAAATAAATTTACTGAATCTGACATTTTTACAGTTTCATTCTGCTTTCAAAAGATTGGTCATAAATAAGATTAATCACAAATTATTTTTATTCTGTTAATAAATAAGACAAAAAATACCATGTCAATTTGTCATGTTTTAATAAATAAAATAGTTTAAAAAAATATAAAACGATGAATGTGTATATGATACACATTTTAATAATATGTAAAATAGTGTTGTAAAGGAAAAATAATGTAAAAATGTACAAACAAAATAAGAAATTACAGAATTTACTGATTTGATTTTTTTTCTTGTTTTCTGAGGATTTGTTGGAAATCGTAAGATATGGGGTTTTCCCTGTTAAAAAGCATCAGGACCAGCTTAAACCAGCTCAAACCAGCAGCCATGCTTCAAAACATACCTAACCAGCATATGCTGGTTTTTTCAACAGGGTTTTTACTTTCTTATCCTTAGTTTTATGTTTTTCTTCATATTACTCAAATACTGGAATGTTGAACTATTCTTCAAAATGACAGCTTAAAAAAAATCTCAGCTTTAAAATATCTCTACTAGTGTTGAAACCAAAACTGGTCCCTTGTGTTGCTTAGTTAGATGTGTTTTAGTATGTCAATGCAGAAGTCATGTACAGTAAATTGCCTTTCCTGGCCTCCCTGAGAACTGCATCCTGCCTCTTGCTGAATCAGCCTTAATGTGTGGTATATAGACCGCTGTTCTAGCAACACCCTGACAAACGTTCACGGCGGATGGGCCATGTTGAAGTCTTGTCACATATCCCTTGACAGTGTCGTGCTGCATACATTGCCTTCTGTGTAAAAGCTAACAGATCATTACTGCTGCAGAGAGGTCCTGACCATAGCACACAACACCCACCTTCCTCTTCCCCTAAAGTCACTGTCGTCTGTCACCCTGTGGGAGATGACATTGCTCCACAACACGTCCTGACAGGATCCTCCTGCCTTTGCGTGTAGGCTACTTATCAGAGTCTGGCAGACATTTCTGCTCTTGACTGTGCCTTCAGCTTGGAGGTTATTCTAGTAAACCGGTCAAAAGTCAAATAAACTGTAGCTTTTGCATTTTAGTATTTGATGACTAAAAATTAGATGACTAAAAAATATGAATGCTATACTTTGTCTAAAACCAATTTGTTAATTATATATGTAGTTGCATTTGCTTGATCAAAAATACAGTAAAAAGAGTAATATTGTGAAATATTATTACAATTTAAAAATAAATGTTTTCTATTTTATTATAAAATGTAATTTATTCATGTGATGAGCAATTATTTTAGTTTCAGTGCCAAGTAGTACCTCAGAAATCATTCTGATATTCTGATTTGGTGCTTAATTTTAGCAATGAATATTGCTGCTCAGTTATTAATAATAAATCTTATTGACAATATAGAAAACAGCTTTTGCTGCATAATTTTTGTGAAAACATATGTATCTTTAGATTTAAAAAAAATCTTTAAATTTAATATTTATCTTTGATCAATAGATAGTTTAAAAGAACATCATATATTTGAAATAGAAACCTTTTGTAACATTATAAATATCTTTACTGTCACTTTTGATCAATTTAATGTGTCCTGACTAAATAAAAGCATTTTTTATATAAAATCATACTTAAGCTCAAACCTTTAAATGGTAGTATATCAGAGTTTACAAAAAAAAATTAAGGAGCAAAACCAAGCAGTTTTCAACATATATGATGATAATTTACATTTTTAATTTTAATAATTTTATTATGATAATAATAAAATGTTTCTTGTGGACCAAATCAGCATATTAGAATGATTTCTGAATGATCTTGTGACACTGAAGACTGGAGTAATGATTCTGAAAATTCAGCTTAGCATAAATTCTATTTTAAAACGTATTCCAATCAAAAACAGTTTTCTTTTCATTGTTTTACTATTTACAATATTTCTGTTATTACTTCTATTTGATCAAATAAATTATTTCAAAAACATTAAAAAAAAAACGTAATTATTCCAAACTTTTGACAAATGTATATGTAGACTTGGAAATATTTGCACTTCTATAAAATGTATTCGTCATACCACATGCATTTAAAATCCCTAACTATTAAGGACAAAATGGTGCAAAGTTTGGATTTTTAACTGAATTGTCAGATTTACCTTTTACCAACAGAATTATTGTTATTTTTCTCTTCTTTTTCAGATACCACAGTCTTTTTCCCCCGATTTGATGGTACCTCTTTCTTGGAGTTGCCGTCTCTGACATCCCTGTTTCAGTCAGACACTCACTTTACGAACCATTCCTCTGAAGACAGGAGGACCATGTATTTGACAATGAAGAGCAAGACACCTCATGGTACTATTCTCTACTGTGAGTATCTGAGAGCCACTGGGAGAATACAGCTCTTAAAACAAAATTGGAGTTTTGTGGCTTTTAGTGCTTGTCTGGAACAGTATCTTTGAGCTCATCCATACGCTAAAATGAATTTTTAGGATATGTACACATTTAAAATGGACTTTCTCTTCTCGGAATCCAACATATATATGACTCACCTTGCACACAGGGACGCATACTAATTTTTGTCTATTAAGATGCAGTCTGAGAATATCCTCTTCCCTTAATACCATCTGCGTATAAACAAGGGGTCGATTTTTTTTCAAGTGATTAATTTTGACATGACATTCATGATATATTTGCTGTTCGCATGTGGCTACTGAATAGCAATCACATCCAAACGATGCAGAAAGTTTGACTCAATAACTAACACTCTGTCAGTGTGTGTGAATAAATAATTGGCTTCCCAGCATCGCTCACTGCGGATTACACAAACTGAGTTATGAGACTGTGAATATAACTGTAAGCCTCAGTGCTAAATTAAAATGCCGGACCGTCGACTGTACCTCTTTATCCAGTAATGAAGTCCTCTCTCAGGACATGTTAATGACATAGCAAATGTCTCTAGGTGAAATCATTCACACCAGGATATGTGCTGTGGGCTGAATTTAAAGGTATGACGGCTGATCCCATTAGCTAATTGGCAAACCCTGCTGGATGATGCTCTTCAATTACTTTGTCCTAAACAAATATGGTCCCTTGGCTGGCCCGAACTCCAAATTAATGAGTATTTGGGGATTTTTACCTGTAATAGAGTGAATTAGGTTTACATTAATTATAATGTATTAAAATTTTAAGTAGTTTCATTATTGGAAAACAAGAATATATTATAAACGGTCCGTTTTGTTCTATTAAACGTTGCCTTGCTTACAAATCTCTGTTGTACTTGAGAGTTCAGGATTTTAATCAACTGATTGACGTAATAATTGGCTATACATATTAACCATATGTCCAAAAGCACTCATTGTTAATCTGGTACCTTGTAAACACAAATTTGTTTCCGGGCGGATTGATTAAAAGTCCTGTGCGCCCTTACTTCAGCAAGTCGGATAAAGTAAATCAATGAGATTAGAGCTTGTCAGTTCAAGAGTGACCTTTTTTTTATTCGAAACAGCAGAAATCAAGCAGTATTTTTTAACAGTATGTTACCAGAAGGTGAAAAGGCTATTTTTTACCCTCCCCCATGCAAATGTATGGGATGATGTAACTAATTGTGGGCAGGGCCCATCTTGTGGTTCTAATAATACTATCTCTTGTACTAGTAGAACCACAAGATCGTCCCTACCCACACTATATAATAAATACTATAATTCTATCATATTTATTAGATTGGAATTGACAAAAAAGTTTGCATGCTCAATGTCACAAATTATTATTTGAATAATACCCTGGAATATTTCCTCTTCTTTTTACATTAACATTAATTTATTTTTCTGTGGCTGGGTGAAATTTTGATCCACAAGTATGAGACAGGTAAAAATGCTTGTATTTTGCATTTCTCAAATTTTCATTCAAACT
Organism: Sinocyclocheilus anshuiensis; assembly: GCF_001515605.1. Classification (NCBI taxonomy): domain Eukaryota; kingdom Metazoa; phylum Chordata; class Actinopteri; order Cypriniformes; family Cyprinidae; genus Sinocyclocheilus; species Sinocyclocheilus anshuiensis. The sequence goes on along the minus strand of NW_015537947.1, from coordinate 1,335 downwards.
TCTAATAGAATTGCAATATAATATAATATTACAGATCAGTATTTGTGGTAAAAAAATAGTTTGCATAATGCTTTTTCTTTATAAATGGAATAAAATGAGTAATCAGCAATAGTTTTTACCCCCTCTGCAAATGCATGTGATGATATATGTATATTGTATATTGTATATACTGTATATTGTGCTCATGATGACTCACTAGAGGTGTGAAATATTGTCACCATTTGAAAGGGAAGTGCTTTATCAATCATTGTTTTACTGTCATATTTGCAGTCGACATTGTTCAAAAATTGTAAGCTTATTTCAAATGACTAAAATGCAGTCCATATTACATCAGTAGCAGCGGTCTTGGCAATCACCTGACATTTAAATAACCTGATAAGGAGATGAGTCATGTCTATAAATTGTTGGCACTAAAGGCAGAGTGCTGGATGGACTGTCATCTTTGAATGAGATTGCTCTTGATGTCAAGTTAGAAAATTCATTTTACTTCCACCCTGTCAGATTAGTTGTGCATATGCAGCTCACCTGACATGGCCAATATGACAGTGTTTATCTCATGTCTCAACCTGTCAGAGTCCTCGTGAAATTCCTTTTATAGATTAGCCATGTAAAAAAAAGACAGGGAGCAAGCATTTGGGTTCGTTCTCTCGTTCGGCTTGTGACACATTCATCAATTTAAGAAGAGGGAAACTGACTGATTTAATTAGAATGCTCTCCCAACCCGGCGTGAATGTGATTAGTAACTTATTTATTTTTCTGTGGCGAGTGGACTTTTGATCAATGTCAATTTTATCCAGATAATTTCAGTTCTTACAGTGGGGTCCAATAGTCTGAGACAACTAGTAAAAATGCTTATATTTAATTATATATAATTTGAATATGAAATTCTATCATATTTATATTAATTAATTAGATTAGATTAGATTAGATTAGATTAGACAAAAAAGTTTGCATACTCAATGCCACAAATTATTATTTGAATAGTAACCTAGAATATTGTCTCTTCATTTTTTTTACATTTTCAAATGTGATAAGTAACATTTATTTTTCTAATTTTAATACAAAATTCTAATAGAATTGCAATATATAATAATATAATATAAAAAAGTTTGTATGCTCAGTGTCACAAATTATTATTTGAATCGTGATTTAGAAACAATACAGAATATTTCCTCTTTATTTTACTTAACTATTGTCTTAAAAAATTATCAAATTAAAAAAAATTTCAAATGTGATTAACATACGGGTATCTGTGGTAAGTAAATCATTTTCGGTTTCATACAAATAATTTAAATTCCCTTTCAGTCGGTCACTCTCGACGTCACGTCGGATGAC
>NW_015537946.1:998948-1009722 GCF_001515605.1 Sinocyclocheilus anshuiensis | reverse complement strand
TTTCCGTACCCACTGTATATATATATATATATATATTAATTTTTCTAACAATTTTGCGCATTGTTTCAAAATTCTGACTTTATAACTAAAAATGATTTTTTAAAAAAAGTCAGAATTGCAACTTCATATCACACAATTCTAACTTTATAAATCGCAATTATGAGAAAAAATATCAGAATTGTGAGCTAAAAAGTCATAATTACTTTTTCATTATTTTTATTCAGTGGCGGAAGCAAGTTTTCATTGTTTTACTCCAATTCATTATTGAAATATAAACGTTTAAACGATGACAGTAATAAAAACTGTAACTAGAAGTAAAGAGAAGAGACAGTCAGTTTCTGTATGCTAGGTGCTACCTCTTGAACTGAGGTGGCAACAACGACTAAATAGTGCCAAAACCACATTCATTTGAATGTTATTATAAAAATAAACAGAATTTAATAGCTCAGACTATGTTTCAGAAGTAAACAAGCACAAAGCTATATAGTTTATATAGCTGCGCTACAAGTACGCATCAGCTGAAAACAGCTTAAAAGATCTTGGTTTATCAAAATGAAAACTGATTAAAGGGGTCATATGATGCGATTTCAATTTTTCCTTTCTCTTTGAAGTTTCACCGTGGATGAAGCGGAGTCCAGCCCGGGGTCGTCACATGTGGTTGCCGCAAGCCCGCCGGACGCTCCTTCTTCAAATCCGCTGGCCGCGCCGTTCTCAAGCCCACTGGCCTCGGCTCACTCAAGCCCACCGGCCGTTCCTCACTCTAGCCCCCCGCATAGGTCCTTGAAAGTGCTTGAATTCAATTTGAAATTACGCTACGATGGATTTCTGTCAATTGGAAAAAAATTAGGGGAAAAGAAATATGTAGCGCATTGTTGTTCTGCCGGCACACCAAAAATCATCCCCGCCAGGCTGCAGCTTCTCACTGACAACATAACGCCGCTCGCATCATTCACAGTCGGGTTATTAGCAGAGAACACAGCAGGACTTGAATTTCGGCGCAGGATTGCGGCTATTAATAATAATTCTACTTCCCGCAGGTTCCGCGCTTATAACGCGATGACAGATGACAGAACTTATCATTTGCACGTACTTTTGAGTCTTGAGAACTCTCATTTTATGTGCGCCCACAGATCGCGATAAGGAGAGTGACAGATTTTAATAATTATTCAAGGAGTTTGCAAATGTGATATTGATTTAATACAACAGTTCAATAAAAAATAATGTGTTTTTTTAACCTTAAACCGCATAAACACATTTCATTACACCAAATACACAGAATAATGTTATTTTTAGCAGCATCATATGACCCCTTTAAGAACTAGAAACAGGGTTCCCACGCTTCTTGAAAGTACTTGAAAGTACTTGAATTTCAGACATATGGATTCAAGGCCTGGAAAGTACTTGAAAACAAACATAGGTCCTTGAAAGTGCTTGTTTTCCATCGCTACGACGGATTTCCATCAATTGGAAAAAAATTAGGGGAAAAGAAACATGTAGCGCATTGTTCTGCTGGCACACCAAAAATCATCCCCGCCACGGCTGCAGCATCTCACTGACAACATAGTGATGGCGCTCATAACAGCTCAGCCGCTGCGCATCTCTAAAAGCAAACACAGCTGAGTTTCATTCATTCAGTGAAAGTGCGTTTTTGAACGAATCTAGTGAGTCGGTGATTCATCATTACCCATTCATAAAGACAGTCACTTGCTGTATTCCTTAATGAATCAGCCGTTCGAAAGAATCAATTGAATTAATGATTCAGTGATAAAATCAGTGACTTGTCGCCACCTGCTGGCGGATTTAGTTTCATTTTAGAGTATCTTTTCAGTTCTTTAAATCATTTAATATTTCTATATTCAACATTTTATATTTAAAATATGAATCTCAACATGAATTTACATTTAATATTTCTGTATTCAAAATGTTATATTTAAAACATTAATCTCCACATAAATGTATGAATTTATTTGCACTCATGCCACCTCTGAGCCTCATTAAACTTCTGAAAATGTACTTCCAACCACCTTTTTTTTTTTTCTTGCTCTTGGATTATTCTTGTCTTGCCCGTACCATACCAGTTTGCCATTGTTTGACCCTGCCTGTGTTCTGACCGTGTTTATAAATAAAAGCTTGCACATGGATCCTCACGCCTCACGTCTCGTCGGCCCCATTACAGAATACTCGGCCACACCCGGATCCAGCGGCTTTATTCAGCAACCCAGCCCAAGCATGGACCCAATAGACCAGCTATTACATCTTCGTCAAGGAGGCTTATCTATTGAGGAGTATGTTCACCGGTTCTGTGAGTTGTCATATCAAGTACCGCTTTATGATGAAGTTTTGTTTAAGGACTTGTTCCATTTTGGACTCTGTGAACCAACTAAATCATTGTTACCTGGAGGGGAGTTTAACGGTAGTTTGAGGGACAGTATGGACTATGCGCTGTTGTTATGTGGCTGTCCTTTTACTGTGGTAGAAGCAGAGTCTCTACCCAAAATGGCTGCTAATCTAGAGACTTTTTGCAAGATGGCTGCCATTACTGAGTCTCGTCCCATCATGGCCGCCGTTCCAGAGCCTGCTCACCGTCTCGGCTGATCTTCCAAAGCCTCGTCACGTCTCAGCTGATCATCCAGAGCCTCGTCACGTCTCAGCTGGTCTTCCAGAGCATCATGTGTCAGTCAATGCATCCAATTGTGAACTGTCTGTTGGTTTAAACTCTGCAGTTAAATCTGATTCTGAAATGTCTGTCTGTCCATTCTCAATTAATGAACCTCAGGGTGAATTATCGGCCTGTCCAGTTTTAGTCAAATAGCATGATTTTGAACTGTCTTCCTGTCCCATTCCAGTCAATTAATCAGATGTTGAACTGTCTGTTAGTCCAGTTTCAGTTAATGAGCTTGATTATGAATTGTCTGCCTGCTCAGTTGTCACCAGGGAAACTGTTAATGAACTTCTTGTGGTCCCAGCCCCGGTCCTTGAGATTGTATATGCTCTCTCTGTTTTTTGTGTCTCAGTTTTTCCTAGGCTCCAATCTCTGCTGTGGGTTCCTGATCAGCCTGTTCCGTCATGGTGCTCTTCTGTTCCGCCCTGGTGGGCTCCTGCTCTGTATGCTCCGCCGTGGAGGTCTTCTGTCCTGTCTGCTCCGCACTGGTGGGCTCCTGCTCTGTATGCTCCGCCATGGAGGTCTTCTGTCCTGTCTGCTCTGCATTGGTGGGCTCCAACTCCGTCTGCTCCGCCGTGGAGGTCTTCTGCCCTGTCTGCTCCGCACTGGTGGGCTCCTGCTCCGTCTGCTCTGCCGTGGTGGCCTTCTGTCCTGCTCTGGTGACTTCAATGGATTTCATTAAATTCCTTTGAACACGACTGCTCAAAATGGTCTAAATTTATGAAACCTACACATTCAAAACATTATTACTCTGAAATTTTTTATGTAAATGTTAAGTGTAAGTGAACTAAGTAATGTAAGGTCTTTCATGACACTACATATGCTGGGGTGTAAATTTGATAGGTGCTTGATATAAAATAAATGGTGCTTTAAAAAGTCCTTGAAAGTCCTTGAATCTGGTGTTCATGAAAGAGTGGGAACCCTGTAGAAATTGATATTGTCAGCCCCGTCTCAGCATCCACAAAGCTAACTAGTTTACTTATCCACAGACACGGTCTAAACAGCAACAGATAAGCACTAATTGAACGTCACATTTCAGTCAGTGATTTCGGCCCTCCAAATTTTCGCATGAATGTTTGAAGTTGCCAGAATTTTGGTGCATCAGTAGTATTAATTAGTTCCTTGTATCCCATTCTCAAATTCTCTTTGTCTTCTGTTGTCGCCTCTCAGGAACCGTTACAGTAATTTGCGGCGACGCTGGAGCACAGTCAGCTCTGGCTGGGGTACATCAAGGGCAAACAGCAGCGCTGGCCTAGGGCCTAACCGAGTGGGTGGCACCACCAGTTCCTCTGGCTCAGATGGCACTGTCAAACTCCACCTGGGCATGCAGGTCTTGCTAATTAGTGCCAATGAGATGGGCACCATCCGCTACATTGGCACAGCTGACTTTGCCCCTGGCCTCTGGCTGGGCCTCGAGCTACGAAGCCCGAAAGGAAAAAAGAACGGTTCTGTGGGCAGCCGACGCTACTTCAGCTGTCGACCTGGCCATGGGGTTCTGGTGTGACCCAGCAGGTGGATGAAAGCAGCTGAGACCAACTCACGCCGAAACAAGGGCTTCCCATCTGGCTTTCGGTTCATTTTGTTACAATGGGTTTGTTGTGACATTTCAGCCAACCCGAGCAGACATTTTCTTTCTAACTGCACTAACGCTCATATGCTCACAGCTGATAAACTGTTTACTTCATTTTCTAAACTAACTGAATATTATGTGGGAATGAATATTTCCATTGTAATTCTTCTTCTGAGGTTATAATTTTAGCTGGAGGTTTGAATTCAGATGCTTCTGATGAAGTAAACCGTAGCAGTTTCTGAGCACTTTAATAAATGTGGGTGAAGACAATGACTTGAATAGCAGGACTGAAGAAGTTCAGACAATTTAATAACTTAAATAACTGTGATTATATCAGCTCCTCAAATCCCCTCTGAAGTTCTCTCAACAGAATGATGCATCGCTTAGAGTTTGTCTACTCTTGTCAGCAGGTGGGAGTCCCTTAAGAACATGGCACTTACATTCAGAAATTACAAGATTACATTCTTGTAATCTTTTATTTTGATGTGAGAGTGGTTACGATTAAATAATAAGCACTTTAATATTATCATAATCTAGGATCTAATCAGCTCAGAGAATCAAAACTTGTTTGTACTTGATTGTCCCACAGATGATATACCAGTTGTTTCTGCTAACAGACTTAATCAGGTTTTTGTTTGCCTTGTAATATAGATTTACTCTTGACTGAAAGATCCCTGATAGAAGTCAGATTCATGAAGTCATTCAAAGACAATACACAGACCAAACAATGAAGGCTAAATCAGGATCTGAAGATCTACGGATAATTTTCAGTTTAAACCCATATCAGAAGCATATTTGTTGATATGTGGCTCCATTATAATGAACCAGTTAGTATTTTTCATGCTTTGAAGAACATACAGGCGAAGTCAGCATTTTCTATATTTATATTAGATAAGAAAAATCCTAATGAGAAGAGGTTGATTTAACAATTTCGATAATTAATTTGTTTTTTTTTTTTTCCAAAGGCAACTGTTCTTATTTGATTTTCACATCTGTTTGTGTTTAATTGAGGTTTAACGTATTGACTTGCTTGTTTTCCATTGCATTCATTTTAAAATGTATTTCTAAATTCTTAATTCAACAATGTCTAGGATGAGTTTACAGTCAGTGTAAATGCAGGAATTACAGATGAATGATTCCTCAATGATCATATAATTTTGCACTAATGAGGAAATTATGAAAAGATGTTGCGACATTTACTGGGTATCAGAAAATCCTAAAAAGACATACATGAGGGTGAATAAAAAGGGTTATAAAATGAGACCATTTCCAATGGAAGTTGGAGTCTTATTGCACATTTCAGCCTGTTTCCACAGGGATGTTTTCTACTGTCTGTACATTATCTGCTTTGTGTTGAGTGTATATTTTTTTTTATTTAAATGTAGTTTAGCAAAAACGTAAATCTGAATTATTAAATGTAATGCACAAAGAATGTTTGTCAAATTTGTCAACCGATTACAATAAAAAAAGTTCTAATATTTTATTTTTATCAATTTTTTTTCTGCCTCACTTTCACCCATCCTACATTATATCAGGATTTAATTCATAGTACACACATTCACACATACAATTTATAATGTGCATTTACACAGTTGCGAAGTTTGTTCCTCATCCAATGTAGAACCTACTCAGTATCTGATTTTGGCCACAACAAATGTGAGTTTTAGTAGACATATGAAGTCAGCTCCCATTTTCCCCAGTTTCCCACGTTCATACAGATGCAGTTCAGCACTAACTGTTCTGACGCATGCTGGAAATGTTTTGTAAAGCATACAAAGAATGTAAGAGTTGATAGGACTTAATCAATTACAGAAAAAAATAAAAGGTTGAATTTCAGAGCCATTAGACTTACAAAGTTATTTATTATTATTTTTATTTTTTGGGGGGTGGTGATCTGATGCTGTGCATTTTTAGCATCTCAGAATTGAGCATATGTTCATTTGCATGTATTTATTTAGGAATTTAATTAATTTATTGAATGATGAAACCAAACCCAAAGCTTGAAGCATTTGGTTTCGAGTTGAGATAAATTAACCAACCTGTACATGGTGTTTGTTGACTACATAGTGAACTCATGAGTCAACATGTTCAATATATCCTTTTTGCGCACTTATATAATCAACGCAAGGTATTATTTTTATAATTTGTAATTTTGTATACATAAATTCACTTCCACTTAATAACCTCTTAATCAAGTAGAAGGTCAACCCTCCCCCTTTTTCTCCTTGGTCTACTTTACATCTTATTCAGGTCAAGAACCATCCACTAACCCTGCATGTTGAGATCATTTTAAAGCGACAAGCTGTTCACACTGAATCTGCATGACATCACAATCATAACCAGAAAACATGAGCAGCATGATTTTGGGCCAATGAGGTTTCACGATCGGCTGTGCTTCACACTATAATGCTGCATAAAAAAAACTAGGCTCTTGGCAAAATATCGAACTGTTTGTCATGGTGTTGGGAAAATATTTGGAATTTGTAAGGGAATATCACAATGTGACTACAGGCAGCCATCTGCTCCATGTTTACTCGATGTTGTAAATTCAAGTGAATGCTCAGTGCACTGGACTGTCATATTTATGGAAAGCTTGAGATGATTTGTGACATGCTGAATTAGTATCCATTCGAAAATGGGTGGTGGACCGTGGCCATGAAAGGACCCACATGGTCAGCATGAAAGCTTAGGTATGCCATGATATTCACGCTGGCTCAAATGTTTTTAATAGGCCTAATTTATGAGAGGGACACATTCCAAAGATATTAGACAGAATGGATCAATGGGTTCCTGCTGTTGATGCCAGATTCTGTTCCTGCCACCTGCATGTCAAAGCAGAAATTTTTTGATCATCTTTGAGGGTTGTATTTGAGCTTGCCTCTCCCGTTTGGCCCAGTACTTCCGGGTATCTGTAAACAGATGCTTGGAAAACTCTAAAATAAGTGCAGCAAGTTAAGCTTTGCGCACTTTTCTACAAATCCACATAAGTGGTAAGTGTGCACATTATGCTTTGCGCACTTTCTAAAATCCACATAGCTGGTAAGTGTGCACGTTATGCTTTGCCCACTTTTCTAAAATCCTGTATGGTAAGGGTTACGCATTATTGACCTCGTTCCCTTTCTCTGAGTTGGTTAGACCCGTTTCCTTGGGCTCCACTCAACTAGTGTGTCTCTGTCGACAAGTGGTTTAAAACCCCGGTTCCGCCTTGGGCACCACTCCTCCTATGTATCCTCTGGATACCTACTTAACAGGGTGTTGCTACTAAGGGTCTGTTGAGACAGTTCCTTCAGCACATACAAAGAAGAACGTGCGGTAGCCCCTTTTCTTTTGTACATGCTGTACTATTGAAATACAACTCTGGAAACTGAAAAATAATTCATCAGCATTAACAACAGACTTTACCACAATGTCCATTGAACTCTGCAACTCGGTTGTACTTTAGAATTCCCAGTTTCCAAATATGATTTTGCTTGGTCATTCATGTGCTTGGAACTTGCAGACTAAATACCATATTTCTGACTCCACTTGAAGGCCACATCAGTCTCAAGTATAAAATCAGATTAGATCTTATGCATATAATCATCAAACACTATGTACTTTTCCTATTCCACATTTAAAGTTCTCCATGGATTCAGTGCTCAATGTATTCTGTAGCTTATGTACAATGAATGGATTTTGTCAGCTTTGTGCACCACAAAGCTAAATTGTCGCTGCTCCACAAAACATGTGGACCATGTTTTGTCTTTCAGAAAAATGTATGGCACTTTTGAAATGCAGATAGCCTGAGCTCTGAACCACATGGTCAACCAAGAAAAGTGCATTTTAACATACACTCTCAGGAATAAAGGTACAACAGCTGTCACTGGGGCATTATCTTTTCAAAGGGTACACTTTTGTACCTAGGTTCTAATATGTACACTTTAAGTACAAATATGTACCTTTTGAAAAGGTACCGCCTCAGTGACAGCTGTTGTACCTTTATTTCCGAGAGTGTATGGTGACATTTTAATCAATATATAAATATCATTATATGCTAAAACTCTTCAATGGACTTTTGGTCACCAATAAATCTTTGACAGTTTAGGTTTTGGGTTTTAGATAAACATGTTTAGAAACCATCAAATGTAGAAAGCAATCAAATTGAGCTTTTATGTAATGTTCACCAAGTAAAAGCAGCTAGATCTCATCTCAAACCTCTAATTTTCTCCTCTAGTGGACAGAAGGCAGAAGGCAATGGTGTGAACGTTTTTAGAGTGAAAAACTTACCTGTTAAGGCAGGGGGTTGGACTGTCTTGCACCTGGAGGGCCAATGTCCTGCATAGTTTACTTCCAATATGCCCCAGCACACTTGCTTGGAAGTTTCTAGTAATTATGACGACAATGGTTAACTGGTTCAGGTGTGTTTAATTAGAAACGGAGCTACAGTAAGCTCTAGCACAGTGACCCTCAAAGCAGAATTGAACATCCCTGTGTTAAGGTTTACATGGATACATGGGTTAAAGTTCAACATTTGTTTGTTCAACATTGTTTGGACTCTTAGGACCAGATTTACTAAACAGGGCAAATTAGCATGAGACCGCAAGATCATAAAAGCACCAGTGGGAGTGGAACGTTCTGTGAGTGATCTACTGAAAATGCACAACTTAAAGAACACAGACGCAGCCATAATGGCCCATGCAATCTACCAAGAGCAGCACAAATTAGCAGCTATCAGGTTGCATGATTTATTTAAATACTCGCCTCCTATAAATTGTGTCTGAAAGGCAAACTCCTACAAATGCATATGCAATAAGCTCAGCTGCAAAATAACCCTCTCCATGCATTTTCAGCTCTAATATTTCACTGCATGTCTTTAGTAAATTCGGACAGTATTTTTTTTTAATGGCAGAAGAGGGTTTGTGCTGGCACAAGCTGTTAATAAATCTGGCCCAAGTGTTCAGCGCAATAACTAGGTAATTTGGATGTGGTTTGGAAAGTGAACAATCCTTCCATCCATTCTTCAAACCACTTGTCCTATGTAGGGTTTTTAGGGATGCTGGTGGCTATCCCAGCGAAGACAGAGAAAGACCCGGGACATGTCCATTTCATCACAGGGTTAACGCACATACATGCTAACACTCAAATTGGGGACCTTCTTGCTGTGAGGCAAAAGAGCTTCAGACTCTGTGCCACTCTGGGAAGTGGATAATGCATAGGTAAAACCCTAAAGACACTGTTCATACTTTAAACATAGTATGCCGAGTTCACACTGCACGATTTTCAAAGACGTGCATCACTCTTGGTTTCACACTGAATGACTATCTGGGGTAGCATTCAGTTGTTGCTGTGTTCACACTGCACGATGGAACGACGACAGGAGGTTACACACTGCATGACTTTACAATAGGAAGAATCGCCGACAGCTCTGTCTGGTGCAGGGTTGCCAGGTTTTCGCTACAAAACCCGCCCAATTACTACTCAAAACTAGCCAGAAAATAGACCAATTGCTTTCGAGGGGTCCCCCAGTAAAAATCGCATTCGGGGGGTAAAATACAAATTTTTTTGGCGGGGTTCTCCTGGTACAATTCACATTCCAGGGCCTAAATATCACGTTATTGGGGTCGCTTCAACCTGCTGACATAAAAAACAACCAGCGGCAATCATGGATTTGGCAACACTGGTCCGCAAACTATGTTTCATATAACTCCTCCCCGAACTTCCCGCTGCCCTGTATCTTGGTCTCTCATTGGCTGTAGGTCATCGCCGATGTGTTTTTCAGTCAGAACTCATTTCACACAGCGTGATTGGGAATCGGGTGAACGAGCACCGATTTGCCTCCGATTTCAGGCATTTGTCGGCTATTTCGCAAAACCTGTCGGCGAGTGAAAAATCGGGCTAAAATTGTGCAGTGTGAACTCGGCATTACAGGCAGGTTTGTTGGAGTAGGTTGGAACAGAAGTCTGCAGGACTGTAGCTCTCCAGGAGCAGGGTTGGAGACCCCTGCCAGAGTGGGTTTTAAGGACAACATTGTGTCTCACCTCTGTATGTCTTTGGATTCTGGGGAAAACCAGAGCACCCAGAAGAAACACACCAACATGGGTAGAACATGTAAATTCCCCACATTAAGGCCTCCAAGCTTAGCAGAGACTCAAACTAGGGACCTTCTTGGTATGAGGTAATAGTGCTACCAACTGAGTCAGCATGGAAAGAGATTAAAACATAGGTAAACCCTTACAAATACTGTTCAAACTGTGATATGTGGCTATGCAAATAAGTTCCACACAACAGTGCTTAAGCAACTTTAAATATAATATGCATGCACAAACTATTGTAAAATTTATTTACAACACTCAACAGAACGGTTTTTGCAGGTTTTAATAAAATGTAAATTAATAACAGTCATAGTAAGGATATTTCCAGTACGCGTATCAGGCTTGCACAGTATCGTCAACTCACTCATCAGAATCTTCGGTAATCCTCGGGAAACTTCGCCACGGCTCATTCGGTTCTTGTTGAGTCCTCGGTAATCCTCGGCAAACTTCGACAGTTGGTTGAACCGGCTC
>NW_015537946.1:986994-996240 GCF_001515605.1 Sinocyclocheilus anshuiensis | reverse complement strand
GGGGTAGCAGTCAGTCGCTGCTGTGTTCACATTGCACGATGGATCGGCGACAGGAGGTTACACACTGCATGACTTCACAATAGGAAGAATCGCCGACAGCTCTGTCTGGTCCGCAAACTACGTTTCACAACAAAACACACGCGAGAAGTGATAAGGAAATAACACGAACGGCGACGTGTCGGCGATTCCCTCAGATCGCGTCTTTGATAATTCACACTGCGCGATTGTCACTCGGGTGAACGAGCACCGATTTGCCTCCGATTTCAGGCATTTGTCGGCTATTTCGCAAAACCTGTCGGCGAGTGAAAAATCGGGCTAAAATTGTGCAGTGTGAACTCGGCATTACAGGCAGGTTTGTTGGAGTAGGTTGGAACAGAAGTCTGCAGGACTGTAGCTCTCCAGGAGCAGGGTTGGAGACCCCTGCCAGAGTGGGTTTTAAGGACAACATTGTGTCTCACCTCTGTATGTCTTTGGATTCTGGGGAAAACCAGAGCACCCAGAAGAAACACACCAACATGGGTAGAACATGTAAATTCCCCACATTAAGGCCTCCAAGCTTAGCAGAGACTCAAACTAGGGACCTTCTTGGTATGAGGTAATAGTGCTACCAACTGAGTCAGCATGGAAAGAGATTAAAACATAGGTAAACCCTTACAAATACTGTTCAAACTGTGATATGTGGCTATGCAAATAAGTTCCACACAACAGTGCTTAAGCAACTTTAAATATAATATGCATGCACAAACTATTGTAAAATTTATTTACAACACTCAACAGAACGGTTTTTGCAGGTTTTAATAAAATGTAAATTAATAACAGTCATAGTAAGGATATTTCCAGTACGCGTATCAGGCTTGCACAGTATCGTCAACTCACTCATCAGAATCTTCGGTAATCCTCGGGAAACTTCGCCACGGCTCATTCGGTTCTTGTTGAGTCCTCGGTAATCCTCGGCAAACTTCGACAGTTGGTTGAACCGGCTCATTTGGTTCTTTTTGAGTTGGGCTGTGCGTCCTGCGTCATAAACCCGGAACTAAAGTTTGATTCAGTTCGATTTGTGAACCGGCTCAAAAGTACCATTCGTTCAAGAACCGAACATCACTAGCTCTGATATCAATTTGATCACATCACTGGAACAGGAAGGCGTCGATTTGTAAATACCTTCTCCTAATGAAGGATTAAGAGGGTCTTTCTGAGTTCTGAAATCAGAAAGAGCTGAAAGCTCTGAGAAATCTGAAAGAAGAAAAGTTTGGAAAGTTGCAAAAAATAACAACAAGCCATGACATCAAACATATGCCCCCCAAAAGCAAACATTTCCAAGGCTCTTCCATCTGCATATTTCGGATAGTCAGAACCTTCTGCACCAACTTCTGAAACTTTCAAAGCATTGACTGTGCAAAATGTAACCATTACATCACCAAATCTCTTTCCAGAGATTGGCATTAGTGTGCATTTCAGTATGTAACTTTCTATTTTCTCTGCTCCTGGAGACCTACCGTCCTGCAGATTTCCACTCCAACCTCAATCAAACACACCTGAAGCAGCTAATCAAGGTGCTCAGAGTTACTTGATAATTGCAGGCTTGTGTTGGAGCAGAGTTGGAAATCCCTGATATATACAGTACATTGCAAAAGGTCATTTGCCTTAATTGTTTTCACCTTTTTTTATGTGAGAGCAGCTTTATATCAAATTGTTAAATTTTTTTCACATCAATCTACACTCCATACACCAAAGCAAAAACTGGATTTGTTTATAACTTTGCAAATTTAGTAGCATAATTATTACTTTCCCACAAAAGTCATGATTTAGTTAAATGTTTCAGCTTGTCAACATTATGGTCTGTGACGTGATACTTTTGGTTATTTTTAATACACATTTTGTGTTTGAGAGCAAGGCCAAACTTATTAAATAGTATTTTATTAATTTCTCAGATCTCATCATTGAATGTCAAATTACAGAGATTAACAGATACATGATACAATAAGGTTTTACAACATTTTTTACAAGTGTGGTCACTTTGTCATTGTGATAAGCAAAATGAAGAAGAAAATAAAGACAGAAAGAAAGATAAATTATAATAGCAATAAAAATCCCATTTTTTTTTCATCTTCACGCAATACCACTCAGATTTATGAACCTTCCATAAACCATATCAGACATTTTCCAAACCTCAGCTGTGAACTGAACAAGTAATTTTTTTAAAAAGTCAACAAATATTTATTTCTTTCAAAAAATTTAGCATTTTACATTTGAATATACCATTTATGGTAAACAGAGTAGCGTCAGTGCTAACAAAGTGTGTATGACATTGTAAATCATGATATAAAGTCAAGAGGGATATAAATGAGTCAAATATTTTAAATGTATTTCAGTTAATATTCTGCGATGATATTATTATAAAACTTTCTATGAAGGTTAAAAATAAAGATAAAATTATTATTAAAAATAAAATACTAAAAATAAAGATAAAACAATTTTTTTTTCACAATGAGACCACTTTTTAACAAAAAAAAGTGTAAAAAATTGCCACAAGATATTCCTTTGTAAAACCTTCACTATCAAAGACACCACAGCAGTTCTTTCTGATAGTATAAGAAAGACCATCCAACATTTGCTTTTGAAATAGCAGCTTGAAAGAACTGAACCTTAAGTAATATGACTATAATGATGAATGTTTAGACATTAAAGTGACAAATTATATTTGAAAAATTAATTTTCCTCATTGGTACGCTTGAAATAAGTCCTTTTACTCAAGGAAACAGGAATCAAGAGAGCATGAAGGACAGTTAATGATATTCTGCACAAACATGTGTAAGGCTCTTATGTACACATTTTTTTTTCTATGCCAAACAGAAAACCAATGGAATATTGGATATTATTTCTTAAAGTAAAATGCTGAAATTTAGTCTTACACAGCCAATGCGCAAGTTTCATACAGCATAAAGCCCTTTCACATGACTCGTCAACATTCCCTGATGCATTGAACTCTGTAAGTAAAACACAAGTCTACAGCATCATACTGGTCTTGATGTGCGCAAGTCAAACTGTTTTCTGATGCTCAGAGTTAAAACTATTTTAAAACCATTTTCTGCTGAAATTTCAAAATGCAGTTCATGGTTACCGAACAATTTGCAAGATGTATCATTATGTGGGTGGTTTAGGCGTACTAGATACATCAAGTACAGCACAAGGCCAAAGGCTGTTCCATGCTAAAAAGAACATAATTTGATGTTTTCGTAGGCTGAGACCCCAACCAAACTTAATAACTGAACTAAATTTCATTAGCTAACCAGCTTTACCAGAAAGACCATGGTGGTTGATAACCTTCACCAGTTGAGATGTGCTGGTAAACCTCTTGGCTATGCTGGCTTTGCAGATCCAGACTAGCATCAAACCTCGAAATTCATGCTAGCTTAAACTCTCAACAAGGAAAATCTTCTCAACAAGGATGTTGTGGCATTCAGAAAAAAAGCTTGACCTTTGACCAGTTTTTTTTTTTTTTCAATGTTTCAAAGCAACTGGCAGGGCTTAAATGAATAAATGTAGTTTCAATGCTATTTTCACTGTTTAAATCGCAAGTCCCTAACGCGTGTCCTGTGAAAGAGACTTCACTCACTCATCCCTGACCAGTTTGCTACATGTTTCAATCCCAACACCATAGCAACAGGTTATCTCATCGCCAAAAGACACCAACACTCACCAGTTTCACACACAGTAGCCATTAGAGTTTTCTGTTATTCTTTACATTTAATGATAGATGAAAACTGTTGCGTTTAAAAGCCAACCAAGTCCAAGAACGAGCAAATTATACATAATGAATGGGGGCAGTTTGCTTTCTGAAGCACACCCATTAATAATTTACATTACTTCCAAATAATAAATTAACAAATGAATAAATAAACAAGCAGGCAAGCAAACATCAACAAACCCGTTTTATTTTATTTTTTCTCCCCCATTATGGAAAAATATCACTGATATAATATAGTCTTTTTCACAGAATTAGTCCTTGTGAGTGCTTAATCAGTTTATTTTTGTTTCTCAATTGTGGCTTTCAGAAACGCAACAATCTTGTTACTTTATGCAAATGACAATCGTTCTGTTTCAGTGACTGACACTCAGAGAAAGTTTCTCTGAGTTTCCAGCGCAGAACCTTTCTAGTCCCAGTCTCATGGCTGAAAAGCACAACGATAAAGCACAAAGGGGCTTAGCAAAGCTGGACATAGATGGACAGCACAGTGTTTTGCAAAGTGGGCACTGACAGAGAACGTGCACGGTTACAGAACAGTGGCGTTGTGTCCTTCCATTTTCGGGAGTCTGGAGTCCTGCACTGTACCCATGGTGACCAAAAGCTGTCGGCTGTCCTCAGGGCCGCTAGCCCGAGCCAAAGAGATGGGCCTCTGCTGTCCAGGATGAGGTGGGGGAGGCTGGGGCCCCGGCATGGGCTCCATGGGCAGGCCCTGCTCCTGGTAGCCATACCCGATGTTCCCACATGGGAAGCGCCGTAGTCTGTAGAGCGGAACTGGTGCTAGGGTGGCCGAATCCAGGAGTAAAGGAGTTGGGGCAGGAGGGGGCAAAAGTGGTCGACACAGGCCTTGTTGTTGTTGTTGTTGTTGTTGCTGCTGCTGCTGCTGTTGGCGCTGGAGCTGCTGTTGGTACTGCTGCTGTTTGTGCTGTTGCTGCAGGCCCAGAGCTTTAGCTACTGTCACAGTCCGGCCTGCTTTTTCCTGCCCTTCACCTGGGATCCGTGGAACGCTTGCCTGCCTTTGTGCCTGGGCCTGCTGTCTCTTCTGCTGCTGCTGTAGAAACCACGAGCCATAGGTGGGGTTCCACAGGTTGGTGGGCTTTCCATTACGGCTCTCCTTCTCCAACGGGTGGGCCTGCATGAAGCCCAAATTCACATGCCCTCCATCCTGGGTGGTCGCAGAGAAAGGTTTGGCAGCTGGTATGGGAGCAGTGACTACCGGGGCTTGGTGGTGGTGATGGGGATGAGGCTGAGATTGGGGAGCAGGTGGGAGTTTGCTGTCCATGAGAACGGCCTCCCCATCTCTCTTAGGCTGATCGGAGTGGGCGGCAGATGAAGCATCCTCGGTGCCCTGAGGGCTTACAAGCAAGGAGGGGGCCGAAGGGTCTTCAGGACACATGGGTACCCTCTCCTCTTCCTCAGGGATGGGGCCGTACTCGACAGGCAAAGGCACATTCACCACATCTGGATCCTAGGGGAATTGAAAAGTCTGTTATTTACCTGTGCAGTCAGACTTCCCAGTTTAAACATTGTTGGTGAGGAAGATTAAGATTTTAATGATTTAATAAATGAAAACAAAATAAAATAACACTAATAAATTCTAACATAATAATAAATGAAATAAAAATGTAAATACATTTAAAAGATATGTATGATACCTTATTTGAAATATAATATTTCACACAAATTAAATTAATTTCAACTCCAATAAGCCCAATTAAACAGAATTTAGAAGATTAAATTGTGACATAGAGCAGTGGTTCTCAATTGGTTTGGCCATGGGACCCATATTGTCTTACAAAAATTGTTGACAGTTAAGACTTAAGAATATGACTAATACTGATGAATAAACAGCCTATAAGGTAAGACTATAAAATAGCAGTCCCGAACTAGTTTTCGTTAATACAATTAAGTTGATATGAGCCACCACAGTCATTTAAACATATACAAAATAACAAAGTGAAAATAACATGGCATTTTTGGGTTATGTAAACAACAGTTACCATGGTGAATACACAATACTAACATGAACTGTTAATGAAACATGGAAACTGCTCCTGAATAGAATGAATATCATACCTTCATGCAAATCCTCCCCAGCTAACACATAAAGTACCAGTTATATGGTTTGTTTCTTTACTTTTATTTCACACACTGAATGCTCATAGTTTCTTTTGTGCTTTAGTGAAGTGACATACAGTGCGCTGCCACATTTGCACGTGCAGTTGAAGACTGCGCACTATGATATACGGTATAACATCTGACAGGACAGGATAGTTCGTTTTTCTGAAGTGAGAGACTTTTTATTTCATAACAAGTTATGAAAATAACGATAGAATAATGATATTGACATTAAGCCTGACGAGATCTCATCTGACCGCAGATATTGAATCGGACAGCTCGTTTTTCGCAGGCACTCTTTACTTAAACTGCATACGTTGGCAAATTCCCTGTGCACAGTATAGATAATGCATATTGCAATACTGAAATTTGAAAATGCAGCTGCTAACAAACCTGCTGGTGCACAGCATGAACAGACAATGTTTTAAGAGGTAGTACCTGCAGACAATAGTCGATCCTCTCCAGAATAGTTGAGAAGTTTGGTCTGTCTTCTGGTTGATGCTGCCAACTCTGTGTCATTATCCGGTACCTATTTTACAAACAAAACAATATTTTTTTACTTTTCCCTTTCAGCTGTATCTTCACTAAATATTACTGCCTCATTTGAATGAATATAAGTTTTATCAATCTCAGAGATAAAAAATAAGCCTTTTGCAGTTTTGTTTCAATGAGCGGCTCTGCAAGATGGTCCCCAGGTTAGATTAGGAACGTAATTAAATCAAAACTCCAGAAGTTTGATTATTATTATTATTATTATTATTATTATTATTATTATTATTTTATGAGTTCATTTTCATAGATAGAAATCATACAGCAATGGAAAGGTTAATGAGGACTGAAAATTTGAGAATCAAAATGTATATTCATTAGACAATGACAGATTCTTGACATTTATGAACACAGTTTACTGCTGGCCAACATTTAATATTTGGTTTCTGTTATATGGAGTATAAATATAAATATCTTGCATATTTAAATAAAGAGTCCACTCACACTGGCCCGGGGCAGTTCTTGGGTGGGTCCATCCGGCCTCCATTAGTAACAAACTCCAATACCTCTTGGTTACTGCGGCTCGGGTATGGCATATAGCCCAGTGAGAAGATCTCCCACAGCAGAACACCAAATGACCTGAAAAACAAGTCGAAAGGAGGGAAAGTGAAGAGTAGAGTGAGATGAAAGCATAGTAATTATGGAAAGAAGAGTATTCGAGTGTGAAAAAAACAGTGGGGTTGCAATAGCATATGACAGAACTTGAAACAAATGAATCTTTTAAATATGTAATTATATTACAGTGCTCACCATGTATCTGTTTTCGAGGTAAAGATTCCCTCCATAAAGGCCTCAGGAGGCATCCATTTGACTGGCAGCATAGCATGGCCTCCTTTCCTGTAATAGCTGGCTCTGTGGAAAAAAAACATGCCCAGACAAAAAAAAAAAGAGAGACATTGTTATGAATGCCCACAGCAGCAGAGTGGAGTGACTTATTAACCCCAGTCGCGGATCAGAGTGAAAAAGCACTGGAAAATTAAAAGAACAGAAATTATATAAAGACAAGATGGCCATTTCTTGTAGCTGATTCTTATCCATGTTCTCTGAAGCCTTGACTTGATCCTTGGTCACTAAATTGGTCACTAAATGAAAACGATTATTTTTATAAATAATGATAAATGATTAATTGCATGCACATGGCTTGGCCTTGTGTTAAAAGAAGAAAAAAGTATTATAAAATAATTACTAAGAGTATTGCTCATGGTAAAGTCGTGGGTTGCTAAATGAACGTATTGTACTAATGCCAGTGACAAGTTCATCTTACTTGTTTATTAAATTTACAAGTTTAAGAAGTTACATTTAGCGTTTTTCTAGCTGTTAGTTTGAACTAAAACAGATAAGAGTTATTGGTTCTAGAGTAGTCAATTAAGTCAAAATTAGTTGGAACAATGTTTTTAGTCATTAACTTAAAAAATTGTGTTTAAGCTAAAACTTTTAAATAAATAAATAAATAATCATGCTTAATTTATACCTTTATTCATAATATAAAGCAACTTCATAATTCACATAATTACTCACAATTTAACTAAATTTTGAAATTAATAGTAATTCTGTCATTAATTACTCAACCTCATGTCGTTCTAAACCCGTAAGACCTCCGTTCATCTACGGAAAGCAAATTAAGATATTTTTGATGAATTCTGAGAGCTCTCTGATCCTCCCATAGACAGCAATATAATTACCACGATCAAGGTCCAGAAACGTAGCAAGGAGATCGGTAAAATAATCCATGTGACATCAGGGGTTCAACCGTAATTGTACGTTTTATTTTTTTTTTTAACCGTAATTTATTTTTTTGCGTTTTTTTGCGTAAAAATAACGACTTTATTCAACAATTCGTCTCCTCCGCGTCACCCTGGTGCCATTTTGGAGAATATCCACTGAACGTAAACAGCGTATGCTAGTCTGTGTCAGCTGCGTCACACGGATACGTTGTTTTCGTACTCTCGTAGCAAAGTATTCTCGTAGCTTCGTAAAATTACTGTTGAACCCCTGATGTCACATGGATTATTTTACCGATCTCCTTGCTACGTTTCTGGACCTTGATCGTGGCAATTACATTGCTGTCTATGGGAGGGTAATTGATGACAGATTCATTTTTGGGTGAACTAACCCTTTAAGCTTCCTGATTTTAGAAGGGTAAGTTATGGTTAGGTTAGTTAGGTTTATGAAAAGTGACTGACCTTGTTCATTTGAAATGGCTTAATTTGCTTGTGGTAATCTATGGTATAATGGTTTAATTATACATACAGATATTATGGAAAAGTTAAGCAAATTTCCTATGATGATTCAGTGAATCATAACAATTGCTTTCCCATCCTTACTGAAGTGAATACAGTAGACATAAGACTGAATGTAGCCACTAAATCCAAGTAGGACATGTTCACAGACAGGGGTGTGAAGTAACGAATTACAAATACTCACGTTACAGTAATTAAGTAGTTTTTATCAGTAATTGTACTTTTTTGAGTAGTCTAAAAATTGTGTACTTTTCCTTTTACTTGAGTACATTTTAAGTGATGTATCGGTACTTTTACTCCGCTATTTTCCTCCGTTTGTGGTCGTTACATGCTTATTTTAATTGTATTTTTATCCATCAACATGATTGGGTAGAGAGTAGGTCTCATGACTTTCGTTAAATCAAATTGTGCATAGAAAACTTTAACCGCCAACTGTTTATCATGGCTGTTGGAAGCGCATCATTCAAGCATCAATTCAGTCGCATCTTCCTCTGACTTAATATGTTAAGGTAAGTTTCGGATTTCTGCTTACTAAATGATTTGTATATATGCTTGCCTATCTACACGGCCTGAAATTTGGTGTGAGGTTGCGGG
>NW_015537946.1:984211-986427 GCF_001515605.1 Sinocyclocheilus anshuiensis | reverse complement strand
GAGAAACAGGCTGATCATTTCCTGCTTTTATGAAGCCCCGCCCTCAGAAATAGGCAATGGGCTCTGATTGGTTAGCTAGCCCAGTGTGTTGTGATTGGCTAAACCAACTCTAGTTCACGTCTAAACGTCCCGTCCCTCACCTCAGCGGCATGTGCTCCGGTTGTATTGTAAACAATGGCGTCATCTATATTGCTTATCAGTTTGAGCCCAACTGAGAAGCAGAGGATATTATTAAAGAGGATCGTGCAGAACCTGTGCAAGCACGGATTTTAATGGTAGGCCTATTAATATAAATAGATTTTTACATGCACCTCTAGTTTTCTCTTCCTCTTCTCTAAAGCAACGCTGGCCTCGCCCCCTTTGCTGCCTTTTCCCGAGGGCGGGGTTTATCTGGGTTTGTGATGTCATGAACCCAGGAAGTAACTTGTTGTAGTCCCTACCAGCCGTTTTTGTAGGCATTAAACTGCCAGAATTTTAAAAGACGATATCTCCGTTTGCATTGAACTTTTAGCTTTGTAACTTTGCAGATATTGTTTATGCTCAAACAGCAACATTACATACTAACTAATGTTAAAAAAGTGAAATCGCAATCAACCACCCCTTTAAAATGTATCAATTGCGGTGTACAGCGTTTATTATGAGGGGGTAGAATCCACAGTTCAGTACTCACTACTCAATACTCATGAGTACTTTTAAATAGGCTACTCTTTTACTCTTACTCAAGTAGTTTTTTGGACAAGTACTTTTACTCTACTCACACTACAATTTTTGGAAGGTAATGGTACTTTTACTTGAGTATATTTTTTCAGTACTCTTTCCACCACTGTTCACAGATAACACCTCCTTATTGGTTCTGGACCAACATTCCTATCAATAAGATTTTAGGGTTAAACTTGGGACATAATGGAATAGTGATATTAGAGGTAGATTATATGAAAACTTAGGTTTAGGTTTTGGCCTATGATTGTTTGTTTAAAATCTTGGTCCAGAACCCAAAAATGATGTTGATCCAGCAAAATGTTCTACTTGAGTAAATCACGTCATGTCCACTGATACCAAGACTGCACCTTAACAGGATTTACACATGTAGGACATATTTAAATTCAGATGCAAAGATGCAATTGCAGATGCAAATTTCAGTCAAACTTCACTATGCAGAAAATATTCATGACCTGGAAATCATCTGCACTGTGCCTTTGACGCTATATGCAAGATATATTTGCATGCAAGTAAGTGTCATGTAAAGGTACAGTAGTAGCAGTACCAACACTGCATTCACATTTAATTTACACACTTGACAGACTCTCTTATCCAAAGCAACATACATTGCATTCAAGATGATATGGAAATTAAAATTTATATAAATAGATAAATACATCCTGTCTGCAATTTTCCTGAGCGCAATCTTTCCTGAAGCAGGTCCTAAATTAAATTGTGCCATGAAAATAACTTGTTTTGAATATCTGCAACACTGTTATAACACAGTCACTATTTACTTACTATTGTACACTTACTTATAGCACAAACCAAAAAGGACAATTCTGTCATTAATTACTTTTATGTTGTTCCAAACCTGTACGTATGACTTACTTTTGTAAGTAGAACACAGAAGGAGATATTTCAAATGATGTCTCAGGTTTCTCCATACAATGAAAGTCAAGAGTGGTTCAGTTCACTTTCAAGGGAACTTCAAACTGCGTCCTCTAGGGGTCGCTATGGGGAACGCCTTGACATGACCCGTGTCTGAAGCATACATTGAAAAAACACCAACAACACGTTGGCCAGCAACAGCCATGACGTCACTACCGGTTTGACTATAGTATAAATAGGCGCCGGGAGAACACATCATCCAATTATTTGTCCTCACTGACTCTTTTGTTTGAAGCGTGCATTTCTGTGGCAAGAGCGATCTCTATTCATATTATTATGGTGAGCACTAGCAAAGCGTTTAGAGGATGTGTGCATCCATGTCGTCGTTATTTGACATCTGATGACACACACAATCTATGCGTTGTTTGTTTGGGCGAAGAGCACGCACGCGATGTCCTCGAGGGGGCAATCAGCGTGCACTGCGAGCGTTTTCCAATTAAAAAGCTCCGCTCTCGTCTGTCTCTCTTTTCAAGGAAAGAGGGGCAGCCATCTGCTTCCCGCGATCCAGGACCCGCCGCTGCTGAGGCACGGAAGGGAATGAGCTCGTGGGGATCGCAGGTGGATCT
>NW_015537946.1:983897-984175 GCF_001515605.1 Sinocyclocheilus anshuiensis | reverse complement strand
GCAGGAAGTGTCTGAGGAGGGCAAAGAAGCTGAGGCTGAGCCTTCCCAATCCTCCTGCCCTGCGTATGATAAGCTTTTGGAAGTTATGGATCGTGCCACGGCGAGGCTTGGCTTGCCGTGGAAGCGGGCAAAGAAAGTGACGTCGCGAGGTCATCTCGATGAACGTTATCTTTCTGGCCATAACCCTCCAGCTCAGGTGAGCCTTCCTTTCTTCCTGATCTCCATACAGAGATCGAGAAGGAATGGAAGAGGCCGTTTTCCTCACGCATCCATCGATT
>NW_015537946.1:975883-983445 GCF_001515605.1 Sinocyclocheilus anshuiensis | reverse complement strand
TCCCCTTTTATCAAAGGGTTACCTATGAGCACGCTACTCCTTCTGAATTCGGAGTTCTCCTTTCACGTGAGAGCACAAACCCAGTTTTTCTGTTTTTCTCAGAGCACCTGGAACCAGCAGCATCAGGCGAACTAGGCCCTTCCTCTGCCTCTCTGATGCCCTGAGTTTTTTTGGCTAGCTTGCAATACGCTTATGCTTCTGATTTCTAACGATCGTGCTTGCACCATTTCCATCTATGGGCTGCTCTTTCAGAGTGCCATGAGAGCCCCGTAGAATGGTAGTTTTAAATCCATGTTATGGTAAGTGTGCACGTAAGTATTTGTACACTTTCTAAAATCCACACTGTGGTAAGTTCGCACGCTAGTACTCTGCGTTCTTTCTAAAATCCTGTATGGTAAGAGTTACGCCGGCAGCCTCGTGCGCTTTCTTGAGTGGTTTAAAACCCCGGTTCCGCCTTGGGCACCACTCCACCTATGTATCCTCTGGATACTAGTGACGTCATGGCTGTCGCCGGCCAACGAGTTGGTGTTTTTTCAATGTATGCTTCAGACACGGGTCACATACAATGCGTTCCCCATAGCGACCCCTAGAAGACACAGTGTCTCGTTCCCTACTCAGGGAACTATGGTTACATACGTAACCTGGGACGTTTTGTTTGGACACCAATGTTCTTCAAAATAACTTCATTTGTCTTCCAGGTTGCATACAGGTTGTACGTAAAGTGTGAGTAAATAATTATCTTGGCAGCCTCACAGAACACCCTAATACTGTGTAGGTGAGTTATACACAGGCAAGCACCACACATTTATAAAAAAAAGATATAAATATATATATATATATATATAGCTTTACTGAATGCTGTATCTGAGTCTTATCTGAAGACATATTCTTCACATTTCTCATAGTGTGATCACTGTGAGTCTGAAACCATTTTCTTCATCCAGAGCTGATGTTATCAAGATCTAGCTCCAATATCTGACCCTCTGCTGACAACAGTGAAAAAGAAATAAAGTGAGAGAGAAAGAAAAAAAGAGAGACAAATAGGTCTTGTTTTTTTGCCATCAGCTACCCTGAGGTTGCTAAAGCAATATTCTTGGGTGTGTGTATTATGCTGAGCATTTATAACAAAAAGAAAACAAGGCTGAAGCTGAAAAGATATGCTGGCCACTATCTCCAAAACAACAGCATTTGCACTTTTGTCAAAATCTTGATGATGCTGGTTTTTCGAGCTCTGGGGTTTCGCTTGCTGGGGTTGTGGCAGTGAGGCCTGTTCTGCCTCCCTCAAGAAAATACACCTCACATACTAACATAACACTCATGTTTCCACCAATATCAGCCATGCCTCGATCTCGCATGCCGGGACTCAAGGGAAACCAACAATGAAACCCTTTGAAGTATGAAATCAAGAAGAACACAAAACCTTTGTATCGCTACTGACTATATAGTCCCTGGTCGGATGGATTGCTGCCACAGGCGAGGAGATTGAGGAAAGAAGATGAGGCAGGGGAAGCAAAGTTTGGGATGATGAAGTTCATAAACTCAATTTAAGAAATAAATCAAAATATCTTCATGACTATATTCGTATTTTGAATGTCAGATAATAATTTTTTTATTTTTATTTTTTTTTATTAAGAGTTATGTGAATGGCTGTATCTTTCTCATTCTAGACAGCATATTATTGGGCAAAAAAATCTGTGTAGTGCAACATGAGTCACCAATATTTTTAGTCCATTTCCTAGAAATAACAGCTGAAAATTTTAAATGTGAATACCCGCTACAAGTGAATTTCAACATTTGAGTACACCAGCATATACAGTACATGACTTCAAAACCGACAATAACTACATGACACAAAACTCTAATTTTAATTAATGTGGCCTTTAACGAAACCTTACAATTAGTCTAATTTAGGATCAAGGTGTTTCAGGGAGTTTACAGGATGCTCTTGTTTTCAAAAACAGCAAGACAGAACAGAATGCAACACACAGGGATTTTAATTTTCAGACAATAAGTATGCTCAATATCAATTTAGTGCTCAAAGCTCTCATAGTCCTCACAAACCAATGAATTATGCATAAAAACAGGAACATTGCTCACAACAAACATTTGGACTCCAACAGTAACCGTCTTAAAATTGATTGTTAAATGTGAATTTAAAACACAAGTTGTGTTTTGATGGCTATAGTTTTTTAACTTATTATTTTAAAGAATGGTGCTTTAAAGAGGACCAGTATAGAGATGCAGCTTGTCAGAAATAGATTTAGTGTGCTAACATTGTAACAGTTTGCTGTCAACACGTTAAAACCCTCCCCAAGACACTGTATCTCTAAACTCATCCTCTTTAAAGCACCATGCTAAAAAAGATTCAAGCTTAAAAAAAAAAAAAAAAAATAGTCAACTTCACTAATTGTTTGTTGGGAGACTAGTCAACCATCCTGACTTATCCCTAGTGATAATGAAACGCTGTCAAAAATTGAAGAAACCTCTAGAGTTAACTATGTCCATTAAAATTGACATCTCAGCATCCTCAACTCTCGGAGGATGAGATAAAATATTCACGCAAACCTCCACTGTAATTCTCCCTATCCCCAATCACATTTTCCATTTTCCTCACAGCTCTGAACTCCTGCGCTGCCGGCAGAGCTCAGCGGGAAAATGCAAGAAACATCTACATCAGCAATTAGAGCGCACTTTTATGGCAACACTCCGGAGGGAGTAAAACAATGCTCCATCTTTTCCCCTTAGATACCCTCTGGCTAATAATACCCTTCTTTCACCAGCTAAGTGAGCCATTTTCAGACACATGTTCCAGTAGCGGTTGAGAGGCAGTCAAGCTCACAACTCCTTTCACTTCGTCACAGCAGATTCACACTAGTGCCAAATTATGTATCTCTCTAAAGACAGTCTATAGCTTATGAAGACTGGATTTTGTTGGTTGTAATACAACACCACTTGGCTTTACTACCTATTCTGATATGTAAGATAAAGTGACTGACTGATTGACTGAATGATTGATTCTCAGCGATATAGAAGGCAACGTACGATTTTGTTGTTGTTGACCTAAAATGAACTTGACAGTCACTGTACTTTTTCGCATTATAGAAAAAAGCAGCTGTGACATTTTGATAATAGCTCCTTTTGTGCACCTTCCACAGAAAAAAAAAGTCAAGAGCTTTGAGTGACACTTAACTTTATTCTGAACTTTTAAGTTCAGAATATTAGCCTACTGCTATATGCGCACTGCACAGTATAAAGAGTGAATATGGGTAGTATTTGCCATGAGACTGGGTAGGTAAAGAGGGACATAAAGTGGGACAGTTAAGCTTGAATATGAATTTAGCTTTGAGGGACCAACAACCAATTTACAACCACCAGCAGGAAAGTCAATGGTAGGGAAAATTATATAGTTTTACTACTAAAAAGATGTGCCTCAGATTTATGTTCACTTATTTTTTTGTAAATGTCACATATAATATTTCAATGATGTGAAATGTATCTGAAAATTTGAAAGTGATTACAAAAAAAATAAATAATAATAATAATAATAATAATAATAATAAGTACAGGCTCCTCTCTGGCTTGTTTAAGACGAAAAATTAAAATGAAAAATTAGTCCCAATTTACCATTATTCTGGGATTTTATCAGAAGAGGTCTTTCAGTGTTCCTCTCTGTATTTAAAACAATAGAATGTTGACAATACAATAACAATTCACATTTTGCATAATTCAGCAAGTGCTGTCTAGTTATGATCACAGAAATAAATCCTGTTAATTTCCATTTCATGAATTCAGAAAATTTAGATACTACACTAAGTACACTGCCTTGCAAAAGTTTATTATTATAATTTTTTTTAATTAATTAATTATTTTTTTTAAATAAGTCTCTTCTCTTATGCTCATAAAGGTTGCATTTGTTTGATCAAAAATACAGAAAAAAATAATATTGTGAAATATGATTACGATTTAAAATAACAGTTTTCTATTTTAATATACTTTAAAATATAATTTAAAGTCAAAGCTGAATTTTCATCAGCCATTACTCCAATCTTCAGTGTCACAGGATCCTTCAGAAATCATTCTAATACAGTATGCTGATTTATTATCAATGTTGGAAACAGTTGTGCTGCTTAAGATTTTTTTATTTTATTTTATTTTATTTTTTCAGGATTCTTTGATGAATTCTAAGTTAAAAAGAACAGCATTTATTCTAAATAAATGCAGCCCTGATGAGCATAAGTGACTTCTTAAATAATAATAATAAACATTAAAAATCTTTCTGATCCCAAATGTTTGCACAGCCGTGTATACTAGTGTTTTGGTAGTATGTTTTGTCTAACATAGCCATGGTTTATTTCTGAGAGCGAGCGAGTGCACGAGAGAGAATGTTTGACCAGTGTTAACCCACAGGTAAACATCAGTATAAATGATAAAATAGATAAAAAATAAAATAGAAATCTACCCTTTGAATTAGCTGAGCGCTTACTAAATAATTTTGCTTGGCTCTTGCCTTAAAATTAGAAATATGTTGATAATAAAAGCTCGCAAATGGGTTTTCAGAATGAGATACGCTTTCATCTTTTCTCAACTGAAATACTGTGGAGAAAAAACACAGCCACTAAACAGTCTTTCATATTTTATGGCCAACTGAATATTGAATATAAACATGGATGCACATTTTTTTAATTTAATTTAATTTAATTAAATTCAATTCAATTCAATTTTATTCAATTTTATTTTATTTTATTTTATTTTATTTTTTCAGGATTCTTTGATGAATTCTAAGTTAAAAAGAACAGCATTTATTCTAAATAAATGCAGCCCTGATGAGCATAAGTGACTTCTTAAATAATAATAATAAACATTAAAAATCTTTCTGATCCCAAATGTTTGCACAGCCGTGTATACTAGTGTTTTGGTAGTATGTTTTGTCTAACATAGCCATGGTTTATTTCTGAGAGCGAGCGAGTGCACGAGAGAGAATGTTTGACCAGTGTTAACCCACAGGTAAACATCAGTATAAATGATAAAATAGATAAAAAATAAAATAGAAATCTACCCTTTGAATTAGCTGAGCGCTTACTAAATAATTTTGCTTGGCTCTTGCCTTAAAATTAGAAATATGTTGATAATAAAAGCTCGCAAATGGGTTTTCAGAATGAGATACGCTTTCATCTTTTCTCAACTGAAATACTGTGGAGAAAAAGCACAGCCACTAAACAGTCTTTCATATTTTATGGCCAACTGAATATTGAATATAAAAATGGATGCACATTTTTTTAATTTAATTTAATTTAATTAAATTCAATTCAATTTTATTCCATTTTATTTTATTTTATTTTATTTTTGTTTATAATTTTTGTGTACCTGTCAGGATGATATTAAGGTGAATTATTAAATGATGCCATACTGAAATATGTAGCGTACCTGTAGATGTCTCTGGCCATGCCAAAGTCACCAATCTTGGCCACCCTCCCTGGACCTTTGCAAGTCAGAAGACAATTTCTGGCAGCAATATCCCTGTTAAGAATAAAGAGTGATTATTCTGACGGTCAGATTCAGAAGACAGACACATTTACCTCAGATATTTGTCTGATTTTAAAATATCCATTACAAAAAAATATCCAGTATCACAGTTTATCTTGTGCTGGTTATGCTGTCCCTTGTTTCTCCTGTACTATTTATTGTTGTTTCTACCATGGATTTTCATTTTGTTTTTGTGAAATATATTAAAGAAAGCTGCATTTAGATCACTCTCTCCTTGTTTTTCCTTGTTACCCGCCAGGACACATATTTTATGCTAAGAAATATTTTCAGTAACTTAAGCTTTGCTATCTTAAAATTTTTAACATTGTTCAGCAACAATGTTGTGATATGAAATTGTTTCCAGTCCTGTTACTGTAAATAACCTTGCAAATGCAGGTATATTAGCAATTTCGCAAACTAACTAGCTAAATATGTCTACACTCGAATAATTCTAGTCATAAATGTTCAATTATGCCTATTGTCTAATTACTGATGTCCACTTTAGGAGTTATTCGACACCATTGTGAGATGCTGTCCACACATACAGTATTTAGAGCATGCAAAATGAATGACACCCCATCTACATTTCCAGCAATGCAACAAAGATAGAACACTCCAATTATAAACAATGAACCTGTCAACGCTGCAGGTGTTTGGAACACAGTTAAACACAAACTTTGTCTGTATCATAGACAGCTGTACGATGGGAACATTCTAGCGTCAGTGGCCTATAGATAGACTCTTGTCAATCTCTAAGCTGATTAAGTCAACAACACACACTAATTAACAGTACATCTTTCTTTCTTTCTTTCTTTCTTTCTTTCTCATGTATCCACTTTTACAGTGTTGTGTCTGAATTGATTTAATGATAGAATTGCATACTATATGGGGCAGTCGTGGCCTAATGGTTAAAGAGTCTGACTTGTAATCCGAAGGTTGTGGGTTTGAGTCTCAGGTCCGGCAGGAATTGTTGGTGGGAAAAGTGAATAACCAGCTCTCTCTTCCACCCTTAATACCACGACTGAGGTGAGACCCTTGAGCAAGGCACTGAACCCCCAACTGCTCCCCGGGTGCCACAGCAATATGGCTGCCCACTGCTCCGGGTGTGTGATTGAACTGCTTTTGTAGTTTTAATAATCAATTTATTTGTTCACTACTGTGTGTGTGCACTTGGATGGGTTAAATGCAGAGCACAAATTCCGAGTATGGGTCATCATACTTGGCCACACGTCACTTCACTTCACTTCACTTCACGTCAGTTTATAGTTAACTAAGATCACATGTTTGGTGCCTGCAATTTTAATTAACTAACTCTGTTACATATTAAGGTAACACTTTATTTTGATAGTCCCCTTTAGACATTCTATTAACAGTAAGTAACTTTGCAAGTTGCAAATTAATGAGAATTAGTTGACATGTAGTTGACATGTAGTTACAAAGTTACTTATAGTTAATAGAATGTCTAAAGTGGACTATCGAAATAAAGTGTAACCCATATTAATATTATAAGAATCTTGAAGGTTCTTTTTGTAACACCCAATTTAATTTAGTATAAAAATCACATTGCTAAAAGACATAGGGCCCTATTTTAACGATCAAAGCACATGGTATATTTATATATACTGTATATATATATATATATATATATAGCCTAAATATATTAGGCTATTATATAGTAGGCTATTATAATAGCATTATAAAGTGGTTCAACGCATTATATTGTGTTTTTTTTTAGTCACAGATCGGACAATTTTTTCGGATAAGCAAGAAAAAAAATGAAGGGTTTTTGACATAAGCTAATTTTATGTGTATACGTAACTCGGTATTTCCGCGCTGTCTGAAACACGTCTCTATGCTTGTGCGCGCTTTGATTGTGTGCGAGAACAGCGCGTGAGTAACGAATTGAGCTCTCTTTCGTTTCTTCTTCTTGTGGTTTAAAATTGCTTGTACGTGTAAATTGGCAAATTAATCTGCGAATTACGTGCGTGTCGAACGGTAGGGTCTCATCCGTACGCATTACGGATCAACTGGGATCCGTT
>NW_015537946.1:971504-975845 GCF_001515605.1 Sinocyclocheilus anshuiensis | reverse complement strand
CTCAGGGCGTGTCCGAATCCACTTTTGCTAGTTTAACGACGGGAAAACGGTCGGCGCGCCCGGGCGCATGGTCTAAATGGTTGTCCCTATTCTCTTAATGGATAATGGGTGTTTTTTGGGCGTAACGTGCAATAAACCAGTCAGAGTCTCATCTCCCATCCCCATTAAAAGCCAGTTGCACTTGTGCCATGGCGGATTCGCTATTTACATGACGGAATATAATTTTTCATATTTAAAAATGTTTCTGTGCTGCAGTGCGTCCCTGTGTGTGTAATAAGCAAAGTGTATGCACGTTGTGCACCCGCCTATGGGCGCATATTACTAACGCTCTCTTTAAATAACAAAGAAAAAATATTGTGCCAGACTTTAGACCAGGTCTATGGCGCAGTCTATTTTCAGTTCCTCAAAATAGCAACGCGCCAACAATGCGTCTGAACATACCTCGTTTTCAGACCAGTGCAAATGCATTTGCTATTTAAACAACGCGGCACAGGACGGGAAAATGAGAACTGCGTCGGGCTGAAACTAGCAAAAACACTTGCACCGTGCCTTGCGCCGCATTGCGCCGGGTGTATGACAGGGCCCAAAGTATCACAAACTCTTCCTCCATAAGTACAATTCCTTATCGGCCTACTCACCTCCTGAGAGTGACACCCTCATTTTAGAACGATGAGCTTTGTAAAAATCGACGCGTTTCAGAAAGGACATAGAAGGGCATAGAGGAGAAACAATAATGTACAGTATGTGGAAAAGAATGTGTTTTTTGAACCTTAAACCGCATAAACACATTTCATTACACCAAATACACAAAATAATGTTCTTTTTAGCAGCATCATATGACCCCTTTAAAAGATCACTGTCCAAGAACACAGGGTAGAGGCAGATAAGTTCTGGATTCTGAAGTCTAAGAGAAGTTGGTGAAGATGATACTGAGCTGGAAGCCTTCAAAGGACCCCTAAGCCTTGTCTTTGCTTTCATCAAAAACCTTCTGCATCGAACCCCGTTCTCTCTCATCAACAAAACTTCAGCAACTCTGTTCAGGACTCTCTTTTAAACAGGCGAGATATGCAAGTATCAAATATTGCCTCATTAATTGAGACACTAAGTATCAGCTACCCCATTTTTACAAAGGTGTGTTTGGATTAAGAAACTGATGTTTCCTTCAGGCTGTAGATCTGCTGAATTCCAAATTCTGCTATAACTTCATACTTTTATTCTCTACTATGCTTCAGCTTTAACCCTCTTCCTTATACCAGGCTCTCTCTCTCTGTGTGTGTGTGTGTGTGTGTGTGAGTGTTTGGTATTTCCTACATTATGGGGACTACCTTGTAGGGACATTTCTTGGTTCCCATGAGGAAAAGAGTTTATAAATCATACAAAATACAAAATGAAGTTTTTTGAAAATCTGAAAATGCAGAAAGTTTTGTGTGAAGGGTAGGTTTAGAGGTAGGGTTAGGGTGAGGGTGTTGAAATTATAGTTTGTACAGTAGAAAAACCACTAGAATAGTGTTAGAATAGTTTTAATGTAGTCAATTAAGTCTTGTTTATACTGTATCACACATGAGGCTGTTTGCTGTTCTGCTCATAACTGGAGTCCCTAATCATGCCAATCACAGCTATATGCTATTAAAAGTGTGTTGGATGAGTATTAGGACATTATTATCAATGGCCAAGAGAGTATTATTCTACTATAGACGTTCTCAAGAAACATTCGCTAGATGAGTGTTGGCGGGCATGTCTAAGATTGATTCTGTCAGGAATCTCCCAGAGCAGTTACTTGATCCAAATACTTTTATTGATCACAATTAATTAATACATTTTTTCCCCTTTTGGGCTAATTTGCTACAGTGTTGTGGCCAAAAAGGCAACAAAGTGGTGTACAGTTATGAGGACATCTTGATTTGCAACTTATGAGGAAATCTTAATCTGCAAGACTATTCTTGTTTCTTTTTGAAGGTCATGTCATGATTCCATGTTTCCAATTACATGTACTATTTGAAGGCATTTGGTATTGCACACCCAGTATCTGACAGCAATGGATTACACCTGTATGCTAAAAAAAGAAAAGAAAAAGAAATCCTCAGAAAAGGGCAAAACGATCAATCCCTCTGGGTTTTGACCAAAAAGTTGAAGCTGAACACAAAGGCCCAGATACATTTTAACTCTGTGAGGAACTTCAGTAGGAAACCGCAGATGGGTAAGCAACTCAGCGTCCCTGTTCTATACCGGGATTGATGACCATACTGCTTATGTAGCATAAATGAGCTCTAAGTGGACTCATTTTTCATGCCATTCTGGATAAGAGTGTCAAAAGGAAATAGAACCCCCAGTGCAGGTATGAGAGGGAAGCAGAACTCCTGAACAGAGTCAGGAGCGCTGAATTTGTCCTGACTTCAGGAAAAAAAGCAGATCATCCATCTGTTGTTAAATTGATCTGTAATGTGTGTAGGTGTGTTGGGTTGTCGGTAATTATACCTGTGAATGAACTGGTTCTCTTCTAAGTACTGGCAGCCACGGGCGATGTCTCTGGCAATGTTGAGAAGATCTACCATGGTTAGACTTGAGGGATGCTCCTGGAAAACATTACAGAAAATCAGAATGCTGGGTATTCCCTTGTGAAAAAGTAGTACACTTTAGCAAAGTTTCAAAAACAATGCTCATTAATATACTTACATAATATACTTAAAAGAATATATTTAAGTGCAAACAGAATGTAATGTCTTTGGATACATAATTGCATGCTATTTACAATTAAACACACATCTATTATAATTTATATATATATATTTCCTAATCAATTCTATAGTCTTTGAAATACCATTAATGCCACTGCTATTGACATTTAAATATAATATAATATAATATAATGTAATATAATATAATATAATATAATATAATATAATATAATATAATATAATATAATATAATATAATATAATATAATATAATATAATATAATATAATATAATATAATATAATATAATATAATATAATATAATATAATATAATATAATATAATATAATATAATATAATATAATATAATATAATATAATATAATATAATATAATATAATATAATATAATATAATATAATATAATATAAACTTTAAATATAATACCAAGTGACACTAACATACTACAGTTAAAAATATAATCAAGTACTTTAGTATGTTAGTCAGCACATCAGAATAAGTTCAATTCTTTATAGCCTTAGAAAGGATTATTAAAACATGATGGTTTAAATTGTACTGCAATGTAACATTTTTAATTTGACATTATTATAAACTAAACATTACTTAAGTGTGTTAAGAAACAAACATGAAAGTGTACTCTAAGTACACTTAAGTGGCCTTTTATTTCATTAATATTATATTATCTGCAAGTACAGTAATTTTATTATTATTATTATTTGTATTATTATTATTTAATAACAACAAAACCAATACACAATAGTAATACAGTAATACACAAATACAGTAATACAGTAATACACAAACTAATAATGAAAAAGAAGCCACAAACTATTGAAAAATAACTTAACGAGATTAATGCAATACAAGACTCTGTGACTATCTCTCTCTCTCTCTCTCTCTCTCTCTCTCTGTTTGTGTGTGTGTGTGCTCTTACTAGTCTTGGTCTAGTTTCCCTCAGGAAGCTTTTGAGATCCCCTCCAGCCATCAATTCCAGCAGAATGAAGCGAGGCAGAGCTTGCAGACTCACCCCGATACTGAAATATGGTTCAAGTGTATTGCTGATTGCACTGGCAAGCATTCATAGTAAACTAAACTTGCAAGTCATGCATTTAAATATATTTTTAATTATACATTTGTAATGATGAATGAAGGTGCAGTTGAGTAAAATAACTTTGAATGTAATATTGCATAACTCTACAGTATTTCACATGCGCTTTAGTATGTCAGTCAACACGTCAAAATACGTGTACTTCTTCAAAGATTATTAAAACATAATGATTTAAAATGTACTTTAAAGTAAAACTTTTCATTTGACAATATTGCAGTGTACTTAAGTGTGTTAAGAAACAGTCATGAAAGTGTACTCTAAGTACACTTAAGTGGCCTTTTATTTCATTAATATTATATTATCTGCAAGTACAGTAATTTTATTATTATTATTATTTGTATTATTATTATTTAATAACAACAAAACCAATACACAATAGTAATACAGTAATACACAAATACAGTAATACAGTAATACACAAACTAATAATGAAAAAGAAGCCACAAACTAATGAAAAATAACTTAACGAGATTAATGCAATACAAGACTCTGTGACTATCTCTTTCTCTCTCTCTCTCTCTCTCTCTCTCTGTGTGTGTGT
>NW_015537946.1:963254-971099 GCF_001515605.1 Sinocyclocheilus anshuiensis | reverse complement strand
TTGAAGTGCAAACAGAATGTAATGTCTTTGGATACATAATTGCATGCTATTTACAATTAAACACACATCTATTATAATTTATATATATATATTTCCTAATCAATTCTATAGTCTTTGAAATACCATTAATGCCACTGCTATTGACATTTAAATATAATATAATATAATATAATGTAATATAATATAATATAATATAATATAATATAATATAATATAATATAATATAATATAATATAATATAATATAATATAATATAATATAATATAATATAATATAATATAATATAATATAATATAATATAATATAATATAATATAATATAATATAATATAATATAATATAATATAATATAATATAATATAATATAATATAATATAATATAATATAATATAATATAATATAATATAAACTTTAAATATAATACCAAGTGACACTAACATACTACAGTTAAAAATATAATCAAGTACTTTAGTATGTTAGTCAGCACATCAGAATAAGTTCAATTCTTTATAGCCTTAGAAAGGATTATTAAAACATGATGGTTTAAATTGTACTGCAATGTAACATTTTTAATTTGACATTATTATAAACTAAACATTACTTAAGTGTGTTAAGAAACAAACATGAAAGTGTACTCTAAGTACACTTAAGTGGCCTTTTATTTCATTAATATTATATTATCTGCAAGTACAGTAATTTTATTATTATTATTATTTGTATTATTATTATTTAATAACAACAAAACCAATACACAATAGTAATACAGTAATACACAAATACAGTAATACAGTAATACACAAACTAATAATGAAAAAGAAGCCACAAACTATTGAAAAATAACTTAACGAGATTAATGCAATACAAGACTCTGTGACTATCTCTCTCTCTCTCTCTCTCTCTCTCTCTCTGTTTGTGTGTGTGTGTGCTCTTACTAGTCTTGGTCTAGTTTCCCTCAGGAAGCTTTTGAGATCCCCTCCAGCCATCAATTCCAGCAGAATGAAGCGAGGCAGAGCTTGCAGACTCACCCCGATACACCGCACAATGTTTTGGTGACTAAACTTGCTGTCAGAGGAATAGAAATAGAAATGTGGTATTTTTGCTATAAATTAGCCTATGGAATGATGTAGCCTATCTTGTGTTTTTAATTTTTACCTGATTATGAGAGCTTCCATGAGAAAATCCAGTTCGTCCTGCTCAGAGCACACCTCAGGAAGGGTCTAATAAAATAATAATTGAATAATCAAATCTATGCAAACCATTAAATCACTGGCCCTGCCCCCAGACCTGTATGTCATCTTACATTTCATACAGTTGACTGTTGACAAATATGATGCAGGGCAACAACTCCATAAATGCAGTTATGCCCTACAATTCAAGATATTGGGACAAAAAATTCCCCCGTATGAGTTTTTGTCTCATATTTATATCACGATAAGCGATATCACACGAGCAGCGACAGCAATATCACACAAGTGCTGTTTTTGCACGAATAGCAAGAGTGCAAATGTGATTTTATACAATAGTTCAGTAAATAAGTTAACATTGTGTGTTTTTGCAAAATTTTGCCAAAGAAAATATTACCTATAAAAGACACCACAGAACTGTTGTGCGTCTGTGAGCAACATAGCGGTGTTCAGTTTCTGAATGAATCCTCGCTTTGAACGAATCGTGTGAACCAATGATTCAAAGGCCCATTGATAGAACCATTTACTTCATTCCTGACTGAATCAGCTGTTTGAAGGAATAGGTTGAATGAATGACTCATAAAGACATTTAACGCCACCTGCGGGCAGTTTTAGTTTCTTAGAGTATCATTTAATTTATTAAAAATAATAATTCTAATAATTAAATAAATAAACATTAAAGGAATAGTTCAACAAAAAAAAACAAAACAAAAAAATTCTGTCATAATTTACTCACCCTCATGTCATTTCAAACCTGGATGTCTTACTTTTTGTTTGCATAAAATGAAGGTATTTTGAGGACAAAAGCTGTTTTGGTTACCAGTAACTTTCATTGCATAAATAGATGTTTCTCAAATTATGTTCTTTTATGTTCCATATTATGTTAGAGAAGCAGCCAGAGATTGATTGACTGATTGATCATGTGATCTCTTTAATTATCATGTGATTCCTTAAATTAAGATGGCTTCTAGTTCTAACACTGTTAGCTATATGTGTGTGTGTGTGTGTGTGTGTGTGTGTGTGTGTGTGTAAGAGACCCAAATCAGTGTGTTCATGATTACAACAATTAATCAAAATATTAAATACCAGTTTACAAGATCAAGCAGCATAACAGACTGTTTATATAGTTGCAGATCTTACCTTTACAGCCACCTGCATTGGGCTGGGTTCCCCTGGTATCCCTATGGCTAGTCCTTCATAGACCTCACCAAATGCCCCATGACCCAAACCTCTACAAACAAAACATACATCATTGTTACTTATTTTGTCAATAATATCACTCCATGTATTTCACATACAGGTTCAGACCTCACTTGTTAGAAGATTAATTTTCATCAACTGTACAGTATGAAGACCCTTCACAGTCAAACAACATGCCAGCACATAACACTTCTTCAGCCCAACTGTAGAGAATTAGTGACGCTCCTAACCTGGTGAGGGAGATGTTACGCCGTGGCACCTCCTTCAGGTCGTTGATGGAGGCGGTCTTCCCTCCAAAGCAGTAGTTTGGATTGTAGTCGGTCATGATAGTAGAGGCTCTCAGTTTGCTCAGCTTACAGTCGGGACTCTGTAGCTCAAGCTGGATAGACTGGAGCTCGGTGTGTTTACGTCTGTACACTGAAAGATAATCAGCACAGCATGATATTTTTTGTTTGCTACAAATCTGCATAATGGGACTGTTGGCATTGCCAATGTTACATTCAAATTGAATCTGGAAATAAACTATTAAACTGCTGTAAAATAACCAGTGTTATAATTTTTTGATTGAGGCCCTTTTGGACAAACTACGTGGGACGCTAATTTAATTTGTGTTGTCATCGGTTTTATTACAAAATCAGATTTAATAATAAAAAGCTATTTTCTCTGTACTTTTAATAATTTTAGTGAACTATAACAACCGTGGTGGTGACATTTAATTGCAAATCTGTGGATAACTACATGAGAAAAACACCTACAAACTGTTTTCACAAACAGGCATGTAAGTCCAAGTTTGGTGGGCTTAACCCAGGCAGTAAACACATTAGTGCAACGTGTGGAAGTGATTTATTCATAAAGTGGAAATCGGCAACGCTTGTCAGAGCCCAGTTAACAGCCCATTTATCACCCAGAGTCTGCTACTACAGTGTAGATGGACAGATGATGTGTTAGGTGACATGGCACAGTGTGTGTGTGTGTGTGTGTGTGTGTGTGTGGCGTAATGGTTTTTATACTGTACAAACTGTACGTGCCCTACACCAAACCTACCCCTTGTTCTCATCTCGCTTGTGATGCTTTAATGTTTGAATGTGCGGACTCTTTTCAAGCTCTCCATATTATGTTAGGCCATTGTAGCCTAAACGTTTAGGTATATATATTGTGTGTGTGTGTGTGTGTGTGTGTGTGTGTGTGTGTGAACCTGTAGTTAATGCATTGAGCAAACAAGATGCCAAACATGAGACATGCAACAACAGAATGCTGTTGTTGTAGTGGGACAGCACCCATCCATCCCAATAATTATTTTTGCAAACATATTTTAATATTTCAATCAACCAATCAATCAATCAATCAATCCCTGTTATTGGGCACTTTTGGTCATGAAATAAAGTAAATTTCTACAATGGCATCAATATTGCTGTGGCATGAAGCTACATCGACACCCATAGGTGTCAGTATATACTGTCCAAGACAACAGTCATATCAGCCAGAGAAACATAAAACATGCAACATATTATTATAGAATTTCCTGTGATCTGTCTGCAAGTGCAGGCTTACCAATTATCTTTCTAATACCCAAAAAAGTAGCAAAAAGCTTCCCCAAATGACTTGGCTACAGTATTATGTTTTGGTAAGCCTCTGAGACTCCATGAAACTATGCTCATAAAAAGGATTTGACATGGTCTACTTACTGATCATAACGCCAGAAACGGCCAACAGTAATGCAGCGATTAGGGCGGAGGTCCCCACAGACAGACCCAGTGCCAGATGAGACAAAGACGGCTGGGCGGGCAACATAGGCACCACTACACAAACACACAGCAACAAATATACAGTTTACATGAGTCAGGCAGAACTCAGCTGAGCTTTTCACATTTAAAATTGTTAACTCAGGACCTTTTGTTTTTATTTTATTTTTTTTATATGTGTTCATGTCAGGCATCACATCAATTCAAACCAAAGGGAAACCTAGGTGCCCTTGAATGATGAATAAAAACTTTATAGATTCTGTCTCGCTATTATATATATATATATATGTATATATATATGACATACTTCTGACAAGCAGTATTAAGTAGCATATTATGGCTCATGGCTCTGATGTAAACCGTGCTCATTGAGTGATTTAATGGGGCTTTAACCTGGAATTAAGAAGATTTTAACCTACTGATTAGCAGAGAGTTGAAAAGCTTTGTGAAAAATCTTTTTTTTTTTTTTCTGATGCAGTTTATTTCATATTTTTCTTGCCTATTTCTTGAAAACCTGTCAAAGTGTTTACACTTTTTGAACTTTTTTAAGAGCTTTTAAATGTTGATATTAGCATATAATTAGCATGAACTCATGGGAATTAACTAACTTATTGTCTTAAGCACTTATGAAGTTGAAAACAGCCCTGGAGAACAGAGGGAATTTCAATAAATTTGCATATATGAACAGATGTGTAAAACATTCTGAATTAATAGGAACAGTAATGCAGCGATTAGGGCGGAGGTCCCCACAGACAGACCCAGTGCCAGATGAGACAAAGACGGCTGGGCGGGCAACATAGGCACCACTACACAAACACACAGCAACAAATATACAGTTTACATGAGTCAGGCAGAACTCAGCTGAGCTTTTCACATTTAAAATTGTTAACTCAGGACCTTTTGTTTTTATTTTATTTTTTTTATATGTGTTCATGTCAGGCATCACATCAATTCAAACCAAAGGGAAACCTAGGTGCCCTTGAATGATGAATAAAAACTTTATAGATTCTGTCTCGCTATTATATATATATATATGTATATATATATGACATACTTCTGACAAGCAGTATTAAGTAGCATATTATGGCTCATGGCTCTGATGTAAACCGTGCTCATTGAGTGATTTAATGGGGCTTTAACCTGGAATTAAGAAGATTTTAACCTACTGATTAGCAGAGAGTTGAAAAGCTTTGTGAAAAATCTTTTTTTTTTTTTTCTGATGCAGTTTATTTCATATTTTTCTTGCCTATTTCTTGAAAACCTGTCAAAGTGTTTACACTTTTTGAACTTTTTTAAGAGCTTTTAAATGTTGATATTAGCATATAATTAGCATGAACTCATGGGAATTAACTAACTTATTGTCTTAAGCACTTATGAAGTTGAAAACAGAGGGAATTTCAATCAATTTGCATATATGAACAGATGTGTAAAACATTCTGAATTAATAGGACAGTAGCTAGCTAGATGTGCAACAGTGGGGAGTGTTTTAATCCTTTTTTTTTTAGAACACGCTGACAAATGGAGCTACAGTTGACAGTGATGACCTCTGCCAGAGAGACTGCAAATGGTAGATAATTGAACTTGGCTTTACAGAGGTAAGTGCCACAATTGAGAAGGAACTTTGTCATTGCGAGAACACTCTTCCCAGACATTCATTTTAACATTTTATGAGACAGCCGTTCATCTAATGGTGGTGGAGTGTGTTATGAATGAACTAACCAGTAGAGTTGATGCAGGACACTCCGTCTGGGGCCAGTGAGAGCTCTTCATCACAGTAGCACACCGTGCCCTCAGAGGTCTCGTGGCAATCTCCTGACTCACAGTGACTGCAGTTCTGAACTGGGTTGATAATAACTTCACCGTCGCCTTCCATGCCTGGAAATGACATTAACGTATCATACTTATGCGATGGTAGGAAATGCAGTAGGAAAGCTTGAGGCTTATAATCAGAAGGTTGTTGGCTTGATCCCCACAGGGGTGAGTTCACCATTGTGCCCTTAAACAAGGCACCTTAATCCAGGTGTTTCCAGGGGGATTGTCCCTTTAATATAGGTCCTGTAGTTTTCTTTTTGGAATTGCTTGACCATAGACCTCATTGATCTGAGCTTACGCACCTCAGTTTTTGAGTGAAAAAAAGTTGAATCATCTAAAAAAAAAACTGAGGTGCATAAGCCCAGATCAGTGAGGCATACAATCAAGTGCATCTAAAAAGATATATAAAACACATCCTAATTGAAATAAAACAAGTTGATAAAAAGATTGAATCCAATATTAGGTAACAGTATAGTATAACAAGAGATTTATAAGCAATTCGTTGTACACCAGTCATTTTTGACCAGGAACACCAGAAGTGTTAAAAAAAAAACAAAAACAAAAAAAAGAGCGAAGTCAGTAAGTTATTTCGGTCACACTCAACTATAGGTACAAACTTCAACTAACTACCGTGCCCTCAGAGGTCTCGTGGCAATCTCCTGACTCACAGTGACTGCAGTTCTGAACTGGGTTGATAATAACTTCACCGTCGCCTTCCATGCCTGGAAATGACATTAACGTATCATACTTATGCGATGGTAGGAAATGCAGTAGGAAAGCTTGAGGCTTATAATCAGAAGGTTGTTGGCTTGATCCCCACAGGGGTGAGTTCACCATTGTGCCCTTAAACAAGGCACCTTAATCCAGGTGTTTCCAGGGGGATTGTCCCTTTAATATAGGTCCTGTAGTTTTCTTTTTGGAATTGCTTGACCATAGACCTCATTGATCTGAGCTTACGCACCTCAGTTTTTGAGTGAAAAAAAGTTGAATCATCTAAAAAAAAAACTGAGGTGCATAAGCCCAGATCAGTGAGGCATACAATCAAGTGCATCTAAAAAGATATATAAAACACATCCTAATTGAAATAAAACAAGTTGATAAAAAGATTGAATCCAATATTAGGTAACAGTATAGTATAACAAGAGATTTATAAGCAATTCGTTGTACACCAGTCATTTTTGACCAGGAACACCAGAAGTGTTAAAAAAAAACAAAAACAAAAAAAAGAGCAAAGTCAGTAAATTATTTCGGTCACACTCAACTATAGGTACAAACTTCAACTAACTATAGAGATACACTATACCACTAACAGCCCTCTATCTTCCAGACATCTGTTTTCCAAGACGTTTGTTATTGGCACCTGAATATTTCACTGCAAATTAATTTGTATGTTCCCATTAAACTTTCCACAGAAATGTGAAATTGGTTCTTGAAATTAATGTAAGCCCTTAATTTCAATGAATTTCATGTTATCCTGACTGCATCCTAAATTGTGTACTTCTAGTATGCTCTAAAAGTACTGAATGTACTTTATTAGTGCTGGGAAAATTAAATTTTGAGTTCATAGGTAGACAGTATGCCCGTATTGAAATGTCGCCACATGTAAGTGTGAATGTTAGCAGCAAGTTAAATGTATTATCTTAAAATTCATTAATACTTAACTGTTAGGTTTCAACCAACTTCAGCAAAGATCAACTTGAACCTTCAGAATGCATCAAGCCTCTCTTTCAGACAGATGAGACTTGCAAGTATTCAAACTTAGTTTTATTAATTGATACATTAAGTATCATTGGTACCTTTTTACAAAGGTGCGTTTGAACTAAGAATCTGATGTTTCCTTCAGGCTGTAAATCTGCTGAATATCAAATGGTTCCATAGCTTCATGTTTTTATTTCTCTTCTTTTTACT
>NW_015537946.1:936119-962655 GCF_001515605.1 Sinocyclocheilus anshuiensis | reverse complement strand
GTATGTTAGACTAGTTTAAGTGTTTATGTAGTATGTTAGACTAGTTTAAGTGTTTATGTAGTTAATAAAGTCTTACTTGTATCACACTTGACGTTGTTCATTGTTTGCTCATAACTGTCCCTTAATCATGCAGATTTATGCTACAGGCTCTGTGTAGAATTGTACAGTAAGAAAGTTATTTCCCTTAACCAGGAAATTAACGTTCTTAGAATTGACAGACAGTTGACCCTGAGAGGTCAAGTAAATACTTACAGCGGATCTAAATATTTATAATTAATTATAACTAGTTACGAATAATTATTCATATTTCCCCGTGAGCTGATTCGCTACAATATATTTAAAAGCTGCAATAGCTATACTGTAGCTTTGGCCTAATAT
Source organism: Sinocyclocheilus anshuiensis (assembly GCF_001515605.1). NCBI lineage: Eukaryota > Metazoa > Chordata > Actinopteri > Cypriniformes > Cyprinidae > Sinocyclocheilus > Sinocyclocheilus anshuiensis. The sequence goes on along the minus strand of NW_015537946.1, from coordinate 962,277 downwards.
GTCTTGCTATTCTTCTTCAACTGAAAAAGTTGATATAAACCCTCTTTTTTAGTGCAAGGGATTGTGTGCAATGTCAGCACAAAAGCATGCAAGACGTTCTTTGAAAATACAAAACAGAAAGGCAGTCTACACCATCTGGCCCTTTTGACTTATTATCATCAATGTACAATGATTTGGGACACACTGATCTTAATCTTCCATCATATATAATATGGACAGCATATGCATACCTGGATTCACCAGAAAATCAAAAGTGTACACATTTACTAATCACATTGACATTTCATGCCATGTAGCCGAATGGAAGGGGCTATCAGACTCTGATGCTGGATGACAAAATAATCGTATAAACTTCATACACTAGATTATAGAGGACATAGGATAAGTGCATGGTGTATAGTACATAAATTAGGACACGACTAAAGAATCTGTATTCTATACCTTTGAGTGGCTCCAGGTACATTTCCCCATCAGGACTTATGAATGATGTTCCATCATCTCCATCCTTTCTGGGATCATTATTGTGCCAGGCACTGCCCCCTATGGCCATGGAGGTGAGAAACATTAGCAAAATGTAACAAAACTTAAACAAAGAGAGATATAATATAAACAAGGCTAAAATTCGGTCTAACCTCTGTATCCTCCACCTCCTCCACCAGCCGTGCAGGCCCCTCCACCGCCTCCAAAACCTCCTCGAGTTTTCCAGCCCATGACTTGACAGGGTTCTCCACCCTGGCCTTCCAAAATGAGTGGTCTACCCCCTTGAGGAACAGGAGCAGTGTCATTCCAGCCTCCACCACCGCCTGAAATCCACAAAGCCACACAGATCATAAAAATGGCATTAAAAGACACTTGTGCTCCATTTCAGTTTCTCTGCGTGGCTAATTAATTTCACAACAGGTGACAATATAACTTTTTTTTTTTTTTATCTCCATCCTCCAACAGATCTATGAATGCAGTGGCACAGAGATTTCTCCAGAAAAAAATTGTCTCATATGAACATCCCGATTCCTCTAAAGCAGGTCAGTGCTGTTGCTTAGCATGAAAATGTTCAAATAAAAATGTGGCAAATTATTTCAGATGTCAAAGCTGTCCCATTTTGCTAACTCTCTAATGGTTTCTTAGCAGCACATGCTTTGCTGGGGGGGGAAAAATACTAATAAAAACAACAAAAACACTTAGGTCATTCAACAAGTTTTGAATGTAGACATTTTTTAGAGACAACTTCCAACAAGGAAAGCAAGATAGGAAGGATCGATGGATTCATCATTGCTAGATGACTGTTCTGAGGGCTTTTTTTTTTAGGGTGGTTACTAGGGTGTTCAGTAAGGTTCAGTAAGGTTCAGAAAGGATCAGTAAGGAAATGATGGAAACATATTGAATAGAATTAGGAGTGAAGGTTTTGTAAATAGAGCACATTAGGGGAGCTGGCCTTTGAAAAGAGTGCCTCTGATAGAAGCCATACTGAGTGCTCGGCAGGACACAACCAAAACACCCACAACACAATGACATGCAGAAACTTGATGAACAGACACACATGTGCCATCAATTGCGTAGTCTTGAAAGCAGAACACACTATTATTACCATACTGTTGTTATCATCTTCCAAACAGTTAGCAAAAAAGCTTACAAGCACATGGCTTTTTTGTTGAATAAATGTCAAGAATATCCAAGATCCAAGACTAATTTCCCGCCTCAGTCTTATTCAGACAATGCTACAAAGAATTTGAAGAAACCACGTCAAAAATCATATTCAATCTCAGACTGAATAAAGGACTATTTTGAAGCCTAGCAGAAAATAAAATTATTATGTCCATGTCCAGGAAGGAAAAAAGCCTGGGGGAAGCATTTTTTTTTCAGCATTTCAATCAAACCTGACATCCTGGTAAACAAGAACATAGTTACAACTATCCACATGTAAAAAAAAAAAAAAAACTTTTCTTCCCTATTTTCAATATGTTCTGCTTGACTGCTATTGTGAGCTGTTTGCCAGTAAGAGTAATACACACTAGTTCAGTAACGCTAAACATTTGCCTAATTGATTTATAATACAGTCAATCTGTAATTTATTGCACAACTGTTGAGGTTACCTGCAGTGCCTGATTTTCCATTGCGGCCAGGGATGCTGGGATCCCTGTCCATCACTTCCTCTGGGGTTTCTGATTGGCTGCTGTAGCCACGGCCTCCACCTCCAGCAGCAATGAGTAGCGGAATGTGGACTCCATTCACCACCTGTAACCAATGGAAACATTAACAATTAAACTATTTTAACAGTGTAAAACTTCTGAATGTCACTGAAATGTGAGGTGCCATGATGCTACTGTGGGGTTGTCAGGGTGTTGCTATGCTAAGGTGTTAGCATGTTACTGTGTAGTTTCTGCTGTGCTCAGGGTGATTGCTTACTGGCCCACCCTCATTCTGTACATATGGACCATTCCTTCCTTCTATTTATGGCTTTGAGGGCTTTCTCATCAATTATTATTGGTGAAATGGAACCTGGAAAACTGAGGGATAATTCACCCAAGAGTTAACATTTTATTCATCAGTTACTTACTATCAAGTTGTTCCAAACATGCATGAGTTTCTTTGTTCTGTTGAACACAAAAGAAGATATTTTGAAGAATGTTGGTGATCAAACAGTTGATGACAGCCATTGACATCCATAGGATTTTTATTTTTTTTCTGTGGAAGTCAATGGCTACAGTCAACTGTTTGGTCAACAACATTCTTTAAAATTCTGATGACAGTATTTACATTTTTGGGTGAACTATCCCAAATAATCCCAACTAATAGATGTACACATATTTAAATGTACAAATGTTGGAAATATCCAATTTAAAATGCATTTTATATAGTGTTACCTTGAAGACATAGGTGCCTCCTCCTCCTCCACCACCTCCTCCCTTAAGCTGGGTCTTGTTTATGGATGGTCCTTGTTGTTCCCTGCAGATCCGGTCCATAGTAGGCACCATCTAAGGAAGATCAAAAAAATTTAAAAAAAGAATGAATGCATGAATGAATGAATTAATTAATTAATTAATTAATGATAAATTAATGAATAAATAAATAAAATGCAATGCAATGAAATGAAATGAAATATCATATGTGATCCTTTCAGGCTTAACTAGATTTTTTTTTTAAACAATAGCACAGGGATGTATTGGTAGAAAGGATTACTCACATTAGGGCAAGCGTCCTCTCCTTCCTGTCCCACTAGAATATACAGCAGCTCATCCTTCTGTAACAGGAAGTCTCCGGTCATGTACACCCCATGTGACTTGTGGACAGCCTGCACACTGCGTCCGCCAGCTGCTCCGTACGCCGTGATCCTAAATCCAAGACAAATACGTAAGCAGTCATTTAGCAGCTGCTTTCATCCGAAGTAATTTATAGTGCACTTATTACAGGGACAATCTTCCTTGAGTGACCAGGGGTTAAATGCTTTGCTCAAGAGCACAATGGCAATGGTCCTTCACTCATTTTTTACAGGGATCAAACCAACAATCTTCTAATTACAATCCTTGACTTTTAGTAGCTACACCATCATAGAACTAGGGATGACATGAAAGCTCTGTTCCTAAACCTAGGAAGCTACCCTGCAGTTTACTGCCTACATGCAACATCCTAATTGAGATGGACCAGTCCCAGTATATTTTGATATTAGCATGTTGCTAAGCTAACAAAGTTTTTTGTTTTTTTTTACTTTAAAATGGCATAACACATTAATATTTTGTGAAACAGTCCATTTTAATTACCATACTTTCCAGAAAACAAGTTACACTTGACTATATACCACAAATTTGCACTGAGAAAAAAAAAAGTCAAAAAAATTAAATTTTTGTTTTAAAAACAATGTCTAAAAAAAAATGAAGTCTAAGAGTGCACTACACAAATATACCTTGCCTCACGTACTTCTCACATTCAGCACAAATTCAAATGTGTGTGTTTTGTGCATGTGCTTGATGTTAAATGCACTTCAGATGATAAAAAAGTGACATGTTATGCAAAACATATTTTTATTGGTATTTTACTATATTTGTAGTCAGTGTTTCTCACTACTCCATCAACCATCTTGGATGGATTGTTTAAGCTGCATTTAAATTTTTTCTTCCACACAGAGGCTACTTACAATGCCGTCTCAGTATTTGGCCAAATGAGATATTTCAGCAGACAGCATAATATTACCTTCTGAAACAGCATTTGTGTCAGAAGCATGTCTTAAAATGTTGTCTAGGCAGGCAGCTGAAAAAAAAAAATCTGTTTTCTTTACAGACTTTGCTAAGTGAATGTCATCATCAGTCTGGGTTCTACTGAAGCAATGCAACTGATGAAATGGGTTTTCCCATTCCTTCTGCTCCACAGACAACAATTTACCTGAATGACATGACGGGCTTGATAACAGGCAGCAACTGTGCCGAAGAAGAATGTTTTCCCATTTCATGGTCGAAAAAGTAACTACTAAACTCTTAGACGCTCAACAGTAGGATATTTTGACTTGTGGTGGTCAGGACATTATGTGTGTGTGTGTGCGTGCACCTGTATTTCCTTGTCTCTGGGACCCGCCACATCTGGATGCCCTTGAATGGTCCCTTAGTGCCCACAGTGACATTGACATTGGTGTTGCGGTAAGAGTTACTGCACTGAGTCGGCGTTGGACCGTCTTGTCCTGTTGCTCCGCAGGTGTGGAATATCCACTTGACAGCTGAAAACACACACAAATTCCCACACATACAGCAAATGTACTATTAGCTTTGTAAAATAAGAATTCTCCATATTCAGAGAGAAAAACAAAATCAGCACTATTGTTTTGGTGTAAAACGTGGTCAAAACAAGTCTGCAATCTTTCAGGTGTATTATAAAAAAAAAAGGAGAGATGCTATATGACGTGTTTGGCTGGCTGGGCTGTCAAAAAGCCATGGGCAATTTATGATTTTTCTCTTCTTAGCTGGAAACCTGTAGAGTGTCTTTCACCTACCTGAAAATAGCACCATGCAAAGAGTTAATTCATTGCTAAATGTCAAATGCACTTATTCATGAGAGGAATTAGGTTCTGATTGAGTTCACTTCACTAATACTGACAGCATTCCAGTAAGATATACTAGGCTCACATCCAGTGGATTCTAAAGGTTAAAGTGTATTACAGGTATATTGCACCACATTTAATTTTTCTGACATTTTTATCACCTCAGAAGCTACAACAGAGACTGAAGGCTGATCTATGTCATCTTCATGCGCTATTTATTGTCTTTGTTTGTAGTGTCCTAAAACAGTGGACATTTGCTGTATAGCCTAGTAAAAAAGAAGTACACTTTAGCATACTTTTGAAAAGAGTACTTCTTACGGAAATAATATACTTTAATAAATGTCTGGGTAACAAAAACTTACAAAAAAATTCAAAAAGGTTATAAAAGCGATGTAAAATGAATCCGTATGCATCAAGCAATTTAACTCAAGTCTTGTGAAGAAATACAATTGCTTTATATGATGAACAGATTTAATTGATAGGCTTTTATTCACATGTTAACACTCATGCATAGAGCAAACCACAAATGGTAAACACAGAAGCTTCTGCACACTTGTGTGGTACACGGAAATCAACAAGGTTTGGTCTAGTGTGTGATGCATGCACAAACTTCTGTGTTTACCGTGTGTATGTATGTATGTGTTTTGACTTAATTTGATATAAATAAAACCCACAATTAAATAAGTTTATCACACAAGGCAATAATATCTCTTCACTTGGATTAAAGTGCTTGAATTAAAACAAATAATGGCGCCTTATTAAGCTTTTTGGATCTTTTAAGTTTTACTTGGACTTTCAGTGGAGGGACAAAAACCTAATTTCATTAAAATATCTTAATTGGTGTTTCAAAAGTTTTCTCAGGGTGAGAAAATCATGGCAGAATTTTCATTGTTGGGTGAATTATCCCTTCAAGTGCAAACTTGATGTGTTTTTTTTGTTGACAATTTGATGCATGTTAACACACTTTTAGGAGACAATTAAAATCAATTGCAATTAAAATTGGGAGCGGAAATTTCTATTATTGATCCACTGACAGCACACAAATTAAAGAACACAGCCGCAGCCAGCTCATTTATATAATGACCAACTCAATCGCAAACAAGCAGAGATGATGATAATCAGGTGCGGGTAATCTACTAACAATACAGTCGCAAAATGGGTTAAGACATGCTTTTTAGGGGTGTTAAATAATAGTGCAAATATCAGGAAACTGATTAGCGCAAACCTTAGTAAGTCACCTTGCATGATTCATTTTAATACTCTCCTCTCAGAAATTTCAGTTCAAAAAGGCAAACTCCTACAAATGCATATGCAGTAAGGTCAGCCACATACATAACTGTCCACATTTTTTAATCGCAATTTTTTTTTCACTGCGTGTCTTTGGTAAATCCTGTGCTGGTGCAAGCTGTTAGTAAATCTGGCCCTAAATGTAATATCAAATAACAAAATCACAAGCAAATACTTTACATGTGCTTCAGTATGTGAGTCAACATGTCAAAATAAGTGTACTTTTTTTGTTTTTAAATATGACAAAAGACTATGGAAATTTGATGTTATTACAAAGTGCATTTTGTACTCAAGTGTGTACAGAAAAAGTCATGAAAGTGTACTGTCTTTAAGTATGCTTAGATGGCTTTTCATTTCATGAATAAAATCTGCAAGTAAAGTTTTTAAAAACATCTACTTTTAAGATTTGAAGTATACACTTGAAGTGTACATTCAATAAACATATTTTTCACTTCTCTTTCACAAGGGTAGATTGGAGGTTGGAACCAATCAAAGGGCAACCAATCCTGTTTTGATATTAATTACCAGAACAGAGTGGGATCAAGGTGAGAAATGCAAAGTCTCTTAGGTGTAAAAATATCAGACCTCTTTCCATGCAGTGATGTTATTCTAGTCAAGTCTGCAAATAAAACATCCGGATAAAAGTTTATTTCCTTGCCAGGAACCTACAGAGATCTGTAATTAGATCTGGGGATAAAGGAAGGTTTGAGTTGTAAGAGAGGTTTGCACCAGAAAAAATATCACCAATTATAGTCTTATACAATTTCCTTTTATTAGAGTTCTTGAAGGTTTGATTGGTGGAAATGGCTGAGTCATCGGAAGCTGAGCGGCGTGCATTATGAGGTTAGCGGCCCATCTCTTTTTTCTCATCAGAAGAAGCAATCACGCAGACAAAGTCAGAGGAAGTAATGAAGGAGACAAAGGCCGAGGGAGCTGATCTGACAGAAGAACATGCTCCCTCTCTCTACAGCGCTGCAGATTTGAGTCAGCATAAGGCAAACTCCCCCATTCAACTTTACTTGCCAAAATGAGATGCCATGGTGGCAAAGGGAGAAATCGATACTGGAGGAGGGACAGGGAGAGGGCAGGAACATAGAAGGTAAAATTAGAGATGGCAAGAGGAAAAGCAGAGACATGACAGAAAAAATCAATAGTTGCACAATTTATCAAACACATCAAAACATTTTCAAAGCTATATCAATTGACTGAATCAAGGGAAGATTGATGTGCAGCTTGATTTCCTTTTGAGTTTAAACAAAACAAACAATAGAACTTCAGAAAGCTTTACTAGAGTGTGTCTGGACGAACATATTTGTGTTTAATTATTAACTGTCTTGAGCAGTTGTGGTTTTGAACAGCTCAGAAATGGCAGGTTAAAACTAGACATAGGTGGTAAGACCAAGATATATTATTATATACTGTACGTCTTATTGCTGGAAAGCCAACTGAAAAAAATGGTGTGTATAGAATAAATAACCATGTGGTAATGCCCAATCCAGTAAATTATACTTATTATTTATAACTTGCATTAATGAATCATACGCCTGACCTTAGTGTAAAAACAGTTACATATTATGTAACACTATGTGACTGATTGAAGATTATGCGATTGGATGAGCCATAACTGCTATAAAATATAGCCAGTTTAAATATTTGTACGTTTTTTAGCTAAAAATACGTAGCGATTTGTACATTTTAAATGTCGAAATACGTCTAAATTGTATGTTTTAGCATTAATGAAAACGTACAAAAATGTACGTTTTGTGTTTGTAAATGTTACGTATTAATTCCTACGTATAAACATGAGACCAGGCTGGACAGAAGAACATGCTCCCTCTCTCTACAGCGCTGAAGATTTGAGTCAGCGTAAAGCAAACTCCCCTATTCAACTTTACTTGCCAACATACTTGCAGTTGTGGTTTTGAAAAGCTCAGAAGTGGCAGGTTAAATCTAGACATAGGTGGTAAGACCAAGATATATTTTTATATACGTACGTCTTATTGCTGGAAAGCCAACTGAAAAAAAATTGTGTGTATAGAATAAATAACCATGTGGTAATGCCCAATCCAGTAAATTATACTTATTATTTATAACTTGCATTAATGAATCATACGCCTGACCTTAGTGTAAAAACAGTTACATATTATGTAACACTATGTGACTGAATGAAGATTACGCGATTGGATGAGCCATAACTGCTGTAAAATATAGCCAGTTTAAATATTTGTAAAATATAGCCAGTTTAAGCACAGGCATGACTCCGCATTGGTTCTGTATTTTAATTGTGGGCAACTAACAATGACCCCTTTTAACAGGTTCTTATTTGTCTTGACTTGAGTGCATTTTTTCCCCATTGCTTCATTAACCACAGCATAACAGCACTGCAAATGTGCCATCTTTTGATACTTTTCAACTGTTGCACGGTGTGTATTATCATACCACAAACTCATAACTGAAGCTGAGACTCAAAAATCCCAAACACTTCACAGACACCATTACATTTGTTCATCAAAATGTTGATGAAAGTGTATTTATAATTAACAAAGTTTGGTCATAACAAGTAATACAATCTATTCATAGTCCATTCAATGAATGTCTGATGTCTGACACAAAGTTGTGTTTTCATAGTTCATGAAAAATATTATGAAATGTGAGTTCCACTCAACTATGACTGGATTAGTAACCTCTCAATGCACTAATCATGTTTGCAAATGGTCAGTAAATTGGCCTGACTATATAATTTGGGATTGGTAAGATTATTATTATTATTATTATTATTATTATTACTATTAAAAGAAAAGTCTCTTATGCTCTACAGTAAAACAAATAATGTCATGAAATACTATTTAATTAAAATTTGTAAATGTTAATTTAAAATTGTAATACATTTTAATTAAGTTATTCCTTAGCAAAGTTTTTTTTTTCTTTTTTTTTTCTATAGGATTCTTTGATGAATAGAAAGTATAAAACAAAAACAAAATTTTTCTTTTTGTAAGTGTAAATTTATGTACGGTCACTTTTGATTAATTTAATGCATCTTTCATAATTAAAAGTATTAATTTCTTAAAAATAAAAATAAATTAATAAACCAACACTATTGCAAACAGTAATTAAAGGGACCTCAACGCAACCAAATTTCGAGCACATCTGAAAAAGGAAAAGAGAGAGAAAAAAAATTCTGAGCAAAATGGTAATAAAGAAATTAAACTATCGTCAATGAACATGAAATGTATCCCAAGTTGTAATGACTCATATACTCCCCCTCACCACCACATGCAACAGTTTACAGAGCTGCAAAGTTCAAGATGATAAAAACAATGAGGTGTTAGCAAGAAAAAGTCAAACAGTCAGTTTCATAGAAAATTCAGCACTGAATCTTCCTCCTTTTGCCTTTTCAGACTCTGCAGAGAAGAGTTGGACGGTGTTTTTTTTTTTTACCGTTCACAGCTGAACTACACCAGAGAACGGCCTGTGTGAATGAAGCTTGCTAATGAGTCTTGATGAATAGCAGATTAGTTGCTCGTTCAGATTTATTAAGGACGAAATGGCGTGGGAGTCATTTCGCAAACACTCAAGCACACCGTATTGATAAATGGCTATGCTCCAATGAGCATGAACATAAGAGGAACACCTGTATATTCTATGAGCAAGCAGATCAGTCTTCCCAATGCTGATGGCATTTGGTAGGACATTTTCAAAGGTCATGTGCTAGACGGCTGATTTTATAAATTATTTGTGCATGTTCAATAGACAATCATGCTAATGTGAAGCAACGTTTTACAATACATCCGTTATGAGCAATTCTGATCATTTGAAAGCATTAATGTGAAATTTCGACTCTGGATATAGTATCGTGACAGAGTATGTTTTAGGCCTTATTCACATTTAATTTGATTACAGAATGGCACCTGCACAAACACATTTAAGAGACTGGAAGAATGCGAGCTGTTTTTGAAAGCAATTTGAGATGAGCAGCTATGAGAAATTCACTATACTATAATAAATGTGAAGATGCAAATTATTTGTCTTCAGTAGCACTTCCACTATTTAGTACAGATTATGACATGACTTGTGTTCCAGAGGCGATTTCAAGCAGACCACCAACCAAACCACCTGAACTCTGAAGTCATACTGACTCAGATATACACCAAAAGCTGTAGTGTGAAAGCACCCGTAGATTATATAACCGGCCTTTCAACAGTGTTTGATTTGAAGAAAATGGTGCGGCAATAGCCCAGTAGATGGCACACTTTCTTTTCTCTGCAGTGCACTTCCATGACAGAGAGAGAGAGAGAGAGGGAGAGAGACAGTATCTGAGCCTCTGTTCATAAGCATTCATCTTCTGTATCCATTAGAAGTCCAACATATTTGGTGTACTCAAGCATTTCAACAATTTCAGTATGCTCAGAAGGAATTACGTCGTCTGGACTTTGAATTAGGTGCTCTGATGTTTGCAGTGCATAACTCATAACTTGCTGTGAAAACAAAGATTCCAGAGTTTTTATAAAGCATGGTGCTACCATTTTTGGAATTAGGAGTGTTGTTTAGATCTGGCATCTGTGTTGTCAAAATATGTATTTAGCATTATTTGAGAAACTGATTGGCGTGTGTTTCAATTAGCATTATCCCAAGAACAATAGGTTGACACCTAGGTTATTATATTTTTGAAAAATGTTCAACTTTTTATTTTTATTTTGCTTTGTATGTTGATTTTCTATTGCAATTATTTTGGATAAACAAATTATTATAATTCATTTACATGAACAACAGAAAACCATTTTTTTTTAAATCACGTTAACATGCAGTATGTAATTGGTGTACACTTTACTCTTGTATATATTCGGTTCATTTCTCCACAGTGTAATTTCTCGGATGTCAATAGGGTTGCAAAGGGGTGGACATTTTCCGGAAACATTCCAAAAATCCCTGGAATATTCAAAACAAATCCTGGAAAGTTTCCAAAATTTCTGGAATATTTCCAAAATTTACTGGAAATTTTTCACCTTTTTGCAACCCTACATGTCAATCAGACAGCTGCCTCTTGACTTACTGGGTTGGATAGGCGTAAGAGACTAGTTTAAAACAAACCATTGAACAATTACTAAAATTTTGTTTGTTTTGGTGCTCGTCTACTGTATCGTTTCAATACAACAGCAAGAATAACTGTGGTCTGCACCAGACTTCAGACCTGCAATCAAATTGGGGGCAAATTTCAGTCAGAACAAGCTAGATAAAAGTTAGAAATGACTCAAAAAACGACAAACAGCTCAAACACATGAAAGTAGTTAAAACTCACATTCTGTAGACGCTCCAGGCCCTCCATAGAGTGCTGTAGTGGTCTTGATGTTCTCATTGCTTGGTGTGAACAGCACTTGTGTGGGGTTTGTGGGAGCCACCGGAGGAAATTCTCCATTGGCTGAAGATGAGAGAAAAGACACAATACATTGTTGTGGTCCAGCAATACTCCTGCAGCTAGAGAAAAGGTTGCAGGCATTGTTAAAACACAGTTTCTGTAAGCCTATAGATAATAGCTGTATTTTGGCTCAATAAAAAGTTTTTTTAGATCATATATTTCATGACAATATCCGTTCTAAAGCTGGTAATGGTGTCCATATCTTTGTCTTGAGAATTGTTTGAATAAATGAGACATGCACTGAAAAATGGCTCAACTGTTTGCATAGCTTTCAAATGTTAATGGTATGCTAATAAGGTTGCTTGCTGATGATGTAGCAGTCTCAAATGGGTGAACACTTGACCTCGAAATCTTGATATGCATTACTCAACAGGGAAAATTCCATGTCACTTAGTCACTACTTAAAAATGCACGTCACAATGGACCAAAAATTTGATATACAAATAAAATATAACCTTTAGTGATAATTGCTAATGCATCAAGCATTTATGGCTATCTATCATTTTTATTTTAATTGGCAAAGCTGTAACATCTAAGTCTGATGCCTTTGCATTTCATGAGGATTTTTCTGCTTTTTTTCACTCTTTGACTGGATTTGACATCTCCATCACCTCCCATCATACAATTTTCATTGTCCCTCTTGGAGCTTAAACATGCAGAATATAGAGCAGTTTGGGTAAAACATGCATTGTCTATATAATTTTATACCAATTGCATTGTCCAGTTCTTGATTCTGGGCTGCGGTGTTGATTGTGCAGCTATGAAGTAGTCCAGGATTGTTAAACACATAACATTGGCAAATCAATTTTCAGTTTTGGGCTGCTTTAAAGAAGATATTTTATTGGTGGCACAAGGTTCAGAAAACCTGAAAAACACATACATGTGTTGACCATGGTATAAGCAGAATTACTGAGATCATTGCATTATTGAAAATTAATGCATACTGTCATGGGTTAGGAATTCAAAGAATTCTTCAAAATCTCAGAGGGATAAAATATCTGACAGAAACAAATATTTAAGCATTTGTCTTCTAAGAGTTTCTAGACAGTTTTATTTTAATTACGAAATATGTTATACTTGTACTTATCGGACATAAAACACTGACTACCACAACTTCACAAAAGTAGATAACCACCACCAGTGGTGTCAAGAGTTTAGTTCATATTTCTTAATTACTATGACAAGCCACACGAGCTTCTGCATTGTTCCAATTGTCAACTCACTGTGAAGACAAATCATCCTGTTCCCCCAAAAGTAGCTGCTCAGACAATACTGTGAAAAATGCTACCTCTCATGATCGCCATCCCTTAATCATCGCTTTAAAAATACTCATCTACTCCCACAAAACTCCCGCACCACACCGAGTTGGCATCATTCATCACAATCTGGACTCCCTGTTGCAAGCGCCTTCCCATGATGCACCCTGTTGAAGGTTTATTATCTGTCGTCCCATTTTAGGAATCAAGAAGGAATTTGATCTGTTAAAATCATATCTCTGAGACACCCTGCCTTGCGTCTCATGCAAAAATTAGAAAAACGTTTTATCTTTCACAATTAACAGACTAAATCAAATAATTCAGTAGTTACTTAAGAAGTTGTGTTTAAAAATTACAAAAATGCATTATTTAGGTACACCTTGATAGTACTGGTTGGAAGCCCTTTTGCCTTCGGAACTGCCTTAATTCTTTACAGCGTAGATTTAACAAGATGTTGGAAACATCCCTCAGAGATTTTGGTCCATATTGACCTGACAGCATCATGCAGATTTTGTAGATTTGTTGGCTGAACATCCATAATGCGAATATCCCAGATTACACCACATCGCAAAGGTGCTCTGCTGGACTGAGATCTGTGACTGTGAAGGAAAGTATAGTGTGCTCTTTGTCATCATGTTCAAGAAACCAGTTTGAGATGATCTGAACTTTGTGCCATGGCCCATTATCCTGCTGGAAGTCACCATTATAAGATGGGTAAACTGTGGTCATAAAGGGATGGACATGGTCAGCAACAATACTCAGGTAGACTGTGGCATTTCAATATTGCATAGTTGGTAAAACGTACTAAAAATACTCCCCACACCATTACAACACCACCAGCAGCCTGATACGAGGCAGAATAGATCCAGGCTTTCATGTTGGTTATGCCACATTCTGACCCCACAATCCGAATGTCTCAGCAGAAATCGGGTTTCATCAGGCCAGGCAACATTTTTCCAATCTTCTATTGTACAGTTTTGCTGAGCCTGTGTGAATTGTAGCCTCAGTGTCCCGTTCTTAGCTGACAAGAGTGGCACCCAGAGTGGTGGTCTTCTGCTGTAGCCCATCTGTTACAACCACTCGATTGTAACAAGTGGTTATTTGAGTTACTGTTGCCTTTCTATCAGCTCGAACCAGTCTGACCATCCTCCTCTGTCCTCTGGCATCAACAAGGCATTTTCACCCACAGAACTGCCGCTCACTGGATATTTCCTCGTTTTCAGACCATTCTCTGTAAACCCTAGAGATGGTTGCTCGTGAAAATCCCAGTAGTTCATCAGTTTGTGAAATACTCAGACCAGCACCAATAACCATGCCACATTCAAAGTAATTTAAATCAACTTTCTTCCACCTTTCTTCTGATGCTTCAGCAGATCATCTAGACCATGTGTACAAGCCTAAATCACTGAGCTGCTGCCATGTGATTGGCTGATTAGAAATGTGTGCTAATGAGCATGTATGTATATATGTAGTTGCCATTTTTATCTATATTAATTGAAAAGGGAGGACCAAAAATCATGGTGAGAAAAATATCATAAAATGCTCTGTACAATACACACAATTGTTACTTTTTATGAAATAAACTGTTCCAGATGACAGTGCTATACTTGGCAGGCAGTCATCCTATATAGAAATCGAACCACTTGTAGTGTAGTTCATTGATTTTTGTTGATTATAACGTCATTCTTTTGTTTTGCACTGCTCATTTGCAGTCTAGACACGGTGTCATATGTGATGTGACTGTCTTAGGGAAGGGCGAGGTTTTTCAGTTGGATTTGTCAATGCATAAATGAGATAAATAGAATAATGCACGCCGCTTATGTGTTTTCAAATGAAGCATAGAGTATACATTTAAAAAGTGACATTCTACATTTTACTTTAAAAAATGGACATAATACGCTACTTGTAATGCATTACCTATAACATTAATGTGTTGTAACCACTAGGCCATGTGATGTCTCTGACTATTCATGTATTTTTAATTCCACTATGGATGGCAAGTTATGAGTGGTTTGACTGCAGCAGCACACACTGCAGTAGACAACTTTGGCTGGTGGTCAAAGACAAGATTTCTTGAACTATGGAAGAATTGTAATCCTTTGATCCAGGGAGAACTGTCACTCAGCAGTTTTTTTTTTTTTTATCTGCCAGGACAATCATAAAACTGTTTAGTCATCACTCTTCAAATACTCCAATATGTCTCCATATCCTACTGGCCAGCTGCGATATTTGCATGGTAGGTCTACGATAATCCAAATCCTAGAATGACCTTAAGACCTTACTCTGGAAAAAAAAAAAAAAAAAACTTTAAATATAAAAAAGTAGGTAATCTTTCCGAAATTGTCTAAAAATGTCTGTATTTGCTGCCATCTCTTCATTTTACTCATCTGCACACACAGGTTGATATAGCATAGAGCCCATTTGAAATAGTGTGTGGGCTGTACTGATGTCACTTTTATTGATAGTGAGAGTAAAGAATGGACAGGAAATAATGGGGCTAATTCGATTAGGAAATGATGCAAGTCAGACTCAAACTTGTGTTCCTTACATCAGAACCAAGGCTCAATGTGTTAAGGCTGTGCTAGGACACAGCTCCGTTTTGTGTTAGTATTCTTATCTCATATATACCCTGAAGGTCTGAATGAATTCAGATGAAGCTGGAAGTCAGAGCTGTTTCCTGCCCACTGTCAGTTTCTATTAAGGGGGATGTCAGATGAGGACTTGTATATGCGTGCTTTGTAGTCTACATAGCAGTACTTATTGGAGAGCTGCAGGGAGAACGATAAATCAAACACGTGCAAACTTGTAAAATTCTTTTGAGACAATAATAGGCAAGAATACATGGAAATTGCAGCTACATCTGTAAGCTTGAAAACTTAAGCCACACTTTAAAAAATATATGGATTTCATTGCATTGTATGACAAAATATCAAACAACAAAGTGTCACCTTTAAATATTAATGTATGAGGTCAGTTTTCATCATGTTCACTCTACCAAATGAAAAAGCAGTTATAAATTATGTTACATTTAGTTAAATCATGAATCTCTTGATGGTGCAGGCTGATGGTCCTGATTGGTCTCTGTTACATCTACAGTCAATGAGCTTGCTGCCTCTCATTTAAGTTGTTTGGTTCTATGTTTGCTGTAAGCAAGACCTCCATTTCCCCCAGCTCCATTCTACACGCACTACATCTTACATGTCCACAGCTGTTTATCTGAGGATGTATTGCCAGTAGCAAATCTTTTGGGGCTGCTAAAACTGGGATGGAAATAAATAAAGGGAACTTAAACACACAACATGCAGCACATGAAAAAACATTGACAAATTTTCTTGAACTATGTTGGTGACTCTTCGCAGACAGTAGGTCAAACTGAAGCGTTGCATGGTTTAAGATTCAATCTGAACTTTGGACATTCTTTATCTCCCTTTGTCTACAATTCAGTATTCCAATATCTCCATTCAAATGGCATCTCTGGCACATATAATCCCTGTGAGATACATCGGAGAGTTCCACTCATGTTGCTGAGAAAGCAGGGTATTCCAAGTCGCTCGTTAGGGAAACACCAAACCATCGCTGAGCAGCTGGCATTGTCATAAATGCAGCACTGGGTGATTTTATGAGGTTTGGGCACCACAGGTAGAGTCGTAGAATGACAGAGTCTGGGTATAAAATCGTAAAAAAATAAATAAAAAAAAAACACTAATATGATTTTCCTGGCAGCTTTTTTTTTTTTTTTACTGTTCCATCACAGGCTGCCGCTCTGGGTAGGCTATGCAGATTTTATTATTGATATGGCTGCCTGTTCCGAAGAGGAAACTAATAAAAACAGGATAAGAGAGTCTGCCACCATACCAAAGCCAGGAAATAGAGGTAAACACCCACATAGCGAATCCAATGCCATCTGCTTCAATTGGAGAAGAGTGAGATGAAGTTACGGCCCTTACAGGAAAGACACACAACAATAGAACTGTTCAATCTAATTATCACCACATGACAGAGGCCACGCCCACAGCAAAATTGGTTTGTGGAGTTTTTTGCAGTAGAATGTTACCACAACCTCATCACAGTGGTAGTCCTACTGGAGCCATCTGGGGTTAAGAGCCTTGCACCATGAAACAATGTTAATAGATCATAGCTTGTGATTTGTGGGGATAAAAGCAGCCTTCTGCTTACCAGCTCTGAGCTTTAACCACAAAACCAGGGCTTTTCAGCTCCAGTCCTCCAGGCTTCAAGGCCACTGTCCTCCAGATTTTAATTTCAACATTCAGACATGTTGAGCATTTCTGCATTTGTTACAGAATTTTAATGAATTAGTAAGTTTTAGGTATTTTATTAAGCATTAACTTTGAATAAGTGGTTTCTGCTTAGTAGAATATTTGGATATTTAGTAGTAAGTAGTTGTTTAGCCGTTTTATTTAACTTATTATTATTATGTTTTTTTTCCCATGTTGATTTTATTTCTATTTTAGTTTACAAATAGTTTGTTTTTCTTTATAGTTTAAAAATGTTGACAATGGTGGAAATGTAGGTGTTTATATTACAATCTCACTAAGACTAGAATAACTTTTAATTTGTTAAAAAACTGAATTAACAAGGATGACTCTCTAGGAGAATCTTAATTATAATCTACTTTCATTCATTGTTAATTCATGATCATTCACAGTACATTAAATAATGTTAAGTTATACAACAACAATAAACATTTATACACAAAAATTAACATTAACTAAGAGTAATGAATGCTGTGATAGTATTATAATTTGTTACTTGATGATAGCCATTGCATTAACTAAAGCTAACAAATACAAGCTTACGGTAATGTGTTTACCAAAATCCCTTTAATTCCTCATTTTGGTATCGTTGGCAATCTGAGCATAGTTTATGACACCGAGATTAAATTTATCCTGTAACTGAAGGAGGCTGATGTCACATTACTTCAGCATTTTTTTTTTCCTCTGGAGAAAAAAAAATCTAAGATTCATCCATTCTATCTCATTGCTGTAGGAAAAACAACTGATCTTCTGTGTTTTTTCTATCCTACGGGCCTTGTCCCCATATTATGTAGCATGCACCAAATTTTAAACAATTACATTTTAAACAAATCAGTCATGTCAACGATGCACAATGCTTACCCTTGGAAACAATGCTGGATGCTTAGACCGCCAACCCTAGTGTGATGATGTATAACTATAATATTTAATTTAGGCAGGGAATGAGGGCATAATGTATAACTCTACACATTCCGAAGTGTCATCGGAAAGGGAAATGGCAGAGAGGATGGAATAAATGGCAGCCACAGTGCTGCCGTATCAAATCAATGTGTGGCAGAAAATGGCGTCAGATACAAATTGCTGGGCAAATATTTAATGGAGCAAGTGAGCCATTCAACATCAGTGGCACTCTCTCTCATGCCAACGGAGAGAGATTAGGACGTTTTGTGAAGCGCTCAGATCTTATAAAGATATATATCTCATCGTGTCTAATGATGCCCTAAAGTCATCACACTGTGAGGATTAAAGTCCCAGCCATCAAGAGAGAATATTCCCTGCGCATATTATTAATGTATGTTCAGGTTAAGCTGTCTGCTTTGCTGTTTATTACTGGTCCTTAATGCAAGGATACATTATTGAAAGCTAAAACAAACTGGAATTATAAATTAATATGTTTTAAACAGCACAACAAACAACTGTAAAGCCCTATGCACTCCTTCTGGAAAGTAAACCACTTTTTCCTCGCACTCTTGCCAGGGTCTACAAGGGCAAATATATGAGTCAGTGCCAAGTTGATTCGATCTGCCAAACGCTGAAGCAAACGCATTGGTTCTTTCAAAGAAAAAAGTGAGACACCATAAGGATTACAAATAAATTATCTTATCCTGTTTAATCCTAGAGGTTTGCATTAATGATTCCAATTCCTGTTCTTTTCCCAGCTGCGCAATATCCTATGCTGATCTCCTTCAAATCCCTCTAAAGAGCCCTCTCAGACGCCTCACAGTTTCGTGCACAATCAAAATGTGGAACACAAGAGGATGCTTTTCTTATCAATGTCCTCTTAGCACTGGCTTAAAGGTCTTGTCATTCTTGTGTCATCATTGACCTAGCAATTGATTTAACATGTCAGAATCGCTGTACAAAGAGTTTATTCCAGCCTCAGCAGAACATTCGGAAAGTCCTGTATACAAACCTTAAACATTGCAAGCCAATTCATTTTCACAATTCACCAATTTCAATTCATTTTCATATACATGTGCATTTACATGTAGTCCAAACAAAACTACCAGCCACTAAAACAACGAGTGGATGGTTAACGCTTACATTAATTATTTCTTATTAAAATGGTTACTTCTCACATATCAGGATAGAAAATGGTAGATAATGAATAAGGAAAAGCTGTGATACTTACTTTCAAGGAAGCATTCCATGCTCAGAGTAAAGTTATCCACAGCAAATGCAATTCCTGCACTAGAGGAAATATCAGCACTTCTCTTCTCTCTACTGCGTTAAGCTTTAACCCTTTCCTATACCAACCGTATGTGTGTGTGTGTGTGTGTATGTGTATGTCAGACCAGTTTAAGTGTTTATGTAGTATGTTAGACTAGTTTAAGTGTTTATGTAGTTAATAAAGCCTTACTTGTATAACACTTGACGTTGTTCATTGTTTGCTCATAACTGGAGTCCCTTAATCATGCCGATTTATGCTACAGGCTCTCTGTAGAACTGTACAGTAACAAAGTTATTTACCTTAACCAGGAAATTAACGTTCTTAGAATTGACAAACAGTTGACCCTGAGAGGTCAAGTAAATATCTACAGCGGATCTAAATATTTATAATTAATTATAACTAGTTATGATTACTTATTCATATTTCCCCATGAGCTGATTCGCTACACTACAGTAGAACCCATCAAATTCCTAATGCTACATTATTTTGATTAAATCCCTGGGATTTAAAACCCCTCCCCCTTTATTAACTAATATTTCTCATAACAATAAATGGGTCAGAATTGGCTCTTTGGGTCATAGGGCATGCAGCTATACTGTGAAGTGTTGAATAAATCTAAAAAAATTGGACTACAGCAAGAAAAGGAAGGAGGCCAGGAATGCAATTTTAATCGCCCTCTGGGGACTGGAATTAGCGAGGCTCCGGATAACAAGAGCGGAGGTTGGGGCGTGGGGAATTGTGGGGGTTTTGGGAGGGTTAGATGAGATTCCAATCAAACATGTAGAGATGTAAAAGCCTTTTTCTTCTGCCCTCCTTACTCTTACAAGTCAAGAACTGTTTCGAATTGGAGGGAAAGTGTGGATGAATGATGAGCCTCCTCATTGATTTTTTATTTTTTATTTTTTTACTTCTGGATAGAGTGATAAGGTGAGCACGGGATGTGCAGTGCTGTGCCGGGACCATAGACAGGGACATGGCACCAGTGCAAATAAAATGTGTGGGTTTGTGTGAAACCAAATGTAAATGACTACAGTTTGCACAATGGTGAGCGAAAACTTCTTGCGTATGCATCTGAAACTTGAATTTGCATGAATTCTTAGTGGAAAAATTCCTGCAATTGTTTATCTGATTATGCCATTGTTAAGTTTCAAATCAAGTGCATACTCAGACCACGTTCAGCATAAATTTGATGGTTGTGACTAGACTTACAGATCCACCAAACCGAAGAGTGGTAGGGTAATGAGTTTCCACCCTTTCGCCATATTAGCTTCGCTTGTTGAGTTCCAGAGACTCCGCTGACCCTCAGGACCTGTGCTGTTCTCTAGAATCCAGAGAGATAGCACTCCATTTGAAGATCCACATACCCAGAACTTAACCTATAGAAGAGATCACAAGATTCGATTTAAACATTGATGCATGTGCCGTCAACCATTCTTTTCCAGTCTCAAAGTTGGCAGTCATTTACTGAATGATTACGCATAATCTATTCTCAGCCTCAAATGGACAACCCACAGCCCTTTCAATGATCGTTTGTTGCATATTGCACACAAAAGCCAAAAACTGGCAGAAAACCAGCAGTTATAATATGCAAAGGAAATCTGGTTTATTACAGAAAGTGCCTTATTCACATAAGTTTTTGCCAGGAGCTTTTCCAGTCACTTTTTGAGTGGCACAATTAACGTTTGTATACATTTGCTCTAAGCATTTTTGCAGTAATTCATCAAATGTTTAAAACAGGTACATATCCAGATGCGCAGTGCAGTCAAGCACCCTTTAGGCCTTTAAGAGAGCAGTTCAGGTGCTTGGTTTGCATTGGTGAAGTGATACTGCACAGTCCCAGCAAAGTGCACCCGACAGTGGTAGTCTGCTGGATTCTTCATAACCTAGCACTCATATTTGCATAATTCATAGGGTACCAGGTGCAAAAACAATGCAGACAGCTCATGCAAATTAATAAAGCAGGAGTTGATTTTTTAACAATTGGGCATTATATATATCCATAAACAGAAGTTTTTTGTTGTTGTTGTTGTTGTTTTTTTTTCAGTCATATATGTTAAAGGAGTATTCAACACAAGTTGAGCTCAGTCAACAACACAATGATGATGATAATAATAATAATAATAATAATAATAATAATACATTTTATTTATGGGCGCCTAACATGACACTGAAGGACACCTTAAATAAAACCCATAAAACAGTTAACAAACAATAAATGTCACAACCCACAATAATATCTATACAATCATTACATAAAATATCAACCGCATGCTTGTCTTCAAATGAAACAATGATCTAAAGTTGATTACCATACATCAAATGACTTACAAAGGAATAGGGCCAATCCATAAATAATAAAATGCTTACTCATGCATTTTTTTATAGAATAAATACTCATTTTTTTAAACAAATTATTAATGTAGGTGGTTTTATAAACATATACGATTCAAATTTCTGCCCTTAAATCCTCCAAAAATTGGCCCAATTTTACTTCCATTACTTTTTTTTTTGTTAACTTCAGCTTAACTTCTACTGAACTCCTCATATTTATTTAAATTATTATTTATTTATTTTTTGGATGAACACAAACTATGATGATAAAATCTACATGCATTTCCACAAATATATTTGCTGTCATTCATGAACCAGGACTGCTGCACTATTATGTTATGTCATCACGGATTTCATATTCACCCATCCTACCACAAATCCTGGTCAGTCACTTTTCCATGTTAATCAGTGGTTCTTGGTCAAATGAAGCTGCAAAATAGACAAGGCTTTGTGTCGATGTCAAAAATCTGGCTCTGTGAGACAATGTGTGATCTAGTGCAGGTTGTAACCCTTGTATCACATCTGCTCAGAGGTTCATCTATTATGAGGGACCTTTATTTCGGGCGACTTGCAGCAGGTTGTGAAAATGGCAGCTGTTGAAAGGAGCAAGGCTTCTCCTATTACAGAAGCCATGCAGAGAACAGTGGCTAGGGGGAGAGATCACAGTCATGATCTAGAGTCTTGGTTCGTGTCTGGATCTAGTTCAATATTCTGTCATGTCCCGCTGTGCCTCCACACCGCTCTGGGCACCGTTCATACAAGAGTAAGCCCTCACCTCAAATCTAACTAAAGCTGTCAGTCAAGAATTCTCATAAAGCCCAAACGCCTACCTCCCCACCTGTGTTCCTATTTATCTACACTGCATAATCTCCCTGACATTTTCTCTCTTTTTCTTACTTTCAATTTTTTTATCCCACTGTTTCTCTCTCTCCTCCATCTCTGTCAGTCTGCGTACACTCCGTTCCCTCTGAAACTGGCTGTTTGAGTGTTTTTCTTCTTCAGGAAGTCTTTTGCAGTTGTGTAATTCCCCCTTCCCAGCAGGCTTGTGTGTGTGAGCCACAGACTGATGGGGTCAAGGTCTATGAATTCTGAATCTAAAACGGAGACGGTATTTCAAAAGCTTTCCGTCTAGGCGAGAGCCAGACATTTTTCCATTCTTCAAAACGGACATTAACATTTCACATTTGGTTGCCAAATTTCCATGTAATTACATTCAAATGACATTGAAATGTGGGTACAACAATAACCTTCTGACACTGGGCTACATTCTGTCAGTAGCTATTACAAAAGCAACTCATTACAGCTATTGTGCATCCTAAAAATGTCACATATAGCCTTAAACACTGAAGTAGTACTAGGTCAAACCAAATCAACGTTGTGAAAAATTTCGGATTTGCAAGCTAGCAATAAAACCATTGTTTTCCGTTGAGCCAATTCATGTTTTCGCTGGTTGTTGAGGGCATTTTCTTTGCAGTCCATTTATTTTAATAAGATTTTTCAGAACTTACGAAAGTCTTGCTCTGCTCTACTTCTGGACAAGAGCGACAAACTCAAGTGCCAGTATACAGTCCCGACATGAATAGACTCCTCCCTTTACGATAACAAAATTAAAATGAAGCGTTATCTTATAACTCTAGTTAAATTTCATATAGCCTACGTAAAGGTACAATTTTCTCTGTAAATTTGCAAAGAAATAGAAAACTATGTATCTGTTAATTTGAGTAGCCTAGTAGCCTATAAGGAAAGCTAAAGACCATTTCTCTAACTAAAAGAAAATAAAAGAATTAAGATATTATAGACCGAGAAGTCTCTAATATGTTTATAATTATTTTTATTTTTATTTTATTTTATTTTATTTTATTTTCACTCCCTTGCTGTATTGATGTAAAATAGTTTGAAGCATAATAATAAAAAATTGTTATAGTTTGTAGCATAAAAAAGTAAAAAAAAAAAAAAAAAAAAAAAGACTACAGTGTAAGAGCTATTATAATCACCCTTGACAATTGATCAAAAAAGAACAAACAAACAAAAAAAAGTGATTGTATATGTGAAACAGTACACATTATGCAAGGATAAAAAAATAAATAAAATCACATAGCAGTACGCTAAAACGGTCAAAAGCCAAAAAGCTATTTTTAGTTAAAATGGTAAAAATAGTCAAAAGACCTCAATATATTGAAGTAGTGAGTGATACTCATTTTGGGTGCCCATCTTGGAAATAAAACTGCAAATGCATGTATTTTAACATTTTTAATTCAATTTTGTGTAGAATTGTCTTGTAGTTAAAATTATGTGTCAAAAAGAAAATGTAAAAAAATTGCAATCTGATATACTAGTTCATTCATCACACTGGGAACAGAAGGTCACATCAGGTGTACAACACAGCGTGCTGTACAATTTATTTGTTTTGAATAAATTTGATTAAATTTGTTAAATTTATTCAACAATTCATTTATTGAGATGGTTTTTACACATTTTAATAGGACATTATTACTGTTGGAACTATATTTAAGACAATATTTAACTATATATTATATGATGAATCACATTCTCTGACAATCTCTCTCTCTCTCTCTCTCTCTCTCTCTCTACCACTGTTACCTTTAGCTCACTCAGTGGAGTTTGGATGGAGCTAAATCTCTCTCTCTCTCTCTCTCTCTCTCTCTCTCTCTCTCTCTCTCTCTCTCTCTCTCTCTCTTTCATTACCACTGTTACCTTTAGCTCACTCAGTGGAGTTTGGATGGAGCTAAAATAAGTCTGCAAAACTTATTTGGATATGTATTGTGAAAAGCACCATACAAACAAATATCAATCGAACTGAAAATGCTTTCATTCAGGCTTACACATCTAATTGCAATCTATCCTTTAACAGAGAATAAAGGGTTGCTTTAGTTCAGTGACGATATAAAAGTTCTGTCTTGACAACTCTCTGAGAGTTTAGCATGGTAATACATGACAGTGTTATTGTGTTTGGTCTTGGCAGAATTGATCTGCTACGCTGCTGCTGCTGCGGCAGAGCAAGTACCGAGACTTGCTGCTGCCAATACATCCACAGACATGCTTGTAGGAAATATATGAAGGTAAAATAGTAGCAAAGCTTGAGAGCTTGTTGATTTGAATGTGAGAACTTGTCATATTAATATTCGTATTTGTAAATTGAAATTTACACTCACAGCTCTGATGTGAAAAGCTGAATGATTTGCACACACAGAAAACAATCAAAACACCTGTGTTCTGAATTTGAGAACCGGGGGGTGGGGCTGGGGTGCGAATTAAGTCATTTTATTGGTTGATGCCAGTCAGCGCGACTTGCCGTGCAGAAAGAAATTCTTTTTATGCAAATGTATCAGTAAAACTCTCAAATTAGCCAAATTAGCTTTTACAGGATTTTAAGCCACTATTCATCTTGGCATTCAAGTATTATCTGGTAGACAAACAGTGCAACATATTTCATATGCTTATCCTATATATTGCAGAGCAGTTTTGTTTACTGTGTGGAGACGTGCTGATATCGCGTTTGGTCTCGTTCTGTATCGTGTATCTTGTCAGTTTCTGCGCTTGCTTGGCCATTTGTTGTGGAAAAAATAAGGGGTAACACTTTACTTGAAGGGGTGTGCATAAGACTGACATGACACCTTCATAATCATCTCCACTCTGAAGGTATACGTGGCGGCCTTAGCTGCTTACCACGCCCTTCTGGGTGGTCAATCATTGGGAAGACACCCACTTATCACTTGTTTCCTCCGTGGCACCCTGAGGCTGAGGCCAGTACAGCGCACTAAGGTGCCCTCATGGGACCTGGCTGTGGTTCTGGAGGGCTTATGCAATGCCCCCTTTGAACCCTTAGAAGAAGTGTCGGTCAAGTTGCTCACGACTCAAGACTATCTTTCTCCTCACTATTTCCTCACTGAAAAAGCGAAAGGAGAAGCAAAAGTCAAAGTCCCAGATCTGAGAGGCTGTAAGTGCTGACTTGTGGTTGTGCAGCGAAACTGAAGTAAAGTGCAAAAGTAAATATGTAATTTTACACATTTGTAGTTATTAATCTGCAACTTAAAATTCAAAACACGGGTGTTTTGATTGTTGTCTGTGTGTGCAAATCAATAGATTCAGCTTTTCACATTAGAGCTGTGAGTGTAAATTTCAACTTACAAATATGAATATATGACAAGTTCTCACATTCAAATAAACAAGCTCTTCAGCTTTGCTACACTTTTACCTTCATAGAAATACTGCTGCTGCACATATAACATATGAAATTACCCCCATATATAACCTACATGAAATTAACTCATAGCAGATCTATAGAGGTGGAGCTGGGGAAGGTGGAGGGTTTCTGAAATGCACTGCAACTGCTACAGCAAGCACTAGCCAAGTATTTGAATGTTGAGCAGCAAGATAATTTCC
>NW_015537946.1:920844-936079 GCF_001515605.1 Sinocyclocheilus anshuiensis | reverse complement strand
AACCAATTAGCTGCACCACGTGAATAATGATGTGATTGTATCAGATTGAGTTAGAACCTATCGGCCTGCGTCATCCAGAGTTTTATGACAGAACTTTGTATTTATTTAATTTTGGCATCATCTTTTTTTTTGTCCACAAAAGAATAAATGTCTCTTTTAGCCACCTTATTTTTAATGTAAGAGTGTGTGCAGCCATTTACATGACATTCTAATTTATTGCGATGCACCTGTACTATTTCTTTCCACTTATCTGTGGCCATTACCTCCTGCTGCATTATCCTAAACGTTATATAAACCATATCAGTATTCACAGCATTTCTATATATGTAGCATTGATCGCTGCATGCATAGGGTAGAATATATTTGCAAATAAGGCTTGATGGAAACCTAATTTATTCAGAGATCCAGAGCCCCATTTCACAGAAACACTGTGAAAAAATGTCTGAGAAAGACATTACAGTCGCTTGCGGAATGCAGAAATGTCGTCTTCTTACCATGCAAGGGGCGTTCCGTAGGGGGTAGAAGAAAAGCGGGCTTCGCACCTGGGCTGATCCTCGCTGACCTTTGGGCTGACTGTCGATGGCCAGCAAGGCCCCTGCCAGACAGGGTGATGAAAAACATGAAACAAACTTACACAAAATATAATCCCCCCGAAGAAAAGATGAAAGATTAAAAAAAAAAAAAACAGACTAAAACCAGTCAAAAGCTTATTGTCAATCTTTAATAAAGATTATTTATTAACCATGTCTGCTTAAATAATTTTTCTTTATTTTTCATTTATCAAGGTTGCTACTCAAACTTGTGCTTGATTAACTATTTATTTACATCAAACAGCACTTTTTGTTGTTTGGACTTCAACTTAAGATGTTTAGGCGGATCACCTGGTGATGGACAGCTGCTTCTGAGGCTTTGGGGAATGGACAGATGGGCCCTCCATTGTAGGCCCCTTCCTGGAACCAGCTGCCAGCCGCAATCCTCTCTTCCGAACGAGCAATAGCTGCCATTCAGGAATTGACCTGGTTGAGTGGGAGAAGACAATGAGATATTTTGAGAAAACTGAGAGACCTGAGAGAAAAGAACTGTGAGAGATGAAAAGAAGAAGAGAAATATGGGCTAACAATTGTTCTCATTAAACAAACTTTAATGAGAAACCGTCTTCGACCGTTTTTTAAATGTCTGAGGAGGCATAAGAGGGCAGCAGAGAGCTGTTGAATGCGAATGAGGACATGGTTTTGAGGTAAAGGAACAGAAAGGCAGGGAAGAAAGTGTGTAGGAAGGCCATATTACAAATGGCCTCAAAGCCCTTCCATCAACAGACAATTCATTCAACCCCATGCAGGGCTGCAGGGATGGGTCTGACCCTCATTAAGAAACATGGAGGGAAGAAACATAGCTGCCCTCAAGCGATCCACTGCATTACAGAGGATAAAATGTCTGCTGGAATGCAACTTACAAGCTTTGCTTGAGGTTCATACAATCCGGTGTTAGGCATATAAAATGACATGCTTCCAAGCAGTGGATGCATTCATGGGAACAAAGTGATTATGGGAAATGGCTTGTTAATAAAAAATGCCGGAAATGTTCTAGCAAACTAACAAAAAATAAAATAAAAATAAAAATAAAATGACAATAATAATAATAATAATAATAATAATAATAATAATAATAAAAAACACAATATTTCAAGTCTTTTGACAGCATTCTGAGAGAATTATATATATATATATATATATATATATACACACAATAATTAATTAACAAACAAACACACTACTACTACTAACAATAATAATAAACATAAAATAATAATAATAAAACAAAAATATAGAGGTATACAGGTGCTTCTTACATGATTTTATCTTGTTTTAAGTATGTTTAGATATGTTTTACTGAAATGACAACAAAACAAAAGACTGATCTTTTCTTGTTGTGCAAATTAAATGCGCTGAATGGGTTTGAAAGCGACTTTAACAGGCTGCTAATCAGTATTAATATCTGCGGTGGCATATCGAACATGAACAGTGACATTTAGCTTTGTTCTAACAATAAACAAAGTTCAGAATCCTGTTAAATCTCAAAATGTGTGCGTGCTGTCTTTCTCTTTGCACTGCAGATGGACCCACTGAAATTTGATTACAGCTGTTGCACTGTATTGATCTGAGAGGTGCGAGGCAGGATCAGCTAATCATCCACTGAGGGGAGATGCTACAGCCCTGGACTCACTGCCATTAGCCAGAAGAGAGTAAACACATTGACCAGCATGACCACACTCATGAGGATTAGCATGAAGAGCAATAACAGGGAAAGAGAGACAAAGATGACATAGAAAGAAGAAATGCTCTGTGCGATTTGAATGACACGGGATGAGATTGCAGCTTTCCGTTTTGCACTGAAAAGCTGCTGGAGGTATCTGTGCTGCGCTTGCGAAGCTGAAGGAATGGATCACTAATGAATCCTCTGTGATGGAATGAAATTGCATCATACAGGATAGATTATGGTAGGAATGAAATAAAGGATCAGGACAGTGCGAGCCACTGATCGTTAAAGGGTTAGTTCACCCAAAAATGAAAATTAGCCCATACATTACTCACCCTCAAGTCATCCTAGGTGTATATGACTTTCTTCTTTCAGACGAATCCAGTCAAGAGTTTTTATAAAAAAAATGTCTTTGATCTTTCAAGCTGTTTAATGCCACTCAGCAGGTGTTGCATGCATCAGTCCAAAATAAGTTAAATAAAAAGCGCCCATCCATAAAAGAAAAGTGTCTCACATGCTCTGGGGGGTGAACAAAGGCCTCCTGTAGCGAATTATGCATTTTTGTAAGAAAAATATCCATATTCAAAACGTAATAATCACTTCAATCTAGCTTGCGCCAACAGTTGTACATGGAAGCAGCTATGGGCGGATGACGTATGAGGTCAGCTTTGCGCATGCGGATTCGTCTGAAAGAAGAAAGTCATATACACCTAGGATGACTTGAGGGTGAGTAATGTATGGGCTAATTTTAATTTTTGGGTGAACTAACCCTTTAAGGTAAGGGAATCTTAACACAGAAATGAAGAGACGAGGAATGATGGAAAAAGGTGGGGCCATCGGACAGAGAAAATTACAGGAAAATAGGTTAAACGTGGGACATATTTCATCGGAACTGAAATTGTTGAGTGGTAATACGTTTAAAAGTGCAGCAGTGAAAGTGTCTGATATACTGTCAGAATTCAGTGAAAACTATGGAGGTTTCCACTAAAGCTGCTAAAAAGCACATAGGTTTACCTTATCCCACTACTTTACATATATTGTGAGTATCAGTTTCAAACAGCAAAAAACGATGGTAATAAGAACAATTCTAAGTAATTTAGCACCAATAATACTTGATAATATCTGAGCACTAAATCAGCATATTAGAATGAAGGATCATATAACACTGAAGACTGACATAATGGCTACTAAAAAAATTGCTTTGCCATCAGATAAATAAATCATATTTTAGAAAATATTAAAATAAAAAGTAACTTTAGATTGTAATACTATTTCACTATATTACTGCATTTTTGGTCAAATAAATGCAGCCTTGGTGAGCATAAAATACTTATTTTGAGGAAAATATATATAATATAGTTGATTACAATATCTTTTATTTTGCTGAAAGACAAATAAATATGTGATTGTGGTGTGTGTGGCTTTTTTTATTTTCAGAGAAACCGTGTGACTGGGATGACGATGGCTACTGAACCAGAACAGCTCCCGCAATGTCCAGTAAACACAGCTTCTGTTATATAATGGGCAAACACACAATGGCTCCATTAAAGAGCTGCTGTTGCCATCCTGAGCCCCCGTCTGCTGTCTCATCCTCCAAATGAACGGCACTAATACTCACGGCAATGTTCCCCCTCATCGTCCCCTTGTGCACAGTCAGGGTTGAAGTCACACAGCTGGCTCACATTGATCTCCCGGCCCCCTTTGCAGTGATAGCGGCCCTGGAGAGTGACATTTTGAGAGGTTCCTAGGTGGAGAAAGACAAGAGGGAGTCAGAGTCACTAATTACAGAGATAGTTCCCCTGAAGGAGCCAAGGTTTAAATCCCTCAAGGGCACAATGGCGATAAAGCAGAATTTCAATCCCATTAACTCTCTGATTCCAGGGTCACCCTTGCTTAAGATGTAACATTTGCGCAAACAGCCCTGATCATTAACCATTTGCCCACCTTTACCTCAGTTTTCTCGTACATCTTCTTTTACAACCGCACATTAGGTGTAACAGGTTACCACAAAGAGGTTTACTTTATGTCTTTCCAATAGACTTTCCGCCAAGAGAGTAAATCAGAGAGTTACATTAAAAGCTTCTGTGCAAACAAACACAAATACTTCAAGTAAATTCAGCACTTGGTAAACTAAATGAGGCAGAAAGAAGACATAAAAGAGCCAAAGGCTCTCAGTAGTCACTTGTCTTTTTATGGCTTCGATGACAGGAGAGGATACTGACAAAGGCTATCAACAAATGAAAACACAAAGAGCCCTTTCCTGTCCAATGAAGATACAACAGACACTCCAAAAATGTGTTAATGTAATGAGAACTCAAGCACAGTTCTAAAGAGATGACTAGGATAACATTTTAACAAACATTTACAGCTTCTGCCCTTTTGCGGGACAAGATATGGATCATTTTACTATGGTGCCATATATATATTTTTTTTCTTTTTGCATATGGAGCGCTAGCTTAACACGCTTTAGAATATGTATAGGACGGAACAATGGCCCAGATAAGTAGCAAAGCGACTGGATTTATGTGAGTTGAGTCTGATAGCATCTCAGCGAACACAACGAGATGTAACCGAGGTTTGCATATCTATGCAAATGGAAGACAGTCACAGAGCTGTACAAACGGACCGGCTCACCAGGGGTTCATCATACTGCTGACAATGATAAAGAGAGTGATTGTATAGAAAGAAAAATGAGGGGAAAAACAGGCTCACTGATGTGATTCACTTACTTCCTGCTTTAAAAAAATAAAATAAAAAATACAAGGGGGATGTGCTTTTATCATTGGTGGCTACAGAGGCATAACGCACCCTTGATCTGGGTGATGACAGATGTTGTTGGGAAGACACATGACGAGAGATGTTCATCTCAGATAATACTGCTTCAGCCACTAGAAATCAAGACAAGCAGTTAACTAAATTTCGGACACTGAGCTAGGATTTCCAAAACTTTAGCAGTTATTTCCCTTTCACTGAATATCTGGTTTCACTCTGTTGAAATATTTCAAGTTGCTTTTATACTCTCTCAAACAACAAGAATGATTACCAACAGAATGAGAATTTAATGACTCCTTCAGAAACACATCACCTGTGAAGGTCACAGCAAGACAGTTGGAAACTCGGTTTCAGACTCCATTTCCTCCATCTTTGTTGTCTAACAAGAAGTAGGCCACACAGCATGTTAAGTTAATGCATTTTTTTTAAATTGCTCACATTTCTCAACATAAAATGTGAAAATGTAAAATAAGCAACAAGAGGCCTATTTCACATCAATGTCACAACGGACAGATTTTTGAAGGGTTAATAGCTAGTTTGCTAAAGATATAACAGTTTGTATTGTGCATCAAAGCAGGTAATGAATGCACAAGCCACTGACATTAATTATTAAAAATATTTATGAGTCACTTTGGCCTTGATTAAATATGAACGTTTGTCATTCAACAAAGAGAGAATACATTTCTGTGAAGGTGAATGGGGCCATAGGGTAAACGTATTGAATGTGAACTGTACACAGTGTGGAGATCTGAGTGATTTTGAGGTCTGTGTGTGTGTGTGTGTGTGTGTGTGTGTGTTCATTAGATCACAACATCACAGCGCGTATTGTGCACTCTAGACAGATACAACTAAGCCAGACTGAAATGTGTTCTCTCAAAACAAGACAACAGTGAGTACTCTGACTCATACAGGACGCACTGTGCTTTTCTCAATAGCATTCAGCACAATATTCAAAAAGAGCACTTTCTTCATCCTGATTCTGAGAATCTGTCTAATGGGACCAGGCAAAAAAAGCAAATTACGTTTCTCTGCAAGTTCATTGCACCTTGCTGACATCCTCATGTTAAGATTTTGATAATACAACACTGTAAAGTGGTATGTTTGCTGGTTGGAGTCTGCTGTTATCAAATAAGCTGATGATGAATCTGAAATTGGACTAGACTGATAATGATAAAACAGACCAGGCTTAAACAGACATTGACCTGTTTGTTTTCCTGATAATCTCATCATGATTATTTTTATTCATACCTGCATTTTCCTATCCATTCCATCACGTATCAGTTCTTTCCTTCCTTCTTTCCTCTGACATTTTAATTCTGTCTGTACCTTTTTAACATCTATTTCCCCTTCATTGATTCAAGCTTTATTGGATCATTCCTGTTATGCACCAATTTGTACAATGAATATCTGACAGAAATATTCATTTCCTTTCCTTTCCTTTCCTTTCCTTTCCTTTCCTTTCCTTTCCTTTCCTTTCCTTTCCTTTCCTTTCCTTTCCTTTCCTTTCCTTTCCTGTCCTGTCCTGTCATGTCCTGTCCTGTCCTGTGTTTTCCTTTCCTTTCCATTCCATTCCTTTCCTGTCCTGTCCTGTGTTTTCCTTTGCTTTCCTTTCCTTTCCTTTCCTT
This sequence comes from Sinocyclocheilus anshuiensis, assembly GCF_001515605.1. Classification (NCBI taxonomy): domain Eukaryota; kingdom Metazoa; phylum Chordata; class Actinopteri; order Cypriniformes; family Cyprinidae; genus Sinocyclocheilus; species Sinocyclocheilus anshuiensis. The sequence continues at coordinate 929,426 of NW_015537946.1, read as the reverse complement.
TCCTTTCCTTTCCTTTCCTTTCCCTTCCTTTCCTTTCCTTTCCTTTCACTAATGTTTCAAATAAATAATAAAATAAATTAATAATAATGATAATAATAATAATAATAATAATAATAAAACAAGACCATATTCCTGTTGATTTCTACTCACTGGCTGAACGCAGCAACAAAAATACAGTGCAACAGAAGAAGTCTGATTCATGAAATCAATGACTGATTCATAACTCATCTGTCTAGAACAGCTCATTCACAAATTCTCAGTCAGCCTGCATTACATCTGATTCAGCAAACTGCAAGTCACTACTGTTGGGATTTAAGAATTTTTAGATATTTTGGCTGGAAACAAGACAAAAGATCTAAGCTAGAAAAGCATTTTTTGCAGTGGTCATATCAAAAGTATCAAAGGATGTTCTTCTTATCCTGCCAATCTCAGTGTAAGGCTTTATTAACTGCACCTTTATTTCTCTTCATTTCAGTTATGTATTAAAAATCATATTGCCTTCATTAAATAAGAAGTCCAAGGGGAATTTAAATCTTAAGTCTCATGCCTGAGCTCTTCATCATGAACAGGAAGCCAATCTGTTTACCTTCATCTCACTGAATTATATGAAATGATTATATGAAAATGAGAACTTCACTTTCAGTTTTAAAAATGATTGGTCCCTATCAAAGCATCAGTGATCAGCCCTGAACATGAGATTTTCACACAGGCCTCCAGAAATGGATTAAGAAAGTTAGGTTAGCACACCTCGTGTTAGTTGGGGCAGTCCAAGCCAATGCATTTGATCTACAGGGAAAGCCGTAAAGTTAATGCACTTGAATTACACCCGACTCTCCCATAGGACAACAGACGAAATGGGGGGCATCTATTTAGGAGCTCAATGAACTGTTCAGACCCACACTTGATTGGCTGAGGTAAGGCCCTGGCATCATTTGTCTTTGTCAGATTATTCCACAGTGCCTGAGGGGCAAAAGCATGCAATGAAATAACTGGTTCATTTTCTTTGACTATTTTTTGGGGGACGTTTTGGGGCTGCTGCATTAGAGGAGGAGACAAATCAAAGAGGACAAGCCAGTGAGGAAGACAAAGTGAGCTGATACACCAAAGCTCTTATTGCTTAAAGATGGTATGTGTTCCTGTAAGACAATATAAAAGCCAGAGCACGCATGTTAGAACCGCCACCCCTTGCTCACAGTACATCTACTGACCTCGTTTGCAACTGTGTAGTTCTTAAAGTGCCCCTATTATGCCATTTCCAGTATTGCCTTTCATGCAGTGTGAAATGTAGCTGTATGTGAATGTAAACGATCTGCAAAGTTGTAAAGCTGAAAGTGCACGATAAATAAAGTTATTGTCTCCCAAAATAAAGAATCGACTCTGAACAGCTGAAATGAGTCATCAGTAATTCGAATCCCACTTCCGTGATGGCTACACCTCACGGGGTAACACATTTGCATAATGCGCGTCTATGTTCTACGTTGGTCGGCCACGAACAACTTGACCCCGCCCACAAACACATCATTCTACTGACGACTACTTCTCTAATCTCGGGGAGTTCAACGCGGGATTCACAAAAAGCTTGCTGTTGAAAGATGGATCAGTATCCTGCTTATCTGGACCAGCTGCTCCACTGAATCACAACCTGTAAGTATGAAATAATAAATTTATTTCATAAACACATTTTAAATAACAGATGTTTATATTTTCTATAGAGCGTTCAAAATACAGAACTATTGAAATAGGCGTATCGTTTCCGACATGCGCTGTACACCGTAGACCAATCACAACATATGTGGAGAGGCCTCCCCCTCTCACTGCATGTTCCATAGGAAGAGAAACAGTAAAAATTGACTCTTTCCTAATTAATCCATCTAAGAATCTGATGTTTCCTTCAGGCGGTAGATCTGCTGAATATGTAAATGGTTCCATAACTTCATATTTTTATTTTCAGCTCTGTGTAGTTAATGCTGCTCAATGTGAAAGCCCGCAGGTGATGGAGATTTACCGCTGATTACAGAACCGGCTTTACTGATAAGATGCGGGTTAAATATCGCATGCGATTTATCGTGCAGCCCTACTTCGAACGAATTGTTTGAGAATCGCTGGAAAATGAGGTGATATTAAATGCATATTTTGAGAAAGCGAAAAAGTTTTTTGACCTTGCATGCATGTAATCCTATTGTAGGAGACTACAACAACAATATTAGGAACCGTAAAAATTGCATAATAGGGGCACTTTAAGGCCATAAACACATTCTATGCTTATGTTTCCCAACACTGTTCCCTGAGGGACCCCGGTGCTACACATTTTCGAACTCTTCCTAATCAAACACATTTGAAAAAAATAAAAAAATAAAAAAAATTGCTCATTAGCAGAGACTCCAAGACCTGAAATGGATGTGTCAGATAAGTGAAACGTCCAAAATGTGTACTGTTAGACTGCCTCCAAGAACAGGGTTGGGAAACACTGCTCTATGCAAGCATGCAAGTTCAGACACGAATGCTTAGCCAATACAATGCAAGTTTGAGACTGCATTGTACGTTCTTGCATTCCTATTGCAATTTCTAACCTCAATTGTCCAATTATCCAGATTATTTAACTATCAGGTTTTGTTGACAATGTAGCTTTAACTAACTTGCTCAGCAAGATTTGCTTTGAAGTTTTGCTTATCATTTAGAGTAATTGACCTGCAAAAGAAAACTTAAAATGCTGATAATGCAATGCATACTTGCGTTATGAATTCCATATCAGTCTGATTCATGAACAAATCATTCAGAGTAGATTTGGGAGCTGGACCAACTGATTTGAATTGAAAAATCTGACTAAAATGACTGATCTGTTCACCAATGGAGACTGCTATATCTCTAAATAAAATCAAGATATTCACTAATCAATTACTTGAATCTCAATTAATTTCACAATGGAACTTGCTGAATTAGACTGATAGAAGGATACAGTGACTTACTCCAGATACTGTAAGCAAAACTTGGCTAATTAGCTTTGGTGAGTTGGTCAGTAACATATTTTAATCAGGGCTGCCAGACTCAGCTCCTGGTGGGCCACAATCATGAAAAGATTAGCTTCAACTCTAATTAAACACTCATGAACCAGCTAATTAAGGTCTTCAGGATTACCAAAAACACTACAGGTTGGTGTACTGGAGCAGGGTTGGAACTAAGCTCTGCAGGACTGCGGCCCTCCAGGAGATGAGTGTGGACACCCTTGGTGAGTCTGATAACCGCTGACGTAAAGGACATGATTTAAATCAGTCCTGGTCCTGAAGGGCCAATTTCCTGCAGAGTTTAGCTCCAGCCTGACCCAACACACTTGCCTGGAAGTTTCTAGTAATCCGGAAGACCTTGATTAGTTGGTGAGTTGTGGTTAATTAGGATTGGAGCTAAACTCTGCAGAATAGTGTCCCTCCAGGAGCAGAACAGCACATCAGAATCCAAATGTCTACTCAAGAAAACATTAGTGACTATGCAACTTGGGAGTCTTCTGACAAATGACATTTGTTTTTTTTTTGTGTCAAAACTCCAAAGTTTATCAGAGATGTGGCTTGGTATGTTTCATGGCTGCTTCTTTGTATGTGAAGTTTAACTCCATCTTGTTTTATTTATTTTTTTTTAAATCATGTTACCCTCTCTTTTCAATGTTTTTATAACACCCTTTAGCATTTTTTCTTCTTCTTACTATGCCCACTATTGAACAGTAGCCCTGGCCATCTGAAATTTTGTTTTAACTATATGGGTCTTCTTTTTTTTTTTTTTTTGGTGAAGGCATGCATGGCCGACAATGTCAAACCCTGACACTATACATTCACAGGATATAGAATGTCTAACATGGTAGTTCCATGAGACCAGGTCAAGAAAGGCCATGCAAGAGGTATCACAAGAGCCAGTGTCTTTATATCAAAGGATGCCCAAGAGAGATGGGAGGCAAGTCTGTCTGCTTCATTACATCTCAGAGGCATAAAGCCCCTTTGATTCCATGGTGGCCCCGTTCCTTGATGTTACCCTAATGCTTGGCAAATCTGGGCAGTCACATTACAGCTCAAACTGCTGCCTTTCAAAGATGATTGAGAAAGCGAATCCAGAGATTAAAGCAAACATACTTTGAGACTTCAGAAGATGGCTGGGAGAGTAGATTTCTGACACTCTCTGGCCGTGTGACATTACTGTCTGGCATTACTGTCTGAAGCTATTGATGAGAAGACCCGATTTTAGAAGAACAGTCAGATTCAGCTTTAAAAGAAACTGATCATTCAATAATGACAATACTGTCATCATTTGCTCACACTAATTCCAAATCATATGATTTTATTTTTGTCAAAAGGAGATTTATCTTTTATTTTTATATATATTTTTTAACTAACAACGTACGCCAATCTGTTTCATGTAACTACATTTAAAGGAGATTGGAGCTTTCAAGCTTCATAAAGGATGAAGAAGCACCATACAAGTAATTAATATGTCTTATTTGCTATATTAGAGGTTTGCTATTTCCTTCTGAACCAATGAAATTATTTTGTGTGATCGACAAACCAAAATGTAAGTTATTATTCACTAATAATCTTTCAACTGAGGGAGATGATACTGTGCATTGAAACATTCAGACCTAATGAACTGAAAAAAAAAGAGATAGAGATTGACAACTTATTCACTTGACAAGAGTAGTCAGGATATTCTTTAAAACAATTCAGATAGAAAATCATACAGTGAAAGTATGTGAGGGTGAAAATGTTGTACTATATCTGTAGCAAATACAACTGGGCGAAAAAATTGTCATTTTGGTCTGACAACCAATCTACATGGCTGACATACGTTATAACATTTTCTTTTCATTTCAAGTTATTTCACAAGATGAAATTAAACAAGTCCATAAAACGATAGTTGTGATGTACTATCTTTCTATCACAGGAAATATATGTAAGTGCCACCTACACAGCCTGACCTTTCTCCTAGAAAAAACATTCAACACAAGTTCTCTGGAAATCTCTAATGCATGTTAGCTCAGCAACAATCTGCTCTGTCAATGGTAGACTTTCTAAATATCTCTGTGAAGATCCTGGGGCAACTGAGGTTAATAAATGCAGACTCTTACGAATAATTTGTTCTCTTTGACATAAGAATGAAAAAAAAAGAGAGAGCGAGAGAGCATTTCAGATGTGAATGCCTACAGGGCAGGAACAGTAGGAGAGGATGAGGGGTGCTGGAGATGGGACAAGAACAGAGAAGTAGAGTGAGAGGAATCAAAGACCTGGATATCTTTATTGACTGCTGACTGGAGTAGATTTTTTGCACTCTGACACTCTCTGGCCGTGTGACATTACTGTCTGGCATTACTGTCTGAAGCTATTGATGAGAAGACCCGATTTTAGAAGAACAGTCAGATTCAGCTTTAAAAGAAACTGATCATTCAATAATGACAATACTGTCATCATTTGCTCACACTAATTCCAAATCATATGATTTTATTTTTGTCAAAAGGAGATTTATCTTTTATTTTTATATATATTTTTTAACTAACAACGTACGCCAATCTGTTTCATGTAACTACATTTAAAGGAGATTGGAGCTTTCAAGCTTCATAAAGGATGAAGAAGCACCATACAAGTAATTAATATGTCTTATTTGCTATATTAGAGGTTTGCTATTTCCTTCTGAACCAATGAAATTATTTTGTGTGATCGACAAACCAAAATGTAAGTTATTATTCACTAATAATCTTTCAACTGAGGGAGATGATACTGTGCATTGAAACATTCAGACCTAATGAACTGAAAAAAAAAGAGATAGAGATTGACAACTTATTCACTTGACAAGAGTAGTCAGGATATTCTTTAAAACAATTCAGATAGAAAATCATACAGTGAAAGTATGTGAGGGTGAAAATGTTGTACTATATCTGTAGCAAATACAACTGGGGGAAAAAATTGTCATTTTGGTCTGACAACCAATCTACATGGCTGACATACGTTATAACATTTTATTTTCATTTCAAGTTATTTCACAAGATGAAATTAAACAAGTCCATAAAACGATAGTTGTGATGTACTATCTTTCTATCACAGGAAATATATGTAAGTGCCACCTACACAGCCTGACCTTTCTCCTAGAAAAAACATTCAACACAAGTTCTCTGGAAATCTCTAATGCATGTTAGCTCAGCAACAATCTGCTCTGTCAATGGTAGACTTTCTAAATATCTCTGTGAAGATCCTGGGGCAACTGAGGTTAATAAATGCAGACTCTTACGAATAATTTGTTCTCTTTGACATAAGAATGAAAAAAAAAGAGAGAGCGAGAGAGCATTTCAGATGTGAATGCCTACAGGGCAGGAACAGTAGGAGAGGATGAGGGGTGCTGGAGATGGGACAAGAACAGAGAAGTAGAGTGAGAGGAATCAAAGACCTGGATATCTTTATTGACTGCTGACTGGAGTAGATTTTTTGCACACACACACACACACACACACACACACACACACACACACACAAACACACACACACAATTTTTAACTATATTTTGGTAACAAATTAACAAAACAAAATAATTATTTAATTCATACTGAATTAATGCTGGTGGCTGACAAGTGGCTGTACTGCTGATCTCCAGTAGCCATTTCAACTTGACTGCAGTGTTGTATAATAGGGCAGATCACATGACCTTTATTCTTTGCACTCACATCGGTAGTGGCCACATTGCATCACTTCTCATTTGCATAAAGTTAAACTCTACTCAACTCTTTTGCATTACCAACTCACTGATGGGCCTCAAATTGCCAACGCTAATTGAAAATGAACGATTTCCACTCACTCTGTCGCTGCAAATTGTTGTCAGTGTGAACGCCCCTACGAGTCATGCCTTCAATTACCAATTTGGCGACAATCTCCAGACCCTCATGGTCTGTGGTTTGTTTGTAAAATTGCATATCACTTTATTTATTTATTTTTTCCCAAGCTTTTCTTTCACTGTTTATGCTCAGTACCTAAAGCAAAGCTCAGTCCAAGATCATCTGCTACTGTTGATTTATACAAACAGTTGGGCTTGGCCAGTGGGCTAAACATTTATTTCTGTGACATTTTAATGGCTGGTAAATGAAAGGAAAATATCACAAATAATTTCCTGGCTTTTTAAATTGGATTTGTGTACAACAATAGATCTTGTATTAGTCTTTGAGGCGAAACAGCAGTCTGCCTGAAAATAAAATCATGGCTGCTACAATGATGCTTGACAGCAAGAACTCTGTAAGATTGTGTAGTTGCTGACTTTCTCCAGCTGATCTGTATGTTGTACTTCAGTGTGAACTGAATATAATGTTTGCAGACACTTGACTGCATTATTTACAATAATAATAATAATAAAAAAAGTATTATAGCTTAAAGCACAACAGAGCAATTGACTTTTATTATCTTTGATATATGGCTAAAGTGTACTGTCAAATGCACTGACAAGAATGCATGACAAACTAAAACATATTTTAATGTTTTATCTATTGAAACTTGTAAGTCATGCATTTGAAAATGTGTAATTACACATTTGTAATGATGCAATTTAGTGCATTTTAATGTTAACTTTAAATGTAATAAAATTATAATCAAGTGTTTTACATGTGCCTTAGTATAATCAACTCATTAAAACAATTGTGTACTTCTTTAAATCATGCCAAAAGATTAGTAAAAGCAAAAATCATTAAAGTAAAGCTTTCAATTCAATAATATTACAAAGTGCACTTTTTCAAAAGGGTACTTAATTTTGTTAAGAAACATGGAAGTGTGCCCTATTTAATCACACTTATAAGGGGTGTTTTATTTATCTAAAAAAAAAAAATGCAGTATGCTACATTCAATACATTTAAGTGCACTTGCTTTTTAGAAGGGATTATAAAGTGAAAAAAAAAAATAAAAGTGACGTGACGTGGCCAAGTATGGTGACCCATACTCGGAACTAGCGCGCTGCATTTAACCCATCCAATGTGCACACACACAGCAGTGAACACACACACACACCGTGAACACACACCCGGAGCAGTGGGCAGCCATTTATGCTGCGGCGCCCGGGGAGCAGTTGGGGGTTCGGTGCCTTGCTCAAGGGCACCTCGGTCGTGGTATTGAAGGTGGAAGAGAGCGCTGTACATTCACTCCCCCCACCTACAATCCCTGCCGGTACGAGACTCAAACCCGCAACCTTTGGGTTACGAGTCCGACTCTGTAACCATTAGGCCACAACTTCCCCAAATCTGATGCAGTCTGCTCTGGCATCTGATCTTTATCATCATCACTAATCATCATCAGGATGTCATCAGCACTAAACATACTGTTTTGATATACAGTATCTAGATTTTCTTAAAGGGGTCATATGATGCTGCTAAAAAGAACATTATTTTGTGTATTTGGTGTAATGAAATGTGTTTATGCGGTTTAAAGTAAAAAAAAACAACATTATTTTCAACATACTGTACATTATTGTTTCTCCTCTATGCCCCGCCTTTTTGAAACGCGTCGATTTTTACAAAGCTCATCGGTCTGAAAAGTGAGGTGTGCTGTGATTGGCCAGCTATCCAGTGCGTTATGATTGGC
>NW_015537946.1:905837-920834 GCF_001515605.1 Sinocyclocheilus anshuiensis | reverse complement strand
GAAGCGGATATCGTCCTCTTTTGGAAGACCAAACAAAGTAGTTTCGCTTTCACAGCGAAACACACAGCGTCTTCAGGAAATGGTGGCGGCAACAATACTAGTGAGAATAAAAGTTACGCCTTCTTTTTTTGCGTGAACATTTGGGCAGCGTTATGCAAATCTTCCCACAGAGCGACGTAGGTATGTTGGGGCGTGTTAGAACGAGCCGTTTTAGGTAGGCGTGGTTAACTGTTAACTTTTATAAAGAATATCTCTTTGGATTTGAGACTTTAGTCTTTGCAACTTTACAGATCTTCTTTATGCACCAAGAGCTTGTAACACTCCAAAGACAAAGGAAAAATTGAAATCGCATCATATGACCCCTTTAATACAATCAACACTGTCATATGATTCTCTTCAAACATATCTTGACAAGCCGTCCCCTGAGAAAGACTCAAGATTCCTCATTTGAGCCCTTGAGCACACATCCCTCAGCACACCACAGTCTGACTAGAGAAGCACTGAGCGTTATCCCTACTGGACTTTTCCTGGGATTCACATTCTCGCCTCTCGCCCGCTCACGGCACAGCTCATTTCACTCACTCAGCTTTGCGGGTCTGAATGATTGATGGTTAGGGGAAAGGCTTGGCACACCTCCACGGTCCATCCCAGGCTGTAAAGCAGCAAGCATCACCATGTTAGACCCTGACAGCTGCACAGCTTAATGGGGAAGGATATAGACTGGGGAACATGAGGCTGCTGGTCCAAGCCCCTATGGGTCCCAGTTGCTATAATAAATAAATGAATGGATGCGGCCTGTTTTCTTGAATGGTTGATGACGCAATAAGAATGAGTTGAGGGAAATCGAGTTGTTTGTGCACATGTGCTCCCAGTATACTCAGAAATCAATATTCATGTTGTCATCTTTTAGAATTCCACTTGCATGATTAAAAGAAGGACCACATGTTGGTGAGCAGAATTAATTGTTAATTTGAGATTTTGCCACTTTTTAAAAGATTAATTAACTAAGATATAATAATCGACTGCTAATAACAATAATAATATTTTAGGCCAGTGCCGTAGCACAAATGTTGTAATGCATTTTAATGCATAGCTTCATACATTGGGCAATTTTGATTTGATGTAGACTTAAATGGTATTGTTGTCTTATAAATAGTTTAATCAAATCAAATTTACCTATGCAGGAAAAAAAATAACAGTGATGGTACATGACCAGTAATCTTTCTAACCTTTAAACTAAATTCACTATTAACTGGTTTACTTCTCAGTGCATTCAAACAAGTTAATTAGAGAAGCTTCTTATATAAGTGATCGAGAAATGAATCGACCCAGGGGCACTTTCTCTGAAGTCATTTGACTCACAGTGAGAGATGATGGGAAATTGAACACCTTCACTTTGCACTCACAGTAAGGAACTGCAGTGGCGTTCACTATGCTGTTCCACAAGAAAAAAAGGAGAGGATAACTCAAAGAATATAAATGGACCTCGTCAAACCTCTGCAGAACTCTGTTCAGCCTGCTAGACACATTTTTATGATAGTGGTGTAATCAAAATCAGGTTTGCCGGAGGGAGCAAAAAGCAGATGACAGAGACAGCAACAAACAGGGAGTGAGTTAACGTTTTATGATTGGATGATCTACACCTCCACATTGTCTTGAATCTGAGGTGACCGCAGCTCTCATTGTAGCTCTGCTGAGATAAGGTGACAGCACTTTTGAACACACATAGTTGGTTGCTGAATGCTTGCACCGTGAGTGGTGCTACATAACCAAAAATATGTGTTTGCATTGCCAAATCAAGCATCACTATTACTATTACGTGCTCATACCTTGAACAAACAAGTACATAACATTATAGCCACATACTGTAACTCAGGAGAGATGCACTATTATAGGTGACCAGTCTAGATTTAGTTTGTTTGTTTATTAATTTAATAGGCACAATTCACATTAAAAAACATCAGTATAAAAATACAAATGTCAACATACTGGATTATAGCAACATATACATCTGTTTTATCTGGCGTCATAATAGGCAAAAAACGACAACAAAACATCCAGCACTACCTTTCAAAAAACTGGATTTATTCATATTAATATTAATATTATTATTAACATTACTATATAATATTTGCTTTTGATATTTGATATATCTATACCCTGTATTTGTTTTTGAATGTTAGATTGAAGTTAAAATAAATGGCATTTGATTATATTCTGAAGTGTTAAGGATCTATATTTTATTTTTTAATGTTTGATGACACAATTCGAGCTACTGAGGACATTATTAACATGGCATTTTAAGTTTATTTCACATGGATGTTGATTGTATTAATCAATGGCTAAGCACACAGATATTCTTTATTTATTTCAGAACATAATTCATCTGCAGGTTTATCTGTGATTGCATACATTGTGCACAGTAAACCATCTGACTGAAGCCCTCGAGCTGTCATTTTTTTAATAACATTTTTTTTTTAAATATAAACAAACAAACACTAACAACCACTCAGAACACCTTAGCAACTACTGTACCTAGTAACTACTGTTATTTTTTGCTAACAACCACCCACAACTTAGTATTATGACAGTGAGTTTTGCAGCCACTCACGTTTTCTTCAGAGACAATAAAAATGTTTAGGTCTTTTATTGTCTTACGTTAGTTCTAGATCATTAAGTAAAGCTGACATGCCAAAAACAAAGTAAAAAGTGTCATGTTTAGAGCTCTTTTGATTACAGCAATTACTTCATTTCATTAAAGGGAAATTTCAAGCCTTATCAAGCACATCTCTCTTGCACTCTCTTGCACACACACACACACGCACACACGCACACACATACTTGTATTTGTGGTTTAACACACACACACACACACACAATCATCAGCTTTGCAAATCAGTACGTCAAGTGAGCACGTTTTCGGGTGGCAGGTAATTCGAGCTCTATTGGCAGGTGCTTCAGAAAGGCAAGCCACGCTGTAAAGCATGTCAATCTGCTAATATCTATTATGGCAAGCGGGGGTGGATTAGAGCTAGAGAGAACAGGGCATTTAGCAGCAAGAACAGAGGAACACGGCATGCCTCAGGACGAGAAAAGCCTGTCTAACGGAGTGACCCCCGGAGGGATTTGTTTGGGTAGACACAAAAAACTGGGCTACTGAACTACACAACCCTGAAACAATTAGAGATCTGTCTGCCTCTGAATTTGCATGACAAGCAGCGTTCTGTTCCCTGCGGTCAGACATGGGCAATTTCCCCGCCAGTTTCTTCCTCTTAATTTTCATGACAAGCAGCGTTCTGTTCCCTGCGGTCAGACATGGGCAATTTCCCCGCCAGTTATTGAATCAGGAAGCACAGATCAGAAAAAAGAGAAAATAAAAAAAAAAAAAAGGAGCAAGAGGAAAACATCAAGTTGCTGCCGTTTATCTAAAAAGCATGAATGTTCTATAGTAAATGTTGTAGTTCAAATGAGGAAGTGTCACGAGGCAGTTGCTCTCCTTACATAGGCTGAGTGTTAGAAAAAAAAAACATTCAATACATACATGCAAAGATTTGCAGTGAGGCAAATGCATTGCTTCTGGGCATAAAACACATATTACATTTGCATTTTTTTTCAACTTTTGATTGAGAGGTTTACAACACTAATTAGAAAAAAAAAAATGAATGCATTATTTAACTTTTTTTGTACTTTGACAATAAGATGAAAATCACAGACACATTTGCATTGCAGTATTCTGCCCTGCAATCACTTACAATATTTTATATTAAAAGTTTATGACTTTATGAAGTTTTACAGAAATTAAAGAGACAGCAGTCTCATTTTCTGAGTTTTTCCCTCTAAAAATCAAAAAGAAAAATACATTTCCTCTTTAGATCATATTAATCTTGTAAAAAGCAGAAGATAAAAAAAAAAATCACATAACCTGTCATTCTTTGATAAGAACTATTTGGTCAAGGACTAGTTATATATTATGCTAACAGTAACACTAACACTCTCGGTTAAAATTTTGGAATCATTGCATTTTTTTTAAAGCTTTTCAAAGAAGTCTCTCATGCTCACTGAGGCTGCATTTAGTTGATGAAAAAATACAGTAAAAACAGTAATTTTGGGAAATATTATTACAATTTTAAAGAACTGTCTTATAATTTCATATTTAAAAATGTAATTTATTCCTGTGATAGCAAAGATAAATGTTCAGCATTATTTCAGTGTCACACGATCCTTCAGAAACCCTTCAGTCTAATATGCTGATCATACTTTTCAACATTGATAATAAAAATAAAATTTTCTTGAACAACAAATTGTCTTATTAGAATGGTTTCAGAAGGATCATTCATGTGATGTTGAAACTGAAGTAATGGCTGCTGAAAATATCTGCCATTACATAAACTGCATTTAAAATTAATTTTAGTAATATTTCACAATATTACGTTTATATATATATATATATATATATATACTGTACATGAAGCCTTGGTGAGCATATATTAGACTTATTTCAAGAACATAAAAATAAAAAAAAAACGGTGGTGTATATGGCAGCAGAAAGTACTAAAGTAAAAACTGATGAAAAAGTTTATCTAGAAATGCATATGCAACAAAATAAAACTTGAATCAAAAAGTAAGCACATTTTTGACCATTGATTTTTGACTTTGGAATACAAATTCAAACTTTCACAGCCACATCATATTGCATCAAAAAGTTTTGTTTCTACTAGCATGAGAAAACTAAGCAAACCATTTACTTTGAGAAAATTAAGATCTGAAACACTCACGTATGCTGCAGTTGGTGGTGAAGCGGGGGTCATAGGTCGCTGTCTCCATGTCGCCGGGCTGGTTGTAGCTGGAAGAAATCCTGAAAGGTTTGCTCCGAGCCCCCAAGCTGAGGTGTACCATCGCCCAGCTGAAAAGAAGAGAGAGAACCAGCAAGATGAGCACCAGAACCAAGCACCAGGGCTGATGCAGTGCCCGCAGTGGGCTGTAGGAGGTTAGGGTGGCCCCTGGGAGATCGTCCCCAGTTTGGGTCAGTTCAGCAGTCTCTGGAGATCTGACGGAGGGAGACGTCTGGCCGTCTGACACCAAACCAGCCCCCTCTGCCATTTTAGGGTCATCCTCTGTGGCCGTGTCCCACATTCCCTTCACTTCCAGATATTCACGCTGCTTGTGGAAGCTCTGTCAGGTGAAACGAGAGGGCAGGTATGTGTTTATGTTTGTACGGATGCTGTCTCCACCGGATAGTACCTGTGGATGAATGCACGAATGTGCGGTTGCTCTGTGGGTTTGAGCGTTTTTAACCAAACTACCTCTCATAAGGAAGTCAATGACCTAGCTAATTTTATTAAGCAAATTGCTTAGATTTCAATTTGCTAGTGGCTAGTGACCAATGACTTTAGTCTCCTCCCTCTTTCTCTCCTCCCTCCCCTGTGCTTTCCTTTCTCCCAGACCTGTAACCTGCCTGTTGTGCTGTTGTTTCGCATCTCACTGCGGGATTTGCATCGACGTCTGATTCGCTTCAACAACATGAGTCCAGATCCCTGACTAAGTGGGTGGTGATCCTCTAAACAAACACGCAGACAGCTAGCAATCATGGGGAAATGAAGACAGGCAGCTCTCTGACAGAAATAATGCACTCGGATACACTTGAGTAAAGATTACTGTTCCACATTTCAGTTTGCAAAGATTCAGTGTTTGTATGACTGATTTCAGATCATTAAAGTCAATGCGAATTGCCGTTTGAAACCTATTTTGCTTCCGCAATGTGACATTTTAATGCAAAACAGGATATTTAACAAGAAAAATGACTGAATGTGAGTTGTGCTATAATAAATAATGCTTAAAAGGATAGTTAAACTGCCCACTGTTCTTTAGAACAATCTTTCATCTTTCAATCCTGCACATTCTTTGATTTTTCAGCATATTCTGCATATTTGAACCCTTTACAACAGTTACTGTATGATTTCGAGATCCATGTTTTCACACTGAGGTCAACTGATGGACTGAATTCACTGGGAATTCACTGAATTGTTAACTGGAGATTCGCTTTGACTGAATCTTTTGAATCAGTGAGTTGTTGATTTCAGAACAGCTAGAATTTGCTCAGTTCAATGCACCGAATGATCATGCGATTTGAGAACTGATTTAACAGGTTCATTGGAAATAATCAGCTTGTTCATGAATCAGACACCACTATCATGTCTCAGGATTTTTCCAGTTAAAAATAATGAGGAACGACATGTTTTTAAGAAATGTAGTGGACTAAAAAGTACGACAATTTTTTTTGAAGAACAATGATCCAATCGCAGCACGTAACAAATGACTGCAGGGAAGATCAATAATGATTTTTTTTTTCTTAATCTTAAAACATATATTTAACAGCAGACCATATATGTATAGTCAGGCATACAGGCCTATATTAATGGCGTAATAGCATTTTTTTAACATTAACAAATGATGATCAAGGCCCTATGAGTCATTGCTTTATTCGCTGGTTTGTTTTAAAATATATTTCCCAGGGTTGTCCTCCTGCCTTTTTACAATAAAATCAAACCTATGCCCATGTGCAAACATGAAAAAGTGAGAGGAGAATTGAACATGTCATCAAAAACTCTGGTTTTCATCATTGCTAATGTTGTTTTGTAGATCTAGAATAATACATATTAATGTGCACAAATGCGTAATATCTTATCATTAGGACTGCATTTGGAAAATGATTTCAGCAGTCAGCCTTAACTTACTCATGAAAACTGAAAAACACACCCTTAACACAAACACAGCTGACTTACTGTAACATAAACTTTGTTCTGTTAGATATGTGCTTTTTATCTAATAAACTTAAACTGCATGGAATAATGTGTTACACACATGCCATCTGCATAATTTCAAATTCAGCACTATTTTAGGCTAAATTGCCTCCTCTGCATGGGCAGAAGGCATACAGTCATATCTACATATTAATTCCATTGGCCAGTGTTGTCATTAGATGTATGGTAATAAAGGCATACATGCTCATTGGCATTGTGAATATAATTTTGGTGCCTTCATTGCTGCTTCACTAATATAGTCTATGTCTCATGGTACACTATTATAGTCAATGTTGCATAGAAAATAACATTTTCTAGTTTAACATTATTTTTTATTATTATTTATTTGTTTGTTTTTTTATTTCTTTCTCTTTTTCTCAGACATATAGTAGTGTACAAGGGCTTTGTATGATCAAAATGCAATAATATCAATTATAAAGTGTCCTTTTGTTGCCGACAAACTCTGAAAACAAAGACAAAGACCTATTTGAGTTCATAATAGACTTATAAGCTGTCATAGCTGAAGAAAAAAAAAAAATAAATAAAAAATTAACTTTTAATGGCCATTTATTATTGCCATTTTCATAGCTTTAAAAACATCAAAAGCAAATAAATATTTAATATCACTGGATCAGTTTAAATACATTAATTTATAGTACCACCAAAACTTCTTTACATGGGTTCAATCAGATAGAAATATCAATATTAAATCAGGTAAAAGGCCCTGTATACATCTGGTATTAAGATTTGTTTTGGTCAATCGGACCACAAGTAGACGAGGGAGACACCTTCCAGTTCACACCTGGTGTTTTAATCTGTCTCTTCTGTCCACATTCGACCACTTCTGTCCTGATTTATTTTGAGGGGATGGTCTATGGGCTAGTGTATGTGGGCTTTTTCTGATCTTTCATTCTAATATTGTGAAATAAGCTCGCACAATTTACATGTGAGCCGAATGCTGTTTTTATTTATTATTATTATTTTTTTAATGTTTTAACACTTTAAGGTATTTTGTTTTTAAATGTTTACTGAAACGTTTAAAAAGAAAAAAAATCTGCTACTAATATCAGTCAAAATTGTGCTATGAAAAAAAAAAAAAAAAAACCTTAGTCACCTATAATTTGTCAGCAAATGCTTTACATTTTACCGGTATTCAGAACAGAATAAGACAAAAATTCTGAAAATATAAGTATCTATGGGTTAGTCTCGCATAGCCAGACCATCAGACTGACGGCTGAAGGTCTGGAATCCATGGCAGCTTTCACTGGCCAAGGCCCACCCATGAGGCCATTTGACCGATATGTCAAACAACCAATCACAGTTAGTTTCATTTCAGCATCATGTTTTGGGGCGTGGAAATGTCGCCACAATAATAGACCGGTGTGTAAAACTCTCGGAGGTATTTTAAAGATTCTGTGCCGCGAACTTTAAATATTTCACATACTTTTGAAAATCCAGCATTTAGTTGATCCTGGTAGGCGCTCGTCTTTACAGTTGTAAACACGACGGCGTTCTTCTTTCGTGAGGGGGTTTGGCATCACGGCATCTTTGTTTCCAGGCGGAACCTTATAGAACGCGACACACGCGTCTCCCGGAAATCCTGTATAATTCAACCAATCCGATGACGACTTCGAAACTCCTGAAGTGTTTCCACTTTTGTGTGCCATATGCATCAGACGTTTAGCCAACGTTCCGTGGGCATGGCGTCTGAGGCTGAGACTATCTATGGGTTAGCCAAAGTTGTGGTGTCATGTGATCAAAATCACATGACCTCTCAAATGTCCAGTCATATATGAGTGTGGAGCAACCATTAAAACATTGACCCATATTAGGGCAATTCACCCGAACAATGTCATAAACGATATATTGTGTGCATGTGAGAGGCTCGGATATTGTTGGAAAAAAAAAAAAATTCACAATAACAACAAAAAAAAAAAAACGCTTTTTTTTCAAGCACGTTCAGCCGTCTCTGTTTCGTTAAACTTGTGGTGCGGCCATAAAAATTAAAGGATTTTATTTTATTTTTTTACTTTTGTTTTGTTAAATTGTTAATTATTTAACTGGAACATATTTTGTGTAGGCCCATTTATTTTAGTCCTATCATATGTCATTTTATTCTGTTTTTCTCTGTTTTCTCCAGTTGCTTATGTGCATTCAAAACTAAACCACCAAAAGAAAAACATTCATTTTTTATTGGTCACATACATTGTAATGTAGTTTAAATCTAATTTAGCATTCTAATTTAGTTGATTAACGGATAGGAAACTAACATCATAATGTTTAAGAATTAGCTCAGTTTTTAGTGGCTGTTCGAATGCATTCGACCACATGAGCGTCCACACTACGAGCACAATCCAGCCGAATGCGTTTTCGACTACCTCTGGAAGTTGTCGAAAGTGGACAAGCTCAAAATGTTTCAGACCCCATTCACACCTGCATTTAGCATTGTCCACTTGTGGTCGGCTCGACGAAAACGCATCTTAATACCAGGTGTAAACAGGGGTTTTAAAGTAACATTTGCAGGTTACTACTTTTTACAGTGATTGTGAATAGTACTTTTCAAATAAATTCTGATTGCATTAAAATGCATTTAAAATGTTTCTCTTTTGGTTTATACATCTGACTGTGCGAACCCTAGTGTCAGTCTTCGACACAATGTCGAAGTGATCGACTGAAATGGAACAAATATTTCTCAAATACAAATGTAAGAATTTAGTGCAATGACAGCATAAAAGCTTAAAAAAAAATTGCATACACACTATTTTTTTGCACAATAAATGTAGTTTGTAGTACGTATAAAATATAATGCTGCCTTTATATTTGAGGTCCCACGGAAGGCAATCATATCGTATTCGGGGGTCCTTGCCATCAAAATGCTCAAAAACACCTTCATATTTAAATAGTTTCTTAAATATTTTCATTAAATCAGTATTTAATGCCCATTTATTTATTAATTTATTAGACGTGTAAAACACCTGATACATGTGCAGTCAGCACCTCAGCGGATAATTATTACAAAGTAAACAGTTATAGGTTAATCGTAATCCCTGTTTGTCTCATTAAATAAAATAACTTTGCGTTTATTTCTTTGGTAAGTAGCCGTGTAATAAGCAGGATAATGTAAAGTCAGGCAATCATTAATAAATGTCCTCACTTCATGTCGAGGTCCTGATCACAATTATACACTGCATTCACGTAATGCTGGCCCTCACATGCTACTCAGGAAGTATATTGGGTTATCACCTCCTGCAAAATTAGCAAGCACTCCAATTATTGCATTCATTTCCTGTGCTAATGAATTCTGAAGATTATTATTATGGAAAACAGTGTGAGATAAAGCAGTGAAACACCTTCTTGATCCCCTCTCCTCCAATGCCGTGATCAGCATCTGGGCCTCTCTGTAGCACCTCAATTAAACATTTTGATCTAATTAATCAAGTGTCCTGTGGGACATCCCCTAACTCCAAATAAAAATCTCTCATGCAAGAGTTATTAAGATGACTAATAAGCGGCGCCACTGATAAAATTTTTAATTATTACTAGCATTATAACTCATAAAACATCATCATACCAACCGACAAGCTCTGGAACGATGGCTCTGACCTTTCAGTGCCTTTTCATGTGGACACGTGGCTATTACGAAATCAACTTTAATATATGGGCGGCGAGCAACTCTTGCAGGTCAATTCATCATGTGTGTCTCATTAACGATCTTTAATTAGATGTTTTTCTGTTTTGGCCCAATGCTTTGTTTCGATTAAACCTCAGCGGCTTTTGAGGTTACAAAGGCCACCTACAAAATATGCTTTGCTTGTTGTGTGTTTGTTTGCGTTGGTGCAGCTGTTATTATTGGCTACATGATCTATTAGCATGTTGAAAGATGCACCACTTATTCAGTAGTGGAGTGACATGATGGGCTGAAATGGAATTGAAATGCTAATGCACATTATGATTTATTTGTATTAAAACTATCTTTTCAAGTGACAGAAGATTAAATTACATGAAATTAAGAGAACAAAGACATATGAGGTATTTATAGAAGGCAGAAGAAAAAAAAATGCTTCATCATAAAGATTATCATCTATACATATACAGGTGCATCTCAATAAATTAGAATGTCGTATTATGGCAAACATAATGTTAATAATAATAATAATAATAATAATAATAATAATAATAATAATAATAATAATAATAATAATAATAATAATAATAATTATTATTATTATTATTATTATTATTATTATTATTAACATTATGTTTGCCATAATGCTCGTATTCATAATCACAATGAACAATTATTAATATATACTAATAAAATCATAAATTAATAGCATTTTCAAATAAACAAAACACATCATCCTATCATCAAACATCAAACTGCTGGCCGACTGCACAGGCAAAGCATTATACAGAAGAACAAAACATAATTTGGATGCTAATGTTGAGGATGAGCAGCATGAAACCCAAGGCAACGGATCCACAGAATCATGGCAGATAGATGAGATCAATATAGGAGGAGGAGGCAAACCAGCAGCTCTGCATTCAGAAAATCGCACCACCCATTTAAGTGGCATTGATTTTGACTGTCAAATCACATGGCGCATAACAAGCTGGCAGAGATAGACTGCACAAACTGTTGATTAGATGCAGCACTTTGACAAGGTGGGCCAAATAGACGTTACTTCCTCAAATGGAATGGAATATATTTCAATACTATCAGAGAGGAAGAACTTTTTTTTCTGGTTGTAGCAAATGGGGCAGTTACGCTGTATTGCTTGAGATAGGACGCAGTCATGTATGGATCAAATCACATTCACATTTTAATATCTATGCTGCAGTAGGAAGCTCAAGAATCAAAATGTGAAAATGTATCAGGCCACCAATCTATTAGCAATTATCCAGAGCACAGAAGTGCCATTTGCCTTGCTTTTCTCAATATGACATCAACTGAAAAAAAAAAAATAATCATCTGTGCATTCTTAAGGGTGAGCAACCTTCACGTCGTGGCAGGGGTCAGCTGGGCTAATTAGTTTGTGAAATCACTTGCTATCAATTCAACAGGAAGAGCAATAATTATATTCTCTTATATTTGTTTAGGTCCAGGCACTATTTTGCAGAATAATGTACCTTGGGAAAACGTTTGCGAATACATAGTGCACTGGTTAACATTCCCTGCGGGCTGAAATTAACAACCATTTACTTCCGTCTCTGGCTCATGTCTCCTGATCTGAGGCAAATTACCTCAAGAGATGAAAAGACCTTGCTGGCATTCAGCATTACCACTGCACATTTCTAGTGACTGATGAAAAAGAAGAACAAAGAAAACAAAAAAGGGCAAAGTGAGAGAGAATCTAAGAACAAAAAAAAAGGAAAGAAAATAAAAAAGCCCAAACAAAAGAGCATGTTTACCAGCAGTTTGAGTAGCCTTTGAGGACTGATGTTTGCCTGGTAATTTAATAGCGCTGGAGGAGGAGTAGTTGGAACTGAGTGACTTTCTTAATGATTGTTTTAATATGACACGATTTGCCAAAAGGCTGTTTACATGTAAAATAAATAAATAAATAATCATTGGGTTTTACAGCGAATAATCTTTGTTTCATTTACAACTTCAAAATATTTTTCTATCTATCTATCTATCTATCTATCTATCTATCTATTGTGTCTGTGGCTAGTTGAGCTAAAAGCAAAATCATACAAGACAAAATAATCAATAGAAATAATGGCACATATTACAACCCCCCCCCCCCCCCCAAAAAAAAAGGGATAAAATCAAGACCAGTCCCTCATTATTTCCAGCCGAATAATTAGTGTTAGTCGGAAATGCATCACATTGTATAAGTACATTTCATAGGCCATTTATCTCCAGCACATGGATAAACAACGTATCACCAGAGAAGAAAAAGCTACAGAGATCTGTCAAGACTGCGTGAAATAAGAGGCGAAAGCCTCTACTGATCTGGGTCTTGACCGCAGTGTTATCCACCCAACCCCTCAATGGCCAGAGCCTGACTCAAGACTCATGTTAAACCCACACCTACACACACACACACACACACACACACACATGAATGTTAACCTGTGTTATCTCTCAAATATGCCCCACGTCCTCATATAACCCACACAGGCCAGGCCAAGCCAAGCAGCTCAGGGGTATCAGGGCAGGGTGAAGCGGTCAGCCATGTGTGTAAATACTGTAAGGTTAAAGAGAGCCAGACACAGTGGGTGTGTGATGGGAAGTGGAATGAAACCAAGCTGACATCACTAAACTGTCACTGGACATGGATGAGCTCCCGCCTCACGCTGCCCCACTCCATCCATCCGGACGGGTGGAGTGAAGGTTGAAGCAAGGGAAGGATGCAAGTTGTGAAGGAATGAGAGGCAGAACAAATCAGGCTTTTGGTAGCTGGCTGCCAAACGTAATGTGGCAGTCCTAGGCTCGGAGCGTGTTTGCGAGGGTGCCTGTGAGTTTAAATCCACTGGACTGCATTACTCTGGCAGAGCTAATCACATTATACCTGTAATTGGTTTTGCAATGTGTCTGACACACTTAGAGCTCGGCACACAAGATAGCGGCAGAAAGAAGCTCAGGCTGGTTATGTGCTCTAGCAGACTTCTGGGTCGCTGTGCAGACATGTTCATACTCACTCCTGTGATCTCTGCAGTATCTCACATCATTTGACATTTGGCCAAGTAACAAGAAACTCTATTCTGACTGAAGAGATTTAATACTATCTGCACCAAAATTAAATAAATAAATAAACAGTGGCTTAGTGGGTGGTGTACTAGTCCTGCATAAACAGACCCTTGACTAACCAATAGAAAGTAAGGGCCACTTATTCAGGCCAAGAACTGCCCACTCACAGGAACAGATTGTTTGATTGATTTGTGAAATAGCCTGTGAAAAGCTGACGTGCCATTTAGTGGTGGCTTTACCGTCATAAACAATGAATGGATGAAAGAAGGAAGAAAGGAAGGAATGAATAAGTAAAGTATCTATCGAGCGTATAAATAAATAAATAAATAAAAAGTTCATAGCTCATAGTCCTGCCTGGAAATACCTACTTAACTAAGTACTTCAAAATTGGGAGTTTGTAAGAATTCAGTTTCAGTGTTATTAACAACAACAACAACTACAACAACAACACTAATCATCATCATCATCATCATGATTTACACAAAATAAATTCAAATTGAAAAAAAAAAATAGATAATGCATAATATAAAAAAAATACTTATGTTAATAGTTTATTTGTATATTAACTTTATTTGAAATGTTTATTTTATTTTTTTTTAGCATAATATTCTGTTCTTGCTTATATAATACAATAAACTACACTCTACATAATGTGACGCATGAAGTTTAGATCTCTTTCAGGTTGTTAAGCATTGTCAGATCTAAGAAGACACATTTGTTGACTTCTCTCTTGAGTCTCACAGAGTGTCAGTTGCTTTTGAATTGATCTCTGGAGTTGTAGTCGCTCACTCGTCCTGTTCCTCCCCTGTCCCCTCTCATTCACTGATCTTCAATGGAGATGTCACTGTTAGCTTCACTTTTTTTGTGGGTTTAGCCTAAAATGCTCTGTTTTTTGTCGCAATGTTTTCTTGATCTCTCTCTCTCTCTCTCTCTCTCTCTCTCTCTCTCTCTCTCTCTCTCTATATATATATATATATATATATATTCCACTCTGCAGTTTCATGCTGTTGTTGTGCCCATGTAATTGATTTAAAGATAAATATTTCAGTGACAAAATACTTGCTTTTTAATATGCAGAGACAAGAATAAGTAAACCAATTACGTGGTTAGTCTAATGATTCTGAAAGACAGATCAAAGTGTTTCAACAGAATACTGCTCTTTACATTTCTCTCTCATGAAATACATTAACATGCTCATTAGTTTTCATGTGAACACCATATTAAATTACATTTTAAATACATGTTTTTAAAATGTTGTTAATTTACCTTACAAGACACATGATGTAAAACTGGCTGACGTTAACGCCCATGCATAATTCCTGTAATGAATATGCTGTCGCTGTGGCCTCAAGTCATGAAATTACAGAGATGAAAGAGCATGGGGGAAAAAAAAACACATCACATGACAAGCGGGTTGGATTTTAGACTGGATTACGGTCAAAATTAAATTACCCAGCATCCTCAGACTTCAAAAAAAAAAAAAAAAAGGGGGACGCGGGG
>NW_015537946.1:902779-905652 GCF_001515605.1 Sinocyclocheilus anshuiensis | reverse complement strand
AACAAAAAAAAAAAAAAAAAAAAAAGGGGACGCGGGGAGAAAAAGGGAAAACTGCAGCTATGAATGAAGGCCTGGGTGGTTTTGTGAAACTGTGAAACAACGCTACATAGAATTCAAGGTGATTTGTTGTGTTAATGCAATGCCTTCATTCACACTTTCATTACGCTGGTCTGTTTTTCACTTATCGTCCAAAAAATTCCATTTCAACTTCATGACATGTGACCTTATGTTCAACTAATAGATTGTGTTCGGGAACATAGGCCTTCAGAGAGAGGTTACACTGTGTGTTCGTATGGATAGAGAAATATATGAGAAAAAAAAAAAAGTCGATAAATGAAAACAAACAACCGTTTCGAACTGCACTTTAATATTTCTGCTCTTTTTTCTTTTCTGTTCCACCTCTCCTCACATACAGTAGAGTATTTGTTAATAATGCATCCAATGAACCATGTTCTCTCTCTCTCTTTCTCAGCATCCCAGCATGTTCACTGCACTCTTTGAACTAATTGATGGCTCTGTTTTGATGTAGCTGGATTTCTGTATTTCTCTTCTAGTTCTCTGCAATTTTTCTAATGACAGTGTCTGTGAAACTAGTTAATGCAATGCCTTCATTCACACTTTCATTACGCTGGTCTGTTTTTCACTTATCGTCCAAAAAATTCCATTTCAACTTCATGACATGTGACCTTATGTTCAACTAATAGATTGTGTTCGGGAACATAGGCCTTCAGAGAGAGGTTACACTGTGTGTTCGTATGGATAGAGAAATATATGAGAAAAAAAAAAAAGTCGATAAATGAAAACAAACAACCGTTTCGAACTGCACTTTAATATTTCTGCTCTTTTTTCTTTTCTGTTCCACCTCTCCTCACATACAGTAGAATATTTGTTAATAATGCATCCAATGAACCATGTTCTCTCTCTCTCTTTCTCAGCATCCCAGCATGTTAACTGCACTCTTTGAACTCATTGATGGCTCTGTTTTGATGTAGCTGGATTTCTGTATTTCTCTTCTAGTTCTCTGCAGTTTTTCTAATGACAGTGTCTGTGAAACTATCACACTGTTTCAAAAGTGTAGCCATAACATTTTTAAATCAAGATGAAATCAAAATGCTCTTTCTTACTGTATTTTCACGGTTTTATTGTGAACGTCTTAATAATTGCTAATTAATGTCATAATCAAATGTAATAACAGTTTTCCCTATAACAACATTTAATTTCTATTGACATCACATAGGTTGAAAAATTGAAAAGTTTTGACCTACAGCCAAATTACTATATTTGCAGTTCTTTTAGCAAAGCTGCATTCAGGCTGGGTTCCATTCTGAAAAGTAAGGCCATTTCCAACTCCACATTTTTGTTGCTTGATATCCTATTTAAATAAATAACTAAATAAATAAATAAAACAGGCAGACAAACAAATAAATAAATAAATAAAATTTGCTCCAAAATCTATTCATACAAGACTACCTATCTTCTTGATATCGGATAATACATTTGTTTGAGCGACTGCATTGAACATAAATAACAAATTATGACTTTTTCAAACAACTCTTGGAGGAAATCAAAGCTGCAGGATTCTCTCACCAAATACATACTTGGTCACGTTCTCTACGCAAAATAGTGTGTTCAATCTTCTCCCCAATCAGTTCATCATAACTGTGGCAATGTTTCATTACTTTTGTCGCTATATGTATCATGGCAGTTCGGGTTTATGCTTTACTAGACAGAAAAGCCATACATAAGGAGCGGATTGTGCGATGCAAAAGTTAAAATGTATTCATCATCACACATGGTAAATATGTTTTGTGGTCATAAGATTGTATTGTCGAAGGAACTGCATAAGAATAAATCGTTATTAATCAATAATCTTCACCTGTAATCATAATTTCCCTGAAAAGCAACAAAAAATGTTGGTGTTTTACTGTTTCTTGTGTTCATTTTAGCTAGAAACTGCAGTGGAATGTGTTTATACGTATGTTTTTGCACATTTGCAGAAAAGTAGGCAGTGTTTTGCATTTATAATAAGCTTTGGTTGCAAAAATCTGTATATACTATATCTCCTGAACCTACATCATTTATTTACTGTCCTTCAGTGCTGTAATATAGGTGCCTGATATAGTTATAAAAAGGGGTTTGTGTAACCTGTTTGACCAATGTAGGTGAAAGTCTACTGATTGCTGACCTTGTTAAATTAGGTTTGCACATCCCACTGACCACAAGATGAGCATAAAAAAATTGATTCTAGTGTTAAATGAAGCCTACTTCAGTTGTTACATTGTAAGAACTGGCAGGCCTTTGGTGATGCAACCAATGTCCTTGATCAACACGTTTCATACTGTAATGGTGCCTCTGCCTGTACAGCTCTGAATGTAAAGCTTTGTTTTCTGCCTGCATTTGGAGCAAAACTCAGAGGCAGCTGGAATTCAAAGGCATGCAACGATGAAACAAATAAACCTGAGAGGAGGCCTTGAGCAATCAATGCAACTTCAAGACTGGAATACGTTTGGTCCTCTTGTATAGCATCCCTTTTTATTACACAGCTTTGTGCTTGTAAATTAGCCGAGGGTTCATCCATTCCAGCTTTGCTTTGGCATCATGCTACTTTAGAGTTGGTATATTACCTTATAGTTCCATTGATGTCTGTCCTAAACTTATACAGCATGTCATTAACTGTCAAAGCCTATATGCAATGACAACGGTTTAGCGTTCAAAAGTTTTTAAAGAGTACTGTTATGGTATCATAATAGTGGTATCAGAAAATACCACTGGCATGTACCACATACCAGTAAAAGGATAAATACCATGTACCACATACCAGTAAAAGGGTAGAAAGTGAAAGATATAACACTAACATATCAGGAAAAAAATAA
>NW_015537946.1:900846-902458 GCF_001515605.1 Sinocyclocheilus anshuiensis | reverse complement strand
CCTCTTAATGATGCGGTTTACTTGGTGCATGCTGACCCCTTTACAGATGGCTCCATCACACCTTAACAAATCTGCACAGAACTGTTCATCCTCGCAAAAACAAGATCAGTACTGACACTAAAATAGATTTCGTCTAAGCACAGTTCAAAGTACCTATTTCTAACAAGACCTTATTATTTTCAATATTTTCCTTTCTCCAAAACAGTCTCTGAAGGTGCCAAACTGAAACATCAGATTTCTGAATCTAACTGCCGTGATTTAGTATTCGCTTAAACAAATTGTTCTATTTGCTGAGACCTATGTTCAAGAGGCCCTGCTATATACATTGGCTATTTGCTGAGTGGACCTTCTAACAGCACTGACATTTGCTTTCTGTGCCTTGCAGTTGAGGTGATTGACAATGGCCATAGTGAGTCTGGCTCTAAAGCAAGTGCCAGCCATCAATAATTGCTCTTTTAATATATTCATATACATGTTTCTGCTCTGTCCTTGAGAGTTTCCACACAGGCTAGCATGACAAAACTTAGTGTATTTATTATCAGCACTATATCTGATAATATATTATCACCAAAATTAATTTTCTGAATGTCTGAATTTTATTCATCTATTTGTCCCTCATGTTACAACATGCCCCACCTATGGGGCATGTTGTCACTTTTAAATTGTATACTTTCGGCGGAGAAAAAAAAAAAAAAAGTAAAACTGCATTAATCAAGATCACATATTTATACTAGACGTGTGTAAAATAATGTGGGTGAAAAAGGTCAATGAGTAATATGTGAGGTTGATGCCTGAGAGCAATTTTCCTTTTTCTAACAAGGCTTTGATGTATTCACTCAATTTGCCAATGTTGCTTGTGAGGTCTGGTCACCGAGCACTGAGTAAACATACAACAACATCATGAAAATAAATAAATAAATAAATAACTGACTGGTTAACTGATCCCCGTAAAAATGCCAGACCAGCACTAAAATCCTAATTAATGGAAAAGTACTCAAACATTAGCATGGCTTAGCTGTATGTGGCGATTCCCTAGCTACAATGGCTCTCTAGTTCTATTTCCTCATAAAATACATACTTGAATACACGTGAGGGTCAAGGTGAGAGCGATGTAATGACGGCTCACCATCATCGCTATAAGATTCTGCCAGGACATCATTAGCAACACCAACACATGTCCTCTCTTCCCCTAACTGATCCTGTTCCAACAGGTCATTATCTACTTCTTATTTATCAAGTACAAATAACAATTCATGCAATGGACTTTTTTTTTCTTTCCCTTCTGTCTTTTTTCTTTGCCCCTTCTCCAATTTTCTCCAACATCTCCAACACATTTTTTTTTTCTTCTTTTTGAGATTTGAGAAGGTCAAACGCTCCATTTCTGCAATATGAAGGTAACAGTGGTGTATAAAGTACTCAAGTAAAAGTACAGATATCTTACCAGAAAATGACTTTTGTAAAAGTTGAAGTCACCATTTAGAATATTACTTGAGTAAAAGTCTTAAAGTATGCGATATTTATGTACTTAAGTACGAAAAGTATTTTTTTTTAATCTTAAACGTACTTAAGTATTGAAAGTAAATGCAAAATGGAAAAGAAGCAAATATATATA
>NW_015537946.1:884683-900472 GCF_001515605.1 Sinocyclocheilus anshuiensis | reverse complement strand
TGTGTTCAGTTTTAACTCTTTCTTCCATTTTGTATTTTTGGGTAAGAATAAGAAGCACTTCATCCGGTACTTATAGTGTCTTTCATTCCAACATAAGAAAACTTTTCTGGAATCTGCATCTGAAATAGCATTTAGATGTATTTACAGAGTTTATGTATCTCAGAGGGGACATGGATGTATTTAAATTGCAGTTACATATGCATAAATAGGCCCAATGTTTTGTTTTGAACATAAAACATTGAATATTGATATTTGAAATAATTTAAAACGTGGAAAAATAGTCGAAATGTGAAATTAAATCCGCCAGTAGGTGACAGGAAGTGACTGTTAATCAGTGAGTCATTGAGATTCAACCGATTCATTCAAACGACTGATTCATTCAGAAACAAAGCATTCGACTGTGTTAATGAGTGAATCACTGAATCATTTATTCAACCGATTCGTTCAAAAAGCTGGTCGAAATGTGAAATTAAAACCGCCAGTAGGTAACAGCAAGTGACTGTTAATGAGTAAGTCATTGAGATTCAACCGATTCATTAAAACGACTGATTCATTCAAAAACAAACCATTTGACTGTGTTAATGAGTGAATCACTGAATCATTTATTCAACCGATTCGTTCAAAAAGCTAATTCATTTAATAAGTAAACAGTGCTGTCATCTTTGTTTGGAACTATTTTCGTTAGCAAAATTTAGCAAAAACAAGCAATATTATGTCTAAAATGTAAGTCACATTGCTTTACTGAACTTGTATAAAACGATTATTAAATGTGTTCATGCTGATATCTGCCAAAAAAACGGTACTCTTTGTGTGATATAGATTAAGTTAACTATATAAAATTATATAAATTTAAAAAGCATACAGAAGCATTTTTGCCTTCTACAATTTAGAATGCCTTGCATTTTGAGTTTTAATAGATTAATAAATCAATGTGCGTGCACTCTGTGTGTGATTTGGTGATATAGCCTACTTGATAATGTCAGGTTGCACATCATTACAACAACACGTATCATATTATCGCAGACTGTATCGCACACACGACTCGACTTGAGTGGAAAATGAAATCATCTGTGGTTGTGAGCACACTTGTTTGCACATGAGCGAAGGTGTTTTTAGGAGTCTAACCTGCAAGCGCCAGACCACTGATTGGTCAAACCTGCTTTCCTGAAGTCCGTGTTCTTCTGACTTCTGACTATTTTGTAGTAAGTAACGAATATGCTTTGGGGAAATGTACCGGAGTAAAAGTATACATTTTAATTAGGAAATGTACTGGAGTAAAAGTAAAAGTTGGCTGAAATATAAAAACTCAAGTAAAGTACAGATACTCCCAAAAATACTTAAGTACTGTAACAAAGTATTATTACTTCGTTACATTACACCACTGGAAGTTTAACCACTTTCAACACAGAACAGGCTTATAAGAGCTGTGAAGGAGCATTTGATTTTCAGAACAAATCTTCACTGAATAAGATGAAGCTTTGAGTCTGAATAAATTATGCTGAATTAAATACAGTATATAATTACAGTATATAACAGTATATGAAGTACAGTATATAATTTCTGAGAGCAAACTGAGTGAAAAATAATCTGCTGATCAACAATGCCTGAATTTTATTTGATTCCCTTCAAGGGTGAAAGCATGCATGCATTTTTATCCTATACAGCACATTATGGACAGCAGTGGACCAATGCTCACTATTAACTTGTTGCTTATTAGCATACACATTACTAGCATATTGGCTGTTTATTGGTACTTATAAGCACATATTAATGCCTTATTCTGCATGACCATATTTTAGATCCCTTAATCCTACACAATACCTAAACTTAACAAATACCTTACAAACTATTAATTAATAAGCAGAACATTAGGAGTTTATTCAGGCAAAAGTCATAATGAATTGTTAGTTAATAGTGAGAACTGGTCCCTCAAACTAAAGTGTGACCCTAAAAAACAAACAAAACATAGATAGATAGATAGATAGATAGATAGATAGATAGATAGAAAAAAAGGTACTGTTAATAAATAAATAAATACATACATACATACATACTGTACATACATACATAAAGTGTGACCCTAAAAAACAAACAAAACATAGATAGATAGATAGATAGATAGATAGATAGAAAAAGAGGTACTGTTAATAAATAAATAAATACATACATACATACATACTGTACATACATACATAAATAAATAAATACATAGAAAAATAGAAAAATGGTACTGTTCATTTTCTATTAACAAAGAAACAATAATATGATATTGCTTGTTTAAATTATTACTATTTTATTTTGTTTATTTATGTACTACTGTATATATCAACATGCTTCAGAGGTGGTTATCAAATTTATGTTTGAATAGGATAAATGTAACTAGTCCCCTAGTGTCCAATATTCCTTGTGATGCTATTAAAAACTGTGATTTAGTCCTGTCAATCATACATTTTACAGCACATTATGGACAGCAGTGGACCAATGCTCACTATTAACTTGTTGCTTATTAGCATACACATTACTAGCATATTGGCTGTTTATTGGTACTTATAAGCACATATTAATGCCTTTTTCTGCATGACCATATTTTAGATCCCTTAATCCTACACAATACCTAAACTTAACAAATACCTTACAAACTATTAATTAATAAGCAGAACATTAGGAGTTTATTCAGGCAAAAGTCATAATGAATTGTTAGTTAATAGTGAGAACTGGTCCCTCAAACTAAAGTGTGACCCTAAAAAACAAACAAAACATAGATAGATAGATAGATAGATAGATAGATAGAAAAAGAGGTACTGTTAATAAATAAATAAATACATACATACATACATACTGTACATACATACATATATACAAACATGCATACACACATACATAAATAAATAAATACATAGAAAAATAGAAAAAAGGTACTGTTCATTTTCTATTAACAAAGAAACAATAATATGATATTGCTTGTTTAAATTATTACTATTTTATTTTGTTTATTTATGTACTACTGTATATATCAACATGCTTCAGAGGTGGTTATCAAATTTATGTTTGAATAGGATAAATGTAACTAGTCCCCTAGTGTCCAATATTCCTTGTGATGCTATTAAAAACTGTGATTTAGTCCTGTCAATCATACATTTTCAGAGCTTTCCAGCATGCCACAATTAATCAGATATCAATCTATTGCAGCATTGGAGATGGCTGTGAATTCTTATGTTGTGACAAACTAGGATGACTTGAAGTTGAATGAATTATTGTTGAAGTCAATGTTCTTTCATCAGTGAGAGAGCATCCCTGTGTGCTTTATCGCTCAAAGACAACTGATGCAAGCAGCCGCTGCGGGATGACAGAGTATTATTATGGCTGCCAAAATCATGTGCCAAATGTTAAAGCAACCATTGATTTTTATGGATTATGGAAATGCCTCAGGTCTCAAGTTGTTTAAATGCTGATGATCAAAAGGGACAAGGCTTGTTGAGCCAGAAACATTCTGAATCTTTTATGCTGAGAAAATGCAGTTTTGTTTATAAAATGGATGCAAAATAGATGGCATGCAGCATGAACCCAGTCCAACTAGGCAGGGCAAAGCTCTCGATGGATTTAATTCAAATGCTCTGCCCCCCAAAAATCAAGTCAACTTCTTACTCAACACAGAGACACAAATGAAGAAGGAAAAGTTAAAAAAAGAGACCACATTAATGAATCACAGCAGCTCACAATGTTTCGTTCTGAACCCAAGTAGCTATAAAATACGCCAGATCATTTATTAAAGAATGATGCAAATCTAACAGCACACAAGAAAGCTGCAAATCCATCATGGTATTGTTGTATATTTGCAGGATATAGATTAGCTGTCTGAAAGAGGACTCGGTTAAGTTTTATGGGTACAATAGTTCATATGCATGCATACATCAAAATTTGACAGATAGGAAACATTGTGCGCTTTAATATTATGACTTATCAGTTAATCAAACATTTAAAGCTGATGTGTACATTGTAAATAAATAAATACATACATACATACATACTGTACATACATACATATATACAAACATGCATACACACATACATAAATAAATAAATACATAGAAAAATAGAAAAAAGGTACTGTTCATTTTCTATTAACAAAGAAACAATAATATGATATTGCTTGTTTAAATTATTACTATTTTATTTTGTTTATTTATGTACTACTGTATATATCAACATGCTTCAGAGGTGGTTATCAAATTTATGTTTGAATAGGATAAATGTAACTAGTCCCCTAGTGTCCAATATTCCTTGTGATGCTATTAAAAACTGTGATTTAGTCCTGTCAATCATACATTTTCAGAGCTTTCCAGCATGTCACAATGAATCAGATATCAATCTATTGCAGCATTGGAGATGGCTGTGAATTCTTATGTTGTGACAAACTAGGATGACTTGAAGTTGACTCTATATGTAGGCTAATTATTAGGTTAATATCTCTATTAGCAGCCCATCTGTAAGTTAATTTTACAATCAGATAATAGAAAGGAATAGGATATGCATTTCTCTTTTAAGATGCAATTTCAAATATATCAATAGTAATTCTGAAAACTTTTGAAAAAAAAAGAACACTTTAGAAAAGAGCACTTAACGCAGAAATACTGAAGTACAAACTGAACTAAAATACTCTTCAACGCCATTCCCATTTAAACTTCTATGTTATGTATTTAAATATATTTGCCATTACACATTTGTAATTTTGCTTTAATGCATTTAAAATGTATAAACTTCAAACTGAATATCAAAAAAAAATACAGTTAAAATTATAATCAAGTAGTTTACATGTGCTGTAGTATGTACTGTATAATTATTAGTATAATTTGGCAATATTACAAAGTGTAATTTTTAAGTGTACTTAGGAGTAAGAAAAAATAATCATGGAATTGTGCTCTCTTTAAGTACACTTAATTGACCTTTTATTTAATTCATATTAGGCCCATATTCTCTCTAAGTACATGATAAAAAAAAGTATACTTTTAACATTTGAAGTATACTACAAGTGCACAATTAATGGAGCATAGCGTTAGTTCTGGCATGTCACGTTAGTCAAGCTCGCATTAGCTGACACTCAGCTGATCCACGTCTACCTATAGGAATACGACGCAAATCATAATTCCCTTTATAAGGTCCTTTCAGTCATTATTCAGCAGCTATCGCTTTGCTCAGGAGCTAATCACCCACCTCCATTCCCAACTCCTCCTCTCGTCCAGTCAGGACTTGGCATTGGATATGTCTTCTTGAGTCAGACCACTGAATTATGTTGATATATAAAATAATAACTTAGAACATTGATG
Organism: Sinocyclocheilus anshuiensis; assembly: GCF_001515605.1. NCBI lineage: Eukaryota > Metazoa > Chordata > Actinopteri > Cypriniformes > Cyprinidae > Sinocyclocheilus > Sinocyclocheilus anshuiensis. The sequence goes on along the minus strand of NW_015537946.1, from coordinate 895,148 downwards.
ATATCTGCTACATTAATCATTATTGTTGGTTCTGGGGGGTTATTTATGCTCTCCCTGCTCCTATCCATGCTAGGCTGCATGGATGGGCAGGGAGTGTTGCCCAGAACAGAACCATACCCCCAACCTAAAATGTATGCTAATTGTAAGTTATCTTTGACGATAGTGGTCCTGACAGAAATACAGCTAAGCACACTTCTTTCTCACAAGGGTTCAGCACAGCAGCAGGAACGAGGATGCCCTCAAAATGATCCACTTTTATATCCGGGCAGCATATTCACAGTGCATGATAGGGTCCCTGATGGTTTTAGAAAGCTCTCACCAGCTTAGACCACTGTTGTTAAACCTTAACAAACCTGGCACCCTGTTGAAAAACGTGAGGAAGAAGAATTCAAGAACAAGATGAATTCATATTTGTTTCTAGGAGCAGCCTGATTGACTGACTTGGCTTGTCAATAATGTCCTTCAGGACATCAACTATTTGATATATGCATTTTCACCTGGAAGACTTTTTTTTTTGTCCACCTGCAGTGCATTAAAATATTCAGTAGATGTTTTTGTAACATTTATTATTTAGAAAGGGTGTAACTTTTCTTAAACGGCTCCTTTTTATATTGAAACATTATCTCCTATTAAAGTTTAATATGCAGAGACAACACTTAAGTAAGCAAATTGCAGGTTTACTTTGCAAACTTTGAATTGTGGATTTTCAAAATATGTCTCTGTTCGCTAGAGCAGCTCGATTACACTTCTTGCTCAGCCAATAGTATGAGTTTGGTTACGGGATTATCCATTTATCTGATCAATGTAAAATTGAGGTCAGATCCGAGGGGAGGTCAAGAGTGTTTGCAAAACCTTTTAGGAAACAATATTTTTTAAAGAAATTACACACTTTAACTTTTCTTTAATTTACATTTGCAAGTCTTTGATACTGCCTAATGAATAACTGATAAAATGTTTCTCGTTCTCAAGTAGATTGCTCACATCCACTTGTCTGCCTCATGCATTTGTGCCAGAGCATGTGAGCGGAGCGGAGCGTGAGCTGAGCGGGGAGCGGAGTGGTAATATTTCCTTAAGAGCGCAGAGCGCCTTTCTGAAGATTAAAGTAAAAATCAAAGTTAAGAATGAGCAGGGAGAAGAAACTGAGAGGGAGTGCGGGGAGACTGTTAAAGTTAGTACAGATTCATATTGATTACAGAGAGCACGAAGATGTGCTACGCAGACATGGTGCAGCAAAAGGTGAGCATGTAGCGGAGCGTCACACCGCTCCGCTTCGCTCACATGCTCTGATTTGTACAGACAGTGAGAGACTAACCAACACTGTAGCACAGTATTATCCAAATATCAGTTCTAGCATTATTTTGAGTTCCTTGTGTTCCCTCACATCAAAATAGTATGTGCCAAAATAAAAAAATAATTGGACAATTTGGAAAATTTGAACAACATTAAGCCTGGATGTCAGGCAGAAGTGATAGATACTACAAACAAAAAAAACAGTGTATTGTAGGTCTATTAAATACTCGTTAAACACTTTATTCTCAGTATTAAATGCCCTTTAGCCACTGTATTTCCATGTACTTTCCACTTTTTCTTTCTTTTCTTTTTCAAGCTGATGTGTGAAGGGAAAAGGAAGAAGAATGAGATCAGAAAAAGATGGATTTAATGTTAGGTCAGTCACATCAAAATATTGAATCACCACACTAAACATGCTATCTGAAATTTCATACGTCCAACTTCTGAAGTCGTAATTCATAGTTTGTCGCATTCAAGTGCTTTGTTGGAAACAACAGAAATCATGGCGGACAACACGTTCATTTATTCCTATTTCTTGGGGAAATCTTATTAAAGCCAACAAGTATTAAAGATGTTTAGTTCATATCCAATGTATTTTCAATAAAATGCAGTATCACGTACACTGACAGCCCTATATATACACAATACCTGCTCTACTCACCACACAATCTAGAATCTGTTCTTTCTGATTCAAATAACAGGATGCAAATAAATGCTGTTTTCACTATGAAAAATACATACAAAACACATTAAATGGCCCGCAACCCTGCAAAAGATGAAGTGGTATGGAAATATAGAAAGCAATATAGCTGTATATAACAATATAGCTGAAACAAAACCTAACTGTCACTACAGCGGTAGATCTCTCCTTAACGTTACGGATAAACCCTTGTCTGTCAATGGAGATTACCATATGCGAACATGAGAATCATTTTTCCTGACAGCAATTCATGTTGTGTGTTTTCAATCACACAATGTTGGACAATGTGGTTGATTTGTGAATGAATCGCTTGATTCATTTGGACAGTTCACTCACACACTGAATCGTTTCCATTGCAACCCAGGCTCACTGGAAGGACATATGTGCTTGTGCCAATGTTTCTGCAACACCTATACCTTACTGCACTTTTCATGGCAGCTTGAAAGCGAAATGTCTAGTTCCCTTTCAAGGGAACTTCGAACTGCGTCCTCTAGGGGTCGCTATGGGGAACGCCTCGACGTGACCCATGTCTGAAGCATACATTGAAAAAACGCCAACAACAAGTTGGCCAGCGACAGCCCATGACATCACTACCGGTGCGATTATAGTATAAATAGGCGCCGGGAGAACATGTCATTCTCTTCTTCGTCTTCACTCACCGTTTTGTTTGAAGCGTGCATTTCCGTGGTAAGAGCGATCTATATTCCTATCGTTATGGCAAGCACTAGCAAAGCGTTTAGAGGGTCCTAAATACATCCGCGTCGTCGTTATTTGACACCTGATGACACACACGATCTCTGCGTTGTTTGTTTGGGCAAAGAGCACGCACGCGATGTCCTTGAGGGGGCAATCCATGTTCATTGTGAGCGTATTTTAATGAAAAGCTCCGCTTTCGTTTGTCTCTCTTTTCGAGGAAAGGGGGGCAGCCATCTGCTTCCCGCGGCTCAGGACCCACCGCTGCTGAGGCACGGAGGAGGATGGGCTCGTGGGGATCGCAGGTGGATCCGGCTGATGAGTTTAAAAAGGGGTTTTCCCTCTCGCACTCGTCGGCTGTGGACGAGAGATGAGTTTAAAAAAGGGGTTTTCCCTATCGTGCTTGTCGGCTGTGGACGAGAGTAAGCTGCTGGAGTTTGGTGAGTTTTGAGCGTTATCTTTCTTACGCATTCATCGATTCTAGCATACGAGTTATGCCAACATCGAGGCGATGCGCGGAAACAACTATGAGAGGATGCCCCTGTAAAAAAGACGACTGGCTAGCTATCTTTCTATAGGTGAGACGTCCTCTCTTAAAACTCCCTCCTTACGCAGGGCATACGCAGCAGCAGGTCAGGCTGTTGCTTCGTTGAGCAGTTATGTAGGAATTTTTCCTGCATTTCCGTCTCCTATGCTGGACCTATATGTTTGGTTGGTTCATAGTGACCACCTTGCTGAGTGTCTGGACTAGAGGCTTCTTTGAGTTGTCTCTTGAACGGGGGTCCGGCGCGGGGACCATGGTGGGTGAGTATGATCCATTGAATGACATATTCTCCCGGCGCCTATTTATACTATAATCGCACCGGTAGTGATGTCATGGGCTGTCGCCGGCCAACGTGTTGTTGGTGTTTTTTCAATGTATGCTTCAGACACGGGTCATGACAAGGCGTTCCCCATAGCGACCCCTAGAGGACGCAGTGTCTCATTCCCTACTCAGGGAACCATGGTTACATAAGTAACCTGAGACGTTAGTGGCGCTAAAATACACTTCAATATGTGACAGTGACACATTTTTTATTTTGTTACATGCACGTATTGCTACGTTTTTATTATGTTGCTTCAGGTACATATTGAGGTGGTTCAGAATTCAAATGTCTTGGGAGTATCGCTAAAACCATAATGCTCTTTCGTGTTGGAAAATAACAAACCTTATTTGTTTTTTGAGTTTTCTCACATCAGTACAGTAGTATAATACTTTATAAAACAAGAATCCCGCAGTAAGTGACTGCCCTGCCGAAGTCTGAATGATTGACAAACTTTCGTTTCGCCTTGTAAACTTCTGTATAATGTATTGAACACTGAATGGGAAAAATGCTTTCTAAATTTGCTTTTAAATATAGTTGCTTTGGGGGGATTAAGTCAGACTTAAAATGTTTGAATGCCATCGCATTTGACAGATCAAAAAAAAAAAAAAGAAATGGCTTCATGTTGTTGTTTTTTTATCAACACTTGAATGTGGGTTTCATTAAAAGAAGTTCAATGAAGTTTCATTAAATGAATAAATAAATACATACATGCATAGATACATACATAGCAACATTCCAAACTAAAAACTGAGAAAATGGCATTTTTGCCAGAGATTACATCCGGATTCTGAATGATGATCGAAACATGCACAATTCTACACCACTTCCTGGGTCGAAATTTCATTCAGTAACGTTAGGCAGATTTGATTTATATGCTGTTTAATGATTGCACTATTTTACATACGCATCTGCTTACATATACTATTGCTTGTTTCTGCATCTTCTTCACCGTGTTTTGATATTGCATAACAGTAAAAAAAAAAAACAACAACATAAAGCTGATAAAATATGTCAGGGGTGGGGAAGCATTGTCTCACAAATGACTGAAAATTCCATCAATGGTGGGGAAAGAGTTAAACATCTGAAGGAATTTTTCCTTGCCATTGTCGCCTTTAACTTGCTCTCTGGGGGTTTGTAAGGCACTATTGTTTTCATTAATTTGTCATATGTATTGTAAAAAACAAACAAACAAACCAAAATTTACTGTATATTTTATATTGAACTTTTCTGAGAAACCTTTAAACAATTTTTAACCTAACAATTCGAAGTATTTTTTTTTTTTAGGTTTGTTTATCTTTTAATCAGTATATCCATCCATCCATCCATCCATTTTCCACCATTTATCCGGGACTGGGTTGAGGTGGCGGCAAGCTGTGTAAGGATGCCCATTCGTCCTTTTCCCTGCCCACTTCCTCCAGCACATCCTATGGAATCCCAAGGCATTATAATCCCTCCAGCATGTCTTGGGTCTGCCCTGAGGTCTCTTCCCAGTTGGACATGCTATCCTGACCAGATGCCCGGACAACCTCAACTGGGTCCTTTCTGGAGGAGCAGTGGCTCTGAATCCCTCCCCGGATGCCCAAGCTTCACACCCTGTCTCTCAGGGTCAGCCTAGACACCCTGCAGAGAAAACTAATTTTTAGCTGCTTGTACCATGCAATCTTGTTCTTTCGGTCATTGCCCAAGGTTCATGACCATAGGTGAGGGTCAGAACATTGATCGACTGGTATATTGAGAGCTTTGCCTTCAGGCTTAGTTCTCTCTTCACCACAACAGTCTTGTATAGCAACCGCGTTTCCTCAACTGAGAAAATAAATAGACAAACAAACAAACAAACGTAGGGAACGTGTTATCTGTTTCTGACGCAGAAAAGCTAGTTCATGCACTCATGACCTCTCGACTAGATTACTGTCATGCACTACTAGCTAGTTGTCCTGCATCATCAATAAACAAGCTACAGCTAGTCCAAAATGCAGCTGCTAGAGTTCTTACCAGGTCAAAAAAATATGATCATATTACCCCAATTTTATCATCTCTACACTGGTTACCTATTAAGTTCCGTATTGATTTCAAAATATTGCTACTGACCTATAAGGCACTAAATGGTTTAGCTCCTGTATATTTAACTGATCTTCCTATGCCCTATAATCCATCATGCTCCCTAAGGTCACAAAACTCTGGACTTTTAGTAGTACCTAGGATATCTAAGTCAACTAAAGGAGGGAGATACTTTTCTCATCTGGCTCCTAAACTCTGGAATAGTCTTCCTGATAATGTCCGGGGCTCAAACACAGACGCTCTGTTTAAATCTAGATTAAAGACACATCTCTTCAGCCAAGCATTCGCATAATGAATCTCAATCTCACCCTTGTTCCAAGTTAGATCAGATAAAAGTCACAAACATATTTCTTGCTTGAAATGTTATGAGCAGCAGCTATGCTAATTCTTTTCTTTATTATCTGCCTTTCTATACCCCGGGATGCCCATCTCGAGGTATTTAGAGATTACACCAGCTCCAGCGAGCAGCGCTGAATAGGGTCATCTCCCTGTGGGCTTCACACCTGCAAAGAGAAATGTAGGGGACCGTTGCGATCTACAACAGTACAATGGGTGGCAGGCGGGGGACTGGATCTTGGTTTAAACCAGTCTAAGTTTAATTTTGCAACTCAAAAATGACAGCAATCTGTCCAGTAATTTATATGTCTGAAATTAAAATGTACTTTTGTGAGATGTAATTGTGCATTTGATTTGTTTGTACAAACTATAAAAAGCTTTGGCTACCAGTGTCTTACTGCCTGTCAGATGTTATGTAGTGAATGCCAAAGCAAATGTGGCACAAGTGCCAGAGCAGTCACACAAACAGCAATTTCATCCTAAAATATAAAAAGTGCAAACGGAAAACTTTCTACACTAACAGACTGATTTTAAATAAATTAAAGTTTTCTGAAAATTACATTTGAATAAAGTTAAACACAATTCAAATAAGTCAAGTTAAGCTTTTGTGGTCTGTGGTTTATTATCAAAACAAAATAACATATCCCTATATTTGCAAAAAAAGCAAATGCATTTAGACTAATGCACTTATAATGGAAGCCCATCAGGCAAGATAGCGGGAGATATGAAGCCTGTATTTTTGTTAAAGCATTGTTTTTGTCAGTTTGTTATTTTAGATGCAATGTTTTCTAAACTCACTTTTTGATGTGGAACTAATTTTCTAAGAGGACAAATTATAGTTATGCAATTCCTGTTGGTGGAGTTTGCTCCACATCAGCAGCATGTCTAGTTCCAGTACATGCTGTCCCTTCCTGGTGTCTTTGTGGAAAGCAGTCAAAATAACAGGATTTATTTGTTAATCTTTTTAAAAGATTGCATGCATTCTAACTGATCATATTTAGAATGGGTGACTATAATTAAACAAATCATAGTCATGAAAGAAAGAAAGAAAGAAAGAAAGAAAGAAAGAAGAGGAGAGATGTGTGGTGTTTTTCTAAGTATTTAATAAGGACATAAAATGTGAGGCTTTTTTTTCATAAGTGCATTAACTTTTTAAGGTTATTAATTTCTCTAGATGATAACACTAGCATAAAGACACAAAATCAACAGAGACATTCACAATGTGATGATGCCAAAATTGGTCCCAAAATTGTTATACTGTCTTCTACAAACTCATAAACATGTATTTTTCCTGTGAGCATATACCTGTAGTACATAATATAAGCCTAGTGTTGTTTAAGAATTTCAGGTAAAATGTTTTAAGATATTGGTTTCAGAGTGTATTCTCAGTGTCAGGACATTGAGAAAACTGAGAATGAACTGGTTTCTTTAATAACAAAGTATAATTTCAAAATCTAAATACTAAATAGCTAAGTACAATTAAATGTGGATACATTTTCCCTGTTCTTTTGTTACCCCTGAATAGATGTATTTGTTTCTTGGATGGATGGATGGATACACCTGTGTAACTGTGCTTGTGTGAAACATAAGTAAACTTGGTTTTGTCTAAAATGTCTTTACAAGAAGTCAGGATGGTAATGTCAAGTTAGTGATTGAAAAATCATCAGAACGTATCTTGAGTGCAGTTTGGATGTGTCTACTGGCTGCTTTAGTATAATAGTGGATGTAATAAAAAAAGTATATCAAAATGGTAAAAAATGAAGGTCACAGGTGTTGTTTACCTCTGGAGAAAGCTTCTGTGCTGAAGCCATTAGAGTAAATGTAGCATGACTCTGACCCTGGCACCAGAAAGCAGGCTGGTGTCTGAAGCATTCAGGAAGAGCTACACACTCAGTCACCTAATTCTGTTAATTGCTGCCTGCATGTATATATAACTACTTTCATAAGCACCGAAGCTGACAATGTGTTAAAGCAGAGGTGGACTTTTGCAATTTGCAAAGAACAGGGTGTAAAAAAAATAAAAATAATAATAACACACACACAAACAGCTTGATGGAAAGCTTTACCTGAGTTTAACCTCTAGAATGCCATTGGGATAAAGGCAGTGACATAGTTTAATGCATTGGTCATTCATGACTATGTGACCTCAAAAGCGTGAAGGATGTGTTTTAGCTTGGGTTCGATCTGTGACGTACACCTTTAGCTGAAATCAGTTAATGACACCCATTTGAAGATATAACAATCTAAGACCAAAAGCTAATAAAACAAAGACTCTCTGAAAATTAAAAAGATAGATGATATAGCGAACTGACCTTTTTGACTAATATGGTTTTAAAATGCTGAAGAACAATCGTAGGTTCTTTGATAACACTAAAAGTGTAGCATTAAAAACTTATCATGAGTCCATTCGCTTCGGTTTATTTTCGCTGTAGTATTGTTACTGCCGCCGCCATGTCGTGAAGGCACTTTGTGATTCGTTGTGTAAGCGAAATTACTTTGTTTGGCCTTCCAAAAGAGGACGATATCGCTTCGTCATGCCTGAAGCTGATCCGTGCTGGTTGCTGAGGAAATACATCAACTTCGCGCTGTCGATCGCCGGATCGGCTTTCACCGTGGACGAAGCGGAGTCCAGCCCGGGGTCATCACATGTGGTTGCCGCAGGAATCACAATATGGTAAGGGACGTAACATTTCCGTCACACGCTTGAGGAATTCGGCCAATCACAACACACTGGATAGCTGGCCAATCAGAGCACACCTCGCTTGTTCAGACCTTGAAATGAGCTTTGTAAAAATCGACGCGTTTCAGAAAGGCGGGGCATAGAGGAGAAACAATAATGTACAGTATGTGGAAAATAATGTGTTTTTTTAACCTTAAACCGCATAAACACATTTCATTACACCAAATACACAAAATAATGTTATTTTTAGCAGCATCATATGACCCCTTTAAGATAATTTATTTTGCACACATCAAATATCATTTGGTCTCTGTCTCTCTATAATAAGCACCAATAATTAATTAATTTTATGGTGCCCAATTGTGGCTAATGCAGAGCATGACAAAATAATATTTCATTACAGCCTGCCAGTAATCCACAAAGGATTACATGCTGCGAGTCTGTCAAGCTTTAGCAGAAATCACCAACAAAGAGCCCAGTGGGTCAGAGAGGTAGAATTACACAAGCTCTTCAGCCTGCACAGTTGAACCGCTGGTCGGCATGGTTATCAGCTCCTCAATAGCACTATGTGTTATGTGTAAAATGAAGACTAATCCTCTATTCACTTGATGTGAATAATGTGTAGCACAGCAGCTTTCATAATAAACAAATTACTTAATATGTAAGCCTTGTATTTATTCATGCTAATGAGGGAGTGTAATAGTAATAATTATATCCTGTATTATGAAGTAAAAATAATTAAAACAATAAAAAAAATAATAAATACAAAAAAATACATAATATACAGATTAAGAAAAAACTCATTTGAAGTATCTAGAAAGATGTATGCAATGTCTTGTCAGATTAGCCCCTTTAAAATAATAATAATAATAATAATAATAATAATAATAATAATAATAGCATGGTAAACAACATCAGACTGCACTTTTTTATTTAAATTTTTCTCTCTCTCTTCTACAAACATAACTCTCAAGACATTGGATGGGAAGAAATTGACTATATAGGGATTAAGGCTATTGAAACAAACACCTTACATTGTGTTTTGCACTGGCAAAATCAACACACATTTCAGAAAATGTAAAAATAAATGTAAACTATATACATAAATACTATGCATAAACACCATCAGAATTTTTTGGCAATACTTTAGTTCAGAGATAGCTTATTAGCATGTTATAGCATATTACTATATTACTATGGCGTTATTTGAATGACAAATGTCGAGAGTGCATTCTTGTAGCGCGAAAGCTCATAAATATAATGCGCGAGCGCGAATCTCTCCGCTCGCACGCGGATTTCCTTTGCTCTCGCACAAAACCGGACACGTGCGCTCAGATACACGCTGCTCTCGCCCAGAGAGAGTACTATGCGCACTTAAAATGTGTCTCTCCTCTCGCTCAAACTGTGTCCTGTGCACTCACAAATCTCTCTCAAGCGCTAGATATTAATTATTTTCACACCTGAATTAAACGTTGTCAAAAGTTATTATGCACTTATAAAAAGTAGTCTCAAAACAGATTTGTTCAGGACCTTTCTTATGGGCTTACATTTCTGCCACAATTCTGCGCGCGAAAGATCATATTTTGAGCGCACAAAAATGCATTTTGCACACGCGCGATCTGAGTTTGTGGAGAAAATGTTCGTTTCGCAAAGAAAAAAGTCTTTCGAGCGCACGGAAATCAATTTTGCATTTGAAATACGTTTTTGGATGTGTGCAGACCTTCTCTTTTGCGCATGCAACGTTTCACTAGCTTGCTCACCTGATGCCCCCACTCTGTGCTCGCTAAATGCCAACAGCTCGCGTGCTCAACACAACCCAGCGTTACAATGTGCCATAATTCC
>NW_015537946.1:884243-884613 GCF_001515605.1 Sinocyclocheilus anshuiensis | reverse complement strand
CGGTACGAGACTCGAACCCGCAACCTTTGGGTTACGAGTCCGACTCTCTAACCATTAGGCCACGACTTCTCCTTTATCAATGTAAATATTAGATATATTAGAAATGGTTAGGAATTGGGTGCTTGGATGATTTGTACATAAAACCTCTGTCCTGGTTGGTATCTGAGCAATTTATCTAAAGATACCATATTATAGTCTATGGCTCTATAGACTTCATATAAAAGATCAATGTCATAATATGTCAGATACCTCAACTGAATTTAAAATCATTGCAATAAATTCCCAGTTGGTATGATGGCAATAATAAGTAACAATTCCTATCAAATCAACATCAAATGCAAAAATAGATGTAAATGATGCAAGATATGTT
>NW_015537946.1:880382-883019 GCF_001515605.1 Sinocyclocheilus anshuiensis | reverse complement strand
CCTGGTTGGTATCTGAGCAATTTATCTAAAAATAACATATTATAGTCTATGGCTCTAAAGACTTCATATAAAAGATCAATGTTATGTCATAATATGTCAGATACCTCAACTGAATTTAAAATCATTGCAATAAATTCCCAGTTGGTATGATGGCAATAATAAGTAACAATTCCTATCAAATCAACATCAAATGCAAAAATAGATGTAAATGATGCAAGATATGTTCACAATAAATGTTCTGATAGCATCGCTGTTTGGACATTTATTGGGAGTTTTTTTTTTTTAATCCAGTGTTTGTTTTCATTTCTGATTTAAGTTCGTTTTTTTTTTTTTCATGAAAACCTACTTAATATTAGCTACATATTCAATGGCACTCTCCTCTAAAACAGTGAATATACAGTTATATGACAGTTACATGTAATTGCATTGACTGTAAATGCATTAAACAGAATATAATATAATATAGTGGATGACAAATATGAGAAATTCATTATAGTGTTATATTTGGTCTCCAAATCTTAAGTATAGGTATTAAGTATTAAGTATGTTAAGTAGTACAATAGTACCTATTGTGTATCAATCCAAGTACACAATACTTTTTTTTTCCTTTGGATAAAAGCGTCTGCTAAATGACTGAATGTAAATGTAAATACATGACCACAAGAACTTCATATGATTGTTTGTTTGTGTTTAGATAAATCGTTCAGAGGTTTGACCAAACTGTTATTTCCAAATCATCCAAGCACCCAATTGATTTCTAATATTTGATTATTATGAATAAGTAGTAGCATTAAATTGTAAAGAAATTACAGATCCATCATTGAAATCTGATTGGTTGGTAACTTTTGACAACGTTTAATTCAGGCGCGAAAATAGTTAATATCTAGCGCTTGAGCATAGAGAGATTTGTGAGTGCGCAGGACACAGTTTGAGCGAGAGGAGAGACACATTTTAAGTGTGCGTACGCTCTCTGGGCGAGAGCAGCGTGTATCTGAGCGCGTGCGTCCGGTTTTGTGCGAGAGCAAAGGAAATCCGCGTGTGAGCGGAGATATTCGCGCTCACACATTATATTTATGAGCTTTTGCGCTACAATGCTCTCGACATTTGTCATTAAAATAACGCCATAATTACTAGCATATTGTACTTATAAAGCACACATTAATGCCTTATTCTGCATGACCCTATTTTAAATCCCTTAATCCTACCCCATGCCGAAACTTTACAACTGCCTAACTAATTATTAACAAACAGTAAATTATGAGTTTATTGAGGCAAAAGTCATAGTAAATTGTTCATTAATAGTAAGAATTGGTCTAAAGTGTGACAGAATTTTTGACAAATGATCCCAAATTGGTTGAAAGTACCAATCAGTCACAACCACCTCCGGCACACTTACTTGGTATGTTGTAAAAAAAGATTGTCTGAAAGTCTGTTATTTCAGTCTTTTGCAATTACGATGCCATCAGTGAGAAAATGACCAAGCCCCTAGTCTCAAATGTAATGCGTATCTAAACGACTTCACATGCATTTACGAGATATATAACTGACAGTCATAGCAGAAGCTGGCTGTTAATATTCAGAGTGCACCTCTGAATTTAAAGGCCTCACAACTGCTGCTGGCATTGAAGTTTTTTAAGACCTATTTTTAGGTTGTTACCATTCGCCCTGCGGTTACATATACACACCTGATCATAGCATGAGCTTTGTAACCACAAGAGACCTTTGAGATTCTGTGCAAGATTGTGAACCAGAGTTGGTCGTCTGCAAGAGTTGGAGGGGAAGATGTGTCAGCAGTCTTTTAAGAAAGCTGGAGCCAAACAGTTACCAGCAGATCTCAGAGCAGATCTTTGATTGACAGAAGCTGCAGCTTTGGGCCAGATTTTCCTCATCACAGATTCAAAAGGAAAGTCTAGCTGACATATGTGATCAATTTCCCTATTTCATTTGTGCAGAGATTGAGGCCGCTGGGAGAAGCAGATCATGTGTCTTGTGATAATAGCTTGGAAGCTCAGAGGAAGGATATGCATCAAAGTGTTACACAGGGAAGCTCAGGGTTATTGGATTTGGCTAGAATGCACAACTGCTTATGACAGGTTGACCTTCTGTGTCAGATATGCAATAATGCATTTCACATTACACTGTACTGAAAAAAAATGTGGGAAAATAAAAAACTGTAAACACGGGAGAGAAGGGGGGGGCACTCTGCACTCAGCCCGGCCTCTATGGCCGGAGCCCTATAGGCCCCACCCCCAAAAAAAAAATAGAATTAATTGGGGGAAATTTCGGGTTCTGAGGCCTGAGGGCTTGACTCGGGAACGGGGGCCCTCTCTGGACTGGACATGGGAACAGGAGCCCTCCCTGGGCTGGACGTGGGAACAGAAGCCCTTTCAGGAGCGGACTCAGGGGCTGGAGCGACACTGGAGCGGACACAGGGGCTGGAGCCAACAGTCTTTTTCTCCTCATGCTCCTCTTTTGGTTTGAGGTGAGGGAAACAGCTGCTGAGAGCTTGGGAGTGTAATGGCTAGCGGGCTTGATTGTGGAACGGCCGGCGGGCTTGAGTTCGGAGCGGCCGGCGAACATAATCAACAAGGGAGAAACTGGGTAATGGGGGGCACGAAATACAACACAGGAACATCA
>NW_015537946.1:869226-878677 GCF_001515605.1 Sinocyclocheilus anshuiensis | reverse complement strand
TTTTTGACAAATGATCCCAAATTGGTTAAAAGCACCACTCAGTCATAACCGCCTCCGGCACACTTACTTGGCGGGTTGTGAAAAATGATTGTTTGAAAATCTTTGTTATTTCAGAGTCTTTTGCAATAACGATGCCATCAGTGAGAAAATGACCAAGCCCTTATTCTCAAATTTAATGAGTATCTAAACGACTTCACATGCATTTACGAGATATATAACTGACAGTCATAGCAGAAGCTGGCTGTTAATATTCAGAGTGCACCTCTGAATTTAAAGGCCTCACAACTGCTGCTGGCATTGAAGTTTTTTAAGACCTATTTTTAGGTTGTTACCATTCGCCCTGCGGTTACATATACACACCTGATCATAGCATGAGCTTTGTAACCACAAGAGACCTTTGAGATTCTGTGCAAGATTGTGAACCAGAGTTGGTCGTCTGCAAGAGTTGGAGGGGAAGATGTGTCAGCAGTCTTTTAAGAAAGCTGGAGCCAAACAGTTACCAGCAGATCTCAGAGCAGATCTTTGATTGACAGAAGCTGCAGCTTTGGGCCAGATTTTCCTCATCACAGATTCAAAAGGAAAGTCTAGCTGACATATGTGATCAATTTCCCTATTTCATTTGTGCAGAGATTGAGGCCGCTGGGAGAAGCAGATCATGTGTCTTGTGATAATAGCTTGGAAGCTCAGAGGAAGGATATGCATCAAAGCGGTACACAGGGAAGCTCAGGGTTTTTGGATTTGGCTAGAATGCACAACTGCTTATGACAGGTTGACCTTCTGTGTCAGATATGCAATAATGCATTTCACATTACACTGTACTGAAAAAAAATGTGGGAAAGTAAACTCAGTAAACACGGGAGAGAAGGGGGGGGGGCACTCTGCACTCAGCCCGGCCTCTATGGCCGGAGCCCTATAGGCCCCACCCCCAAAAAAAAAATAGAATTAATTGGGGGAAATTTCGGGTTCTGAGGCCTGAGGGCTTGACTCGGGAACGGGGGCCCTCTCTGGACTGGACGTGGGAACAGGAGCCCTCCCTGGGCTGGACGTGGGAACAGAAGCCCTTTCAGGAGCGGACTCAGGGGCTGGAGCGACACTGGAGCGGACACAGGGGCTGGAGCCAACAGTCTTTTTCTCCTCATGCTCCTCTTTTGGTTTGAGGTGAGGGAAACAGCTGCTGAGAGCTTGGGAGTGTAATGGCTAGCGGGCTTGATTGTGGAACGGCCGGCGGGCTTGAGTTCGGAGCGGCCGGCGAACATAATCAACAAGGGAGAAACTGGGTAATGGGGAGCACGAAATACAACACAGGAACATAAGGACAGTCCATGGGCGTGACAGTATCAGAGTAAAAGTATACATTTTAATTAGGAAATATAGTGGAGTAAAAGTGAACGTTGACAAAAATATTAAAACTCAAGTAAAGAACAGATTCTCCCAAAAAATACTTAAATACTGTGACAAAGTATTATTACTTCGTTACGTTACACCACTGGACTTTCCTCTGTATTTTCCTGTTCTTTAAAGTACTGTATAATACAGCGATACATTGATGTATGGAGATGAGGTGGATTCTTGTTTGTATGTCAGTTACCAATCCATAAAATGAAGAAGAAGAAGAAGATGATGATGACGATTTTGGCAATATGCCAGTGCTAATTTTGACAGCACATTTTGATTTAGTGTTAGTCAGTCTTTTGATGAAAATGCCATTTAGTTTTAGTCATATTTTAGTCATTTGAATTGTTTTTGTTTTATTTTTAGTCGACTACATATCATAATATTTTAGTCAACTAAATCTTCAGTAGATTTAGTCAGTAAAATCTAATGGGTTTAGTTACAGTGTTATGCAATTATCAAGCTCAAACAGTTACCAGCAGATCTCAGAGCAGATCTTTGATTGACAGAAGCTGCAGCTTTGGGCCAGATTTTCCTCATCACAGATTCAAAAGGAAAGTCTAGCTGACATATGTGATCAATTTCCCTATTTCATTTGTGCAGAGATTGAGGCCGCTGGGAGAAGCAGATCATGTGTCTTGTGATAATAGCTTGGAAGCTCAGAGGAAGGATATGCATCAAAGCGGTACACAGGGAAGCTCAGGGTTATTGGATTTGGCTAGAATGCACAACTGCTTATGACAGGTTGACCTTCTGTGTCAGATATGCAATAATGCATTTCACATTACACTGTACTGAAAAAAAATGTGGGAAAATAAAAAACTGTAAACACGGGAGAGAAGGGGGGGGGGCACTCTGCACTCAGCCCGGCCTCTATGGCCGGAGCCCTATAGGCCCCACCCCCAAAAAAAAAATAGAATTAATTGGGGGAAATTTCGGGTTCTGAGGCCTGAGGGCTTGACTCGGGAACGGGGGCCCTCTCTGGACTGGACGTGGGAACAGGAGCCCTCCCTGGGCTGGACGTGGGAACAGAAGCCCTTTCAGGAGCGGACTCAGGGGCTGGAGCGACACTGGAGCGGACACAGGGGCTGGAGCCAACAGTCTTTTTCTCCTCATGCTCCTCTTTTGGTTTGAGGTGAGGGAAACAGCTGCTGAGAGCTTGGGAGTGTAATGGCTAGCGGGCTTGATTGTGGAACGGCCGGCGGGCTTGAGTTCGGAGCGGCCGGCGAACATAATCAACAAGGGAGAAACTGGGTAATGGGGAGCACGAAATACAACACAGGAACATAAGGACAGTCCATGGGCGTGACAGTATCAGAGTAAAAGTATACATTTTAATTAGGAAATATAGTGGAGTAAAAGTGAACGTTGACAAAAATATTAAAACTCAAGTAAAGAACAGATTCTCCCAAAAAATACTTAAATACTGTGACAAAGTATTATTACTTCGTTACGTTACACCACTGGACTTTCCTCTGTATTTTCCTGTTCTTTAAAGTACTGTATAATACAGCGATACATTGATGTATGGAGATGAGGTGGATTCTTGTTTGTATGTCAGTTACCAATCCATAAAATGAAGAAGAAGAAGAAGATGATGATGACGATTTTGGCAATATGCCAGTGCTAATTTTGACAGCACATTTTGATTTAGTGTTAGTCAGTCTTTTGATGAAAATGCCATTTAGTTTTAGTCATATTTTAGTCATTTGAATTGTTTTTGTTTTATTTTTAGTCGACTACATATCATAATATTTTAGTCAACTAAATCTTCAGTAGATTTAGTCAGTAAAATCTAATGGGTTTAGTTACAGTGTTATGCAATTATCAAGCTTTTTTTATGTCCAAACTCAATATATATTCCTAGATAAAACGTTTATTTATCTGTTAATATGAAAGACATTAATGTTTGAACATGCAATATAGACACAGATTTAAAAGTTGTGACATATAACATGTCTTATATCTTAAAATTAAATAAAACAAGAACGTGGTCTTCTTCCTGTTAATGAAATACCAATGGTTATATAATATGCATTCTATATAACAACATTCTTCATCCTTTCAAGCAGACATACTTATATAACCTAAATTCATATCAATCCTTATTTGGGCTACTAAAGTGATTCATTCAAGAGCAGTGAGTGATTTTTTTATCTTTCTTTTGTTGTTTGATTAATATTATAGACACAGACAACAGCAACCAAATTAGGCTGCTGTCCCATGGATGCAATATAATGATACACATCCAATATTCTCCAAACTGTTTAGATTCACTTAAGACATAACCGAGTGTGTTTAGGTAAATACTTGTCAAAATGGACTATTTGACATATTTTTGTGTGGATTTCTCCGTTCATGTGTGATATGCTGTGAAAGAGAACTGAATTCAGTACCATGGGTTGTTAAATTGTGCTTCATAACAAGCAAACAAGGAACAAGCAGTTGAGATTTGCTATACAGTATATATTACTTGTCATGTTGACTACTCAATAGAGCCATGCATAAAGACCAATCAATGCAACCCCTACCATGAAGTTGAGAGTAACAGAGAAGGGGCATTTTAGGAGGGGTTCGGCACGCAGATTCCTTCCGACAAGCCTTGCTGTAGCCCTGCAATGCTCTAATGAAAACACAGATGCCAGATGTGGTTCTAAATTGCCAATGATGAGCTGATTTTGCCAAGCATCACCATTGACAGTATTACGATGCAGCCTAGTTGGGTCTAATCTTGTTGACAGCAATAAAACAGGTGGTTCAACAGGAGCCAAGCTCCCCGACATAGCAGGGCTTACAACAACAGGCATCATCTCGGATAGATAAAGCTAGACAGAAATCCATGTGTGAGGCAGCATCTTTCTGTGATATCTTAACTCGCACTGTTTCCAATAAAGCTAATCTTGGCCAGTTCCCATGTGAGCAGACAGATCTGTTTATTCTGCTCCGGTAGACAATGAAAGCTGGCCTTGCTGTAAGCAGCCCTGTGGACTACATTGATTTACGCCTGTAGAGATTCAACTGAAAAATATTAGCGCTGGATTCTCTAAAATCACACTTAAAAAGGAAATAGGAAAAGGATTAAAGGTCACATCACTTCAGTCACTGTAATACATACATAACTTACCCAGTGTGCCTCAGCAGTAACGATATAGCTGAAGAAAAAAGCACATAGGCTCTTTTCAGTATTGATAAAATGCTATATTAAAAGTTCAGTATGTAATATTGACAGCTAGTAGTTGAAATGGGTACTGCAGTCCATATTCAAAATATTGGAGAGAGTGATTTCTCAAACTCAACACTCATGCGGGTTGCCAGATTGAGACAAGCAAAAGGATTGAGTGAAATTGACAATGGAAGGCGATGAGCCTTATGTGTTGATTTATACACGTTTTAATTTGCCTCTGGTGATAGAGCGTTTCAGATGGATGCCAAGATCTTTCAGGTCAGGTAGAATCTGTGATCCTGACACAGTTCGTTTGCTGGCTTCCTTGGCTGCAATACACTGTGTTTTCCACCAGGGTGTCGAAATACTATTGGGTATATTGGCAGTGGGCGGAACCACATTAACCAAAAACAAAAACATTTCAAACTGGCTGTAGCATTGTTTTTCTGAGAAACAAGTATGTGAACTTAGCAAGTTTCCTAAATTGTTGCACACATACTATGGTATTGTTATGCTGTAGTACAGTCAAATAAAAGCAACAACAACAACAACAAAAGCCTCGTGGCAAAAACAAGTAAAAACACAAATGTCCAAAATAATCTTCCATGTATGAATGTGACTACAAATGCCTAATTTACATAATTACACAAATTGATTCCCCAAATCCACATTTAGTCTTTTTAGTAGTCTAACACACATTCAATAGACTCACTTGCCAGTTTTTGTTTTTAATAAGCACACCTGCATCTGTCAGCATGTTTTGCCAGTTCAGTCACTTTCTTTCTATTCTTTTTATTCACGCCATCATCAGCCTTAGTTGATTGTCTATATTAGAGAATGCTCATAAACATGATAATCCTGAACCCTTAATGCCTGTCCCTGACTGAACATCACCTCAACACCAGTTCTCTCACCTACGTGAAGTGTCTCCCTGCAGATGAGATTCAAGTGTGGGAGGGCGCTCTGTCATGCTGATGTGATGCACTTTAGAATTCACTGAAAGATTCGTTTCGTGCATGCAGTCTTATCCTCTCTCCACAGACGAAAAGCTTTGCTCGCTTTCATCAAAGCATCTTTTTAATGTTTCTCTACATTCTTTAATTTATGAGTTCATTATGTTCCATTTCCAAGGGCTTGATATGATTCATCTTCTTGGTGCAGCAGGTGAACAAGAGATGAACCTCCAGTCTGTTATGCAAAAATGGAGATGAAGTAACATGGGAGCGGACAGCTAGATATAAGATGCTGTAGAAGAGGAAGTTTTAGAGGTGACATGAAGATTTCAGTATGTGAGCATCACATTTTCATGGAATTCATAGAGGAGAATAAAGCTTTTGTAGTTGGTAGACTTGTGACCCTTCCCTAGTCTTTTGATGAAAGCTTAAACACAACCATATCTTTCTATATTCCGTACAGTCCCTCAAAACAAGTTCTCAAACATCAACTGGCTGTGCAAATAAGACACAGGAGAGGTTAGGTTTATGCAATCAGTGATCACAGCAGAGATACAACAGTCTTCACCTTCAAAACCTCTGAATGGCAACTGGCATTTTTTGCTGACATAAATGGATAGGGCCACATTCATGCAGCAGCAGGATACAGTTGTCAGTCCGTTATTTGAGTTCTTACTACGGATACGTTCACACACAGTTCGGTTATTTACGGGAACCCTTGTGAAAAAAGGGATCCTTAATTATACTGAATGTGCACTTGTAGTGTACTTCAAATCTTAAAACTATTAATTTTAAAAGCTTTGCATTTTTAAAAGTATATACTTGCATATAATAAATTGATAAATTAATAAATTAATTAAAAGGCCACTTAAGTATAAAAAGAGTAAATTTTCATCTTTCTTAAGACACTTAAGTGCACTTGGTAATACAAATTATTATTATTATTATTATTATTATTAGTAGTAGTAGTAGTAGTAGTAGTAGTAGTAGTAGTATTACTTTAAAGTACATTTTGAAAAATGTACTTTAAAAAGTACACAATGATTATGTTTTAATATTTTTTGATGCACTTTAAAGAAGTGCACTTATTTGATGTACTAAATTATATTTGATATACTAAATTGTAACTTCATCATTACAAATGTGTAAATACACAATACATTTAAATGCATGACAAATTTCAAATAAACAAATAAACATGACATTAAAGTACATTTTAGTTCAGTACATTCCGCAGTACACTTTAACCATTTAACCATTATGAAATTACATTTAAGATTTACTTAAGTCCTGTTTAAGTGGGTCAAAAAAAAAAATCTTCAGTTCGACTTACTTCAACTGCATTTAAAATAAATTGTAATAACCTATAATTAGTGCTGTAAAAATAAACGTGTTAATGCATGGACTTTTTTTTTTTCAGTTTAACGCGTTAAAAATATTTAACGCAATTAACGCAGGGGTGGAGCTAGGGTTGGCCACCACACTCACAACGGCAGCTTCTGTCTCTTTTTTCTTGACAAGAATTTTGTTTATTTAGACACAGAACATCTTTACGATCACAACAAATTGGAGACTTTACAGATGCACACTCCAACTTCACCTCAGCACCAGGCGTGAGTCAAACGAGCTTGGAAAAGGTACAGGTGATGAGGGAGGTTCAGTAGAGCAACAGTGAAATGCGGGCAGATGAGATGTTGTCAGGCCATATTTCCTGTCCTGTCAGCCGTTATACTGTGCTCGCAGCATGTGCTCTTCAATTGCATGCACAAATGCAAAGGTAAAGAGTTGTGAGTAAATATGATGCGTGTCAGATCCACATCATGTTCAGCAGCGGCAGCTCTTAAAGCAGCCAAATTAACCTAATAACCCAGCTGATGTGATATATGTTAATCAAAAAAAAAAAAAGAAAAAAAAGAGAGAGAGAGAATCAATAACTTTTGTAGCTTTAAGGATTCGTCTATATTTAATTTTGAATTTAGTGTTTGATAACTTTATTCAATTGCACAGGTAGCTAAATATGACATTTATTACAATGAGCTTATGTGAAGATTGTTTTAAGTTAACTTAAATTAGAAGTTGTTATTTTTTAAGTCTAATAAATGTTAAAATTGATAGCTCTCAATTATACTGTAATGTTGAATGGCTATAGTCAATGGTTAAATATTAGAAAAAAAATAATAGGAACCTCAGTAGTATTGGTATCAGTGATACTTGCCTTCAGTCATACAAAAAAGATACCAACAAATATTAAAAATATTCTGTCTTTATGTTGTTTCTTACATTTTCAAGACTCAAAACCACATTTTCGGCGAAGCCCAGTTGTGCGAATAGAACCGGAATGCACAACAAGAAACCTGTCAAGTCATACAGTGCGAGAGAGACACTCTGAGCTGCACATATGTGCATCAGATATGAGCTGTCTGTCACCTGAAGGTGTTAGATCTGTCTTGCACCTGAGCTGCTCCAGTCAGTTTTTTGATCTGCACACGCATCAAATACTCTCCTCATTACTCAGATGATGCTGCTGTTGGTTGCTGTCATCATTTTACCACATGGCACAATTTGACTGGCCTTTGCTAATTCTGCAGCCAATGAGGATTCTTGCGTAACATTTAAATAGTCTGGTTCAGTGTTCGCTGTAAGCTGGTTCTGCAGTGTGCTATCAGAGTTCCTCTGAAACCCTCCAGCTCCACATGTCTAGATCTGCTACGGGATTTATGTATGCCTATTCATGTGACAACAGCACATCTTACATGTTCACAGCAGCATGCTTGTGTATCTATTCCATAGATCCATACCTGCTCTGGAGCAGTGTGTTCAGCAGATCTACCCTGCCAAGACTAAATACATTAACATTGTCATCAGTAGCGTAGCAAGTCAGCCCCTGGGCCCATATGCAAAAACATTTGTACAACATTTGTACAAATGTTATAACAAATGTTATAACCACCCCCCCCGGTTATAAGCCCCAGTCTGTTCAGTTTGGTTTTGTTGGGTCTACTTGTTGTGAACGTCATCCTTGTGCTCTGTGTCTCCCTTTTGGAACATTAAAAGACTCTCGTTCTGTGAAATCTATACGTCTCCTCGTTTCCTCGTGCCCGTGCATCAGCGAATTGTGACAGAAGACCCGACCCAATACAGTTACCTCCGTGTGTCTACCCTCCGTTTTTGTTTCCGTTTTTTCTCTCAGTGTTTCTGCTTCCATTGCGTTTCCCCTTATGAATCCCTCGTTTAGGTTAATTATGATTCCTGGCACCTGTGTTTGTTAATTATCTCCAGTATTTAAGTCCTTGCCTTTGCGTTTTGTGTTGGTTGGTTCTACTCGTTATGTTTGTGTGTTTCCTGCCATTTCAAGTGTGGATGTACCCTGTGTTCCGTGGATTAAATACTGTTTTCGTTTATTCGTGCCTCCTGCGTGCTTCCTAAACAGCTAACTGTGACAAAAGAACTGACCAAAACCGTTACCTCCGTGTCTACCCTCCATTTTTGTTTTTCATTTTTGTACAGTGTTTTTTGTTTCCGTAGCTCCCCTCATGGATCCTTTCACCCGCCCGGAATTCCTCCTCCTCCTGCTGGAGCAGGGGGACAGATCTCTCGAGGACCATACGAGACTGTTCCGGCAGTTAGCTAGCACCACCAGCTACACGGTTGACGCGCTGGTCGTCCGAAGATGGTCCTCCAGAGGATTTTGCCTCCTTCGTGGAGTGGATTCTGGCGAGAAACGGATCGCCATCCACCACCTGCCCTGTGGATGATCTCGCCAGATCCGCTCCAGACCCAGTGCCCAGCCCACCATCTCCCCGCGGTGCGGAGCATCAGTCCGAATCCAGCCAGGAGTGGGCTCTGATCCCTGGGGGCAGACCTGAGAGGCTCCCGAATACCCACCCACCCGCTCCTGCCTCCTCCACCGCTGTCATCTGGCAGCCCCTCTGCTCGCCCTCAG
>NW_015537946.1:867407-868677 GCF_001515605.1 Sinocyclocheilus anshuiensis | reverse complement strand
ATCCCCTCCCCTCTGCCTCCAGCCTCCGAGGCCCGGACTCTGCCTCAGCCCATAGACCCAGCGGCTCCACCTCGGCTTCTAGCTCCCTCACCTCCACCGTCAACCGTCGATCCACCAGCTCCACTGGGCTCCATCATCCCTCCGGCTCTGCCTTGGTTGGGCGTCGACCCGCCATCGCCTCAGGACTCCGCTCCTCTGGCTGCACCTCGTCGCTCCGTTCCACCGGCTCCATAGGGCTCCTTCCTCCCGCCAGCTCCAACTTGGTCCTCAGTCGCTCCGGCTCCGCCACGGATCTCCGGATCTCCGCCGCGGTCGCCAGAGCCCTTGGCTCAACCCTGGCCCCCCAGTTTCTCGGCATCCCCCTGGCTCGTTGGCTCTCCGTCTCCGCCTCGGGCTCCTCCACCCCCTGCTCCGCCGCCGTTGGTCAGCCCCCTGGAGTCGGTGGCCATTCCTCCTCCTTGGCTCCTCCCTCCGTCGGCTCCACCGTGGGTCATCGTAATGGCTGTGGCTTGGGTCCAGCTTGGCTCCTCCTGTTCCAAGCCCCTCCTGTCTCCTCCCTGGATCCTCTCTCCATCATCATCCCCATGGACTCTGTCTGCCGGCCCCCTCCCGGGTGTCCGTCCTCCTCCTGAGCCTCCTCCCAAGTTCCCAACCATCCCTCCCTCTGTTGTATCTACGGTGCGAGGACACACCTTCCGGGAGGGGGTGAAATGTCAGACTTTTGGACCCATTTTGCCTCCGTAGTTCTTCCTGTGTTTCCTTTTATGGTCTTTTTCCTGTTCTTGTTTAGTTTGATTACTTTATGATTCCATGCACCATTTCCATCCATGTTCCCCTGATTGCCCTGTGTTTATAAGCCCCAGTCTGCTCAGTTTGGTTTTGTCGGGTCTACTTGTTGTGAACGTCATCCTTGTGCTCTGTGTCTCCCTTTTGGATCATTAAAAGACTCTCGGTCTGTGAAATCTACATGTCTCCTCGTTTCCTCGTGCCCGTGCCTCAGCGAATTGTGACAATCATAGGTTAATGTAGGCTCCAACGCTCCTTATTGCTGTCTTTTCTGAGGTAAATAACATTACATGACTATTCATAAGCTGTTTTTTTAACATATATATACACTGAACAAAATTATAAACGGAACACTTTTGTTTTTGCCCCCATTTTTCATGAGCTGAACTCAAAGATCTAAGACTTTTTCTATGTACACAAAAGGCCTATTTCTCTCAAATATTGTTCACAAATCTGTCTAAATCTGTGTTAGTGAGCACTTCTC
>NW_015537946.1:852647-867260 GCF_001515605.1 Sinocyclocheilus anshuiensis | reverse complement strand
TATATATATATATATATATATACATATATTGCTTGGAAATAATATTTAACGTTTTCAAGTCTATTCATTAGTAGCGCACCAGCCACCCAATAATCGCAATAAGCGTGTTTTGTTATAACACAAATTGTAGCCTTTAAATTCTGTCAATTTTAACATGAAATACAAACAATAAATGTGTTTTTCCGCTCTTTAATGTGGCGTGAGATCATTGTATTCAGTTCAAGTGGCACGTGAATCAATCATCTATTTTTCTATTAGTTCCAGCATGAGATAAACATGAATGAATATCAGAAGACATGTAAACAAATCAGAACAACTTAAACGAATGTCTCATGTGTAAGTATGGAGTAAGTATGTAAGTATGTGTCTCAGTGTTTCGAAAATTGTCAATAAAACAGCCTATGAATAGTCATAACAGTCGTAAGATAGGCTAACATTTACCTCAGAAACACCAACAATATAACTTTGCCAACATTGTTTTATTATTTTCATAAATCAGTCAGTTAACCACCACAAACTTTTTTTTTTTTGTGAGTAGGTGGAATTTTTACATTGATTAACTTTATTCACGCAATATAAAACAACTTTAATCTTGTCATTTTGACTTCAATCTAAAAATATTATGGCACTAAAATGCTGCCATATTTACTAAATTACTTTAAAAAAATACTCACTCATTTTAGTTGTAATTAATTTCATTTCATTTCATTCTCCGGGCCTTTCTTTCAGCAAATTCATCCACAATGTCCTTGGTGTTTAATTTAAGGCTTTGTGCATTCTAAATGGAAAGAATGGCTACTTTTAATAGTCTTTCGATAAGAGGGAATTAAAATGAAAGAAAGAAAATTAAAATGGTGCAGGTGTCGCTGAAGCTAGCTGTGATACAATCTTTTCAACTAGCTAGCTACCAACATCACATATTTTTTTTATTTTTATTTTTATGAATTATTATTTTATTTGGCCGTGGCAATAGAGCATTTGCATGTAATTAAAAAAATAAAATAAAATTGCTGTTCTACGACAGCAATATAACAAATGCACACAAGAAATTACAGAGACCTGCACATGACATGCAGACAATGTATTTATTTATTTAGGCCACAAATTAAGAATTCATTCAATATGTACGTGCATACCCAGACGCTACGCCCCTGATTGTCATGTTATTAACATGGTAAAACTATTTGAGAGTTGCTGTGATTGGAATTTCTACATTTGTCTTCCACACAAGCAAGAAAGTCATCCAGGTTTGAAAAGACATTATGCGAGTAAATAAAACAGAATTTCCATTTCAACTATTTATTTAACTAAAAATTAAAGGATTTTAAATCCAGGATTCAGTGTGTTTTGGTCTCTGTAGCACAAGTAAACAGGAGGTGATGAATGTGATAAGGAGCTCTCTGTTATTGATTTGTGTGGTCCGCCTAGTTTTAGAATGCATTAGTCTTGAAGAAGCTGGTGATCAGCTTGTTTTGAAGGGGTATTCATTTCACTTCAAGATATTTTGAGACATACATCTGCTTATGTGCCATTGATCAGTGAGCCGAATTCAAAGTCTTTCTAGCCTTAGATTAATACATTCAGTTTTCCATTTATTTTAGTGACTAACACTGGCCCTTCTACTACTTCCCCGCCTCTTTGCTCAGTTTTCATATCTCTCAATTTCTCACATTCTTCTCCACTCCATATTAACAAACGGAAGCTCTGTTATGATCCAGTACACTCAAACTATTTGAGCAGTGGAGACATCAAAGCTGCTGGAGTTGTAGTATGTCACCCGATTGCATCAGGACTGGAGACTGCAAGGAGACTGGAGACTTCAGCCCATTGTGTTCCTCAGTATTATATGATGGTCTGGTAGGGACATATTTCTTAAAGTGAGAGGGCTTAAAGAAAGGAAGCTGATCAATTTTTCAAACTAAGTGAAAGTGACATTAAGTTTTGATGGACCATTCCAGTGAAAGCTTGCTACTAAGTGCCCATAACTAACTACAGAACTTTCAGAAAAAGTGGTGCCACAAACCTCGCTAACGTTGACAAATCCACAGACTAATACTTCTTCAAAAGTGGCCTTTTTGTAACATGGCTTTTTTCCAGGTGGACTGCTAAAGAATTTCTAGCATACCCTGATTCTAGCAAATCAGATTGAACCTCTGTGTATATAACAGTCTGTGCATGTGCCATATGAGGAAACAAAAATAACAAGTGATTGGAACAATAATAGGACAATAATATTCAGAATTTAATGATTCTGCTGATTCAGATTCAGAATTTTCATAACGATTGCCGTTCTGCAACAATTAACCATCCCCTCAAAAGCCTAGGGTCTTTTTTTTAAGAATTATTCAGAAAAAAATATTAAGCAGAACATCACTAAAATAAGCGGCTCAAAAGAGTCATTTCTTTGAGAGTCAGACTGCACTGGTTGTGTTTTATGTTTGTGAAGCTTCAGAAGCAGCTCAGTACCACCACTGAATAGTAGCGCAGGAAACACAGTAAGATTATTAGAACACTGTTGCATTTCTTTATTTCATTAAGAAATCACTCTTTGTTTCTAAACTTAACAATTATTTTGTGTCCATTCCAGACAATATGCTATTAAAAAGAATAAATGCAAAGGAAAAAGATAAAATGAAAAAGACAAACACAACTGATAGAAAAAGAGAGGAGCAAGTGATAAAGCTAATGAAGCGCAAAGAGAAACAGACCGAATCTGCCTGAGAATCTATAACACCTACAAAATGAGTCAGAGACTACAGCAAAAGTCAAGGGATATAATGCGAAGAGTTCTAATCAGCAGGCTGACTATGAATAGTTTACAGAAAGGCACAACTGGAAAATTCATAATGACTGTAATTAATTACCATAAACGCTTGGCAAATCTCTTGTATGTGGATCCATCAAGTGTTTGATGGATGATGTGATGATTGTGTTTATTGAACAGAGTGTTTCATTGAAATAATAATAATAAAAAAAAAGTTTATGATATTTGATGCTGGTTCTTAACAAGCATTGTGGTGGGTAATAATAATGAAGCAACAATATGCAGGATGCAGTTTCATGCCTGTGGTTGGCTAATTTAAATATTTTTCAAGGTGGAGGAATACTACACTCTTCTCGGTTGTTGGAAAGCTTAAAAAAGACCCAAAATGAATTACTATTTTTGCTCAAATTCAAGAATACCCATTAAATAAATGTGATCCTGGACAACAAAAGCAGTCATAAGTAGCACGGGTATATTTGTAGCAACAGCCAAAAATACATTGTATGGGTCAAAATTATCGATTTTTCTTTTATGCCAAAAATCATTAGGATATTAAGTAAAGATCATGTTCCATGAAGACATTTTGTAAATTTCCTACCGTAAATATATAAAAAATGTAATATCATTAGTAATATGCATTGCTAAGAACTACACTTGGACAAGTTTAAAGGCGATTTTCTCAATATTTTGATTTTTTTGCACCCTCAGATTCCAGATTTTCAAATAGTTGTATCTCGGCCAAATATATACATCAATGGAAAGCTTATTTATTTAGCTTTCAGATGATGCATAAATCTCAATAAAAAATAAAATAAAATTACTGTTATGACAAATAAGGTCTGCTTATTTTAAATTTAAGTTCTCAGTGTTACCAGGAATTAGACAAGGAATTTGTCCTTGAAACAAATGGACACAATGAAAACAAATGGACACACAGAACTTCTGATGCAATTTTACTTCAGACCTGCGGTCTTGCCAGCATAGACGCAGATCTAGAACAAAAGGCTCTAATGATAAGCTGCATGTTCATTAACGCAATGAAAACTCCATATACTTTTTGATAGTTCTGGCTCAAGCCTCAGGGGAAATGACCACAGACAACATTTCCATCTACAAACTTTCAGCTGTACAAAACGTAATGTTCACACAACACAGCACAGCAGCTGATGCTTGTAGCTGTGAGTTTATGAATAGGGAAATCTAGCATTCATGCAGAAGATGGCAAAATCAGGAAATGTGAGTTATTGTGCACTTTTCCATAAGAAATGTAAATGGATAGATAAAAAAAAAATGGATGGAAAAGTATAATAAAAGTGGTAAACAGCTGACAGTACTAAAAACAGAAATACATAAAAGCATTGGATGGGAGAGGAAATAGATTAAAAAGAATGAATATGGGAGCAGGCGCAGAGACAATTTAATTTCAATTTGATGAACTGTACAATAATATGGAAGGCAGTTTAAACCTCCATTAACTCTCTAATATCAAATGGTACATTTTAACTACATTTAAAAAGAGTTTCATCAGTTTTGGAAAATTCCGTTTTCTACTCAAATGAAGAAGTCTAATAAAACATACAGCTCAGATGGATTATAAATAAAACCGGGTATCATAGCAGTGTCACATTTAACCTTTGTGCAGAAGGCAATCCCACAATACACTGAGCCATTCTCAGTGCAAACGTCAATCAATCAATCAATCAATATGACAGAAAAAGCAAGACACATTTCTAAACAATCACAAATTAAAAACATTTATGAAAGAAGGTTATTGCTATATTTAAAATAAATTGATTTAAAAGTTGATGGAACCAAACTATGTATATTCTCAAACCAAGATCTATGTAGTTCATGTACTGTAGTTTAGCTTAACTTTGAGAAAGAGGCAACATGAATATTGCATTTATATCTGACATGGGTACACTCTAAGATTACTGGACTGTGCTTTACAAGAAAATACAATTTCAGTCTTTCTTCTTCAAAATGTCACGTTTAATTCATGTTCAATATGGCATTTTATTGTATTTTTTTTCAGTGTACTAGGACTACCACTTGTATTTCACCAGGTTGTGAGTCACCAGGTATATTTAAAGTTTCTGGCAACAAGCTCTTCTGAGATATAATAAATAGTCTTGTCAGGATGTAGAACTGCACATGAATCATGCGTGGTTGGTATTTAGATAGCTCATTGACAAATAGCTTATACTATATGTTCAGGCTGAGAAATGTTTCCATGAGATAAATAAGTAAATTTCTTCTTGGTCATTAGGGAGAAATGCTTACAACCTAAAAAAGATCAGTGAGTTCTTTAAGAGATGCAAATTTGTCAGCATTTCATTCCAAGATGTAGGTCCCTGTTGCTTCTCTCCCTTTAGCTAAAGGAATGTAAAATGAAATTGAAATGCCTAGAAGCTGCATCTAAGGCTTTCCAAAAGCTTCACAAAAAGATTTACTTGTGCTTCAATTCTCAAGAATCCAGACCCTTCATCACCATATGCTGAACAGAAATAGGGCTATGAGTCAAGTATTGAAAGAATGTGTTCCCAAAATCACAAAAAAATCCGGTTAAAGCCTCTAGCTTTTTATCGAGGAACACCAACTCCTACCTTGAAAGAATTATGAACTGTTATTATTCATAAATGTGGTTCTCAAGATATGGACGCACAATGCCAATTTCTAAGATTGATAGAAAACAACATGACATCAAGCTGCTTCAATGAAGGAACACTTTACCCAAAAATGAAAATTCTACCAGCCTTTACTCTTAATTTTATTCCAAACCTGTATTAGTTTCCTTCTTATGTGTATAAATGGTTATTGGAAGTATATTAAACAAAATTAAATTGAATGAGGGCCAGGGATGTCACGTTTTAAAGTGACCGGCCTGAGTACTTCATTTAATAAGACTCACTCAGTAACTCTCTCACAATGGTTAACAACCATCAGGAGCAGAACATCTGCAAAGTTGTTGTCTCTTTGAACCCTTTCAAAATACTAGCATAGTTTGTGTTACATATGTAATTAATTTCTACCCAATTCTGCAGTATGTTGTCTTGATATTTTGAACTTCATGCTACTACTTAGGCCACCGAATGATACAAATTATAGGTGTTGCATAAAAGACTGAAGTGGGCAAAAAATTAAGAAATGTCAATTTACCCTTGTTGTTACAAGTATATAGAATATCAGAATACTTACTGACACATGCTGCCTCCAGGCATATATTTATCCTTCATAGCCATAGTAAACTTATTCTGTAAAATTGAATTTCATCCAGTATTTCTTTGTGCAAACTATACATCACTGTTCCCTTAATCCAATAAGTATTACAATGCTTACACAAACTCTCCTTACAGTAGACACACTGCTTTGTATAAACCAATTTACCAACAAAACCCATACGAGATACGCTGCTCATCAGTGCTGCATTAAAATAATGAGGGTGGTTTAGGCATTTTGGAGTGAGACTTGAGCTACTGCAGATAAATGAAAATCCATTTCAGAATAGAATAATGAGTATATGCCATGATCATCTTTGAAGCTGTCTAAGGGGAAAACCATGCTCAAATAGTCTTGAAATATACTGTATCTATGGGGTTATTTTCTATTTTTAATTTATTTTTTAAGAGCACACTGTAGCACAACATTAATTGTTAACAGTTTGTCACTGTTATTTTAGTTCAAAGAGCGATTTTTCTAAAAAAAAAAATAGAAAGAAAAAAAGACTCAGTCAGACACTGTGGTATGTAGTATAAAAGTCAGAGTTGCATTAAAGCTGCACTTTCAAAAAAAAATAAATTATAATCAAGATATCATTTTTAAAAAATAGCAGATAAGTAGAAGCATTTTTTTGTGTGTGTTTCAAATGAAATGGCAACAAATCACACTTTTGACCAACAAATGTACAAGAGTTCATATTTTGTAAATGAATGAAAACTTTCCAAAAGTAATTAAGCACTTTAAAATCTGGAATTATTATAAATTATTTAAATGTTTTTTTCTTTTAATTATTGCACTTGCCTTAACTTTCATTATTCTTTTGATTTGAACAGTGAAATAATTTAGGCGCAACAAGCTCTGAAAATGTTTTTCAGAAGAGAAAACTTCTGCACACTTTAATTGCATTCAGAGCAATTTTACTGAAGATGCAAATGATGCATCCAAATGTACTAATTCAATTTCATTAGCAACGTTTAATTGACCGGGTTGAGTTGGAATTTTGCCCGGCTGATATCATTTTATTCTCAGCTTCCATGAAACTCATAACACAGTGCAGGTTCCCATGAGAGCTCAAAGCTACAAAGCTACTTTGCCATTCCACTGTTTAATTAGCCTTTTCAGTATGCCAGTCAGTGGGTGGCTGAGCCTTAGAAAGGAGCGCAAATTCACTGCTTCCTGTGAAGTTTCCCAATACCCATTATACATTCTGATTCATGCTCGCTAATTAACTGATTTAGATTTCACCTTTCCATGTGATCTAGGAGTGTGGAAAAGGATAGACACATTTTCCTTAATGAAGGCACTCAGACGTGTTGCTTGAATCAAACTCAAAGTTCCCCCCATGCAACAAACACATTTGGTGCGTTGGAGGGGTTAGGTGAGAATTATCAGAAGGTGTAATGTAGGTTTATAATGTTCCTGTAGAGCATGGTTCTAGCAATTCCCAGGTCATGGGGTTGATTCCCAGATAATGTGTAATAAAATGAATAAATGGTAAATGTAGTGTAATTCATCACATTAACTCCATCCATCAATGTCTGACAACCAAGCCTGAGTCCTACAGACATCTTCCACTGACTCAACACAGAGGTCAACTCAACTCAATCACAGCAAGAGTTGAAGTCCATCTTCTCACACTTTGATGTTATAGGGAACACAGGGATCTGTGCTTGATCTAATGCTTTGAGCTCTTCAGAGATGTCCAATAAGTTGTCAGTTTTATTTAAAATCCATATATGTATAATAAGGAGCAAAGTAGAGAATGCTTGAGGTCAGTGGTGTAATGTTACTACAAAATAGTCAGAAGTCAGAAGAACACAGACCACAGGAAAGCAGGTTGTGTCTGTGTTCTGACTTCACTAGTAGTCTGGCGCTTGCAAGTTAGACTCCAAAAAAATGCCTTTGCTCATGTGCAAACAAGTGCGCGCACAACTGCGGATGATTTCATTTTCCACTTAAGTCGAGTCTGGGGTGTGCGATAATATGGTAAGTGTTGTTGTAATGATGTGCGATCTGACATTATCGAGTAGCCTATATACCACCAAATCACACACAGAGAGTGCATGCATGTGATTTATTAGTCTATTGAAACTTTAAATTCAAGGCATTCTAAATTGTAGATGGCAAAATGCTTCTGTATGCTTTTTATATTTATATAATGTAATATAGTTAACTTACTCTATATCACACAAATAATATTTTTTTTTCTGCAGATATCAGCATTATAACAAATTTAATAATAATTTTATACAAGTTCAAGAAAGTTAGCAATAAGTGACTTACATTTTAGACACAGTATTGCCAGTTTTTGCTCAATCTTGCAAACAGAAATAGTTCCAAGCAAAGATCACAGCACTGCTTTGCGTCTTTGAGCAATAGTGTTTACTTATTGAATGAATCAGCTTTTTGAACGAATTGGTTGAATAAATGATTCAGTGATTCACTCATTAACACAGTAAAATACTTTGTTTCTGAATTAATCAGCCATTTGAACGAATCTTATTGAACCTCAGTGACTCATTAACAGTCACTTGCTGTCACCTACTGGTGGTTTTAATTTCAAATTTCGACTATTTTTTTTTCATAATCATTTCAAATATCAGTATTCAACGTTTTATGTTAAAAATAAAACATTATTTATCCATCTGTAACTGCAGGTTAAATGCATCCCCCTCTGAGATACATTAAACTGTGTTAATGCATCTAAATGCTATTTCAGATGAAGATTCCAGAAACGCTTTCTTTAATATTTTGGATTAGAGAGAGAGAGAGAGAGAGAGAGAGTTTTCATTTGTTTGCTATTAATGTAAAAGACACACACAGGCTTCATCCACACTGCCAACACAGTTGCCATTCCTCTTATGGGCACTTTCTTGTCATGCTCTGTACAAGGAGTTTGGTTGCTTATGGGACTGACCAAATAGTAGGACAAGTACAATTCTCATTACATCCACATATTGTGTACAGAATCGAACTGAACAGCTAGCTGTTAATGCAGTGACGCCACTCTCTTTAGAGCACTAACAGCTCATCTGAGATGCGGGGCTAGAAAATCACAGAAACAGAAGTACGTGTCTTGACTTTGTAGTATATATGCTTCTGTCAGCCCTGTGGTTTAGGAGTTGTCAATCTCTATGTTGCCATTGAAATGCTAAAGCAGTTTGAAATATAGCATCTATTCTAGCAAGTACTTTGTTTTTAAAATAGGGCTGGTGATAATGATGATAAATTCTGGAGATTTGTACTCTATTTAGATTAAATGTGCAGTTCAATCTGCAGGTTTTGGTCAGCACGCCTCCCTCCACTGTTTGTTTGGGTGGGTGATTTGCTGGCGTCAACGGTGTGTATTGCATTTAAGTGATACGTCAGACTCTAAGTACTCCGGTGATAAGAAAATTCAACTTTGCAGTGGTTACAAATAACTTTGGTTCTATCGACTCCACCGTGTGGAAGAGTTTTAAAATGAAAATGTCCATGTAAAAGTTCCTTTCTCCATTTTTCTGTCCCCGCCAGTTCTTTTCTGTTCCGATTCATGTGAGCGCTGCAGCAGTCTTACACCGTGTCTACACCGGATGCGGCAGTTGTCGTGCTGTGCCGTAACAGCAAAAGTCTGTCTACACTGGACGCGACAAAGCGAAAGTTACAAATCATTTGAATTTTGTGTCAGTACATCATAGATAGAACGAGGCAGCGGTTTACTGTCTGGGTTTTGTTGTGTCGCACCGCACTGTGCCACGCCACGCCACATCTAGTGTAGACAGCATCACTGATTATAATGGGTTCTATAGTATTTTGTTGCACCACACCGCGCCGCTCCTGTCCGGTGTAGACACGGTGTTAGGCCCACCCCAAATTCTCTTATTTATATACACTCACACACATTCTCTCTCTCACACACAGAGCAAACTTTAATTGAGTTTAGGTTTAGGGTTTGGTTCAGGCTTAGTACTTAGTTATTACATATTACTATAGTAGGTGCATAATATGTACATTCAGAAAGAATCTGTAAAATAAAGTACTACCAATTATCCTTTCAAGTTGTTCAGATTCATGTTTCTTGTTTACAGCCATGAGTCACCAAACCATTAGAAAGATTTTCACTGTCATTCACTGCAAGTTCAGGAGTGACTGTCGTATTTCTGCTACACACAACAATTTAAAATATTCACAGACTCACATGGTTGTCACTCACCAAAGTCTGTAGCTAGTCAGGCCATATTTGTTCAGACAACATGCTAGTGAAAATTATTCCTTGGCTTAAAAGAGCATGACTTATGTATTTCATCTAACAACAGTTTTTTTCAGAAACAAAAGGTGTTAAAGTTGTCCATTATTCTTACCAACAAGTGGTTCTTGAGGTGAACAGGCAAATGCAGCAATTGTTTTGTTGCACTGCTAGGCACTTTTCTCTAGAGGCAGATGGGACATATGTGCACTGGGTAATTGCAAGAGAAATACTTGTTCCTACTTTTTATGCATTTATGCATACTTCAGAATCTATCGTCATTGTCATCAATGCAGCTGAAGTTTTTTTGGTTAGCAGCCGGTGCCTGTTAAAATTCCTGTACACGTTTTCACTCTCATTTTTGCAATCACTCATGTTCATGATCTTTAACCAAAAACCAAAGTGCAAAAAGCGTAACAAATTAGCTCAATGCTTGTGAACAGAACTCTTTTCGTCCCGCTCACACTGTCAGTGCTGCCAGTTCAGGAAAAAGGAAATTGACGTGAAGGAAACAACACTTTATCATATTCCTATCCATTTTAAAATGTTTAAAAGTGGAGAGAGTGCTTCACACTTGAAGTGGCTGGCTGAGGGTAATGGCATATGACAGGCTTCGGCAGCTGCCTGATTCTTATTTTAGCTGAAGACACTGTAAGCAAATTAGTAGTAATACAATCTACATTCTTTGCCCCTCTTCTTTCCTTCTGTCTTTCTTTCTTTTTCTTTCTCTGCATAGTTAGATAGCAGATCATAATAACCTCATAGGGTTTCCTTTCATCTGTTCTACAGAGTTGCAAAGGCCTTTGAAAGAGAAACTTTGCGTCTTTGACATATAATAAGCCTTATCATCTAATCTCCTCCACCCTTTTATAATTTTTTAAAAACTTGATGTATTTATAATACAGCTAGTGTGATTAAGCCTCTGCAGATGACCCAGAACATGTAAGGACATCTTTTTTTAATCAACCAAAGAGTGTCTATGTAACAATGCTCCTGGTTCCTGTCTACCTATAACTGCCCAAATCAAATTCAAGGTTCTGAAGTTGGCATTGGTAGCATTGGCAAGGTTCAGTACTACAGCTGGATCAGTAGCTTGCTACTTCAACACACTCCTATAGTTCCCTCCCATCCTCCGTGGTCAGTGAGCGAGCAGCACCTGGTGGTTCCATCACAAGGTACAAAATTGCTCTCCAGAAGCTTCACTCTCTCTGTTCCACTGTGGTGGAAAGAGCTTCTTACATGCACCTGATCTGCTCAGACTTTCAAAAAAAATCTGAAGACTGTTATTTTTTTTGGATCACTTAACTAAACCACAACCATAAACAACTTGATATTACCTTTAGATTATTTTAATGAAGGTGTAAATACAGTATGCTGGTAAGCAATTTGGAGTTGCTGCAGACACAACATTAGACAACATTATCTTGTATCTTACATGAGAATCAGCAATATAAGATCAAGAACAAGCATATTTATTAACTTTATCTTTATACTCTTTCTTCCAAGCCGTGCAGCATTTCTGTGCTTAGAAAAGAGGTGGCTACGGGCACATATCATACTTATCCATCCCTACAACAGTTATCAATAGTTATTGATAACATTAAATGATTAGATTTAGACAAACTGCAGATAACCAAATAAATACATAAACAAATTATAAAATGAATATTGTAAGTAAAAACAAACATGCACACTCTGTGTGCACTTTAAACACAGCATTATGTTACTCTGAATATTTATCTGAATACTGTCTTTTTTTATGAATAAATAAATAACAAAATAAATAGATGATATAGATAGATAGATAGATAGATAGATATAGATATAGATAGATAGATAGATAGATAGATAGATAGATAGATAGATAGATAGATAATCGCTCCAATAATTTATATTTTTCCCACTCCCCCCGTCTGACTAGAAGAGGTGGAGGTACTGGTCTGCTTATCTCTAATTATTGGAAATGTAATCCTTTACCATCTCTGAGTATCAACAGCTCCTTTGAATCACATTCAGCCACTATTACCCACCCTCTTAAAATCCTTTTTATAGTTGTTTATCGACTCCCAGCACCACTAGGTAACTTCGTGGAAGAATTAGATGTGCTGCTCTCAAACTTTCCTGAGGATGGTACTCCCCTAGTTTTGCTTGGAGACTTCAACATCCACCTAGATAAACCTCAGGCTGCAGACTTCCACACTCTGCTTGCCTCTTTTGATCTCAAGCGAGTGTTAACTATGGCTACTCACACATCAGGCAACCAACTGGACCTTATTTACACACGACACTGCTCCACTGATCATGTACTGGTTACTCCACTGCACACCTCGGATCACTTCTTCCTCACTCTTAACCTCAACATGGTTCCTGACACAACACATACCCCTACACGTCACTTTTCGACGTAACCTATGCTCACTCTAACCCAAAGGTTATTATAGTTTTGAATTTTTAAATTAGTTTTAATTTAATATCGTTTTCAAATTTGCTATACAATTCAGTTTAGTTTTTATTAGTTTCATTCATATTTTTGTTAGTTTTAGATTAGTTTTTATTTTGTGAACGCATTTTTATTTAGTTTTTTATATAGTTTAGGTTCAGTTTTAATTAAAGTTTAGCAGAATTAACAGATCACTTCCAGAGTGATCTGTTAGAAAGACAGACGTAGGCATAATTTAACCGTAGTGAGACAAACTAAGAAAGACGTAGGCATAATTTAACCTTAGTGAGACAAACATATAGCGACACAAAATTAATGCATGCTGAGATTGATTAGATAGTAAAAGTATACAAATATACGCCAAAGAAAGCAGGCAAGCCTTTTTTACTAAATTAATCTACACAAGTCGCGCTTAATGTCATATCCAATGATGTGTGTTGAGATATTTAGTATAAAAATAAATGTAGCCTGATTTGGTTATATGTCTTTTCTTATTTAACCATAATCATAAACCAATATCATGAAGCTCATTCTGATCATGATATTGTAACTGTGGTGTCTTGCTCACTTTTCTGTGAACAGCCGTGCATCAATCAAAACTGTGACTAATTAAATTCAATAATAACGGCAATCGCATTTAACAGTAAAGGCTTCTATTTGAATGTTATTTTCATCTATGAAGAATTATAAGGTTACATGATAAAATAAAAAATCTTGCTTACCTGATGTAATAGATTTAATGCGGGTGCGGTTCGGGTCGCGACTCGTGGTCTTTATGTCAAACGGTTCTGGTCTGGTACAGGATTAAATTAGTGCTGCTGTCAGATGATGGGTCGGGTGTTCTGTAAAGTACTGCTGGCGCACGTTTACCAAACAGGACCCGTGCAGGCTTTAAACCGCTTTGCATTTCTCCGTCAGATAACCCCATGTGCGTGATGCACCATTACAGGTAGGCTATTTCCCTAAACCTCCACACAGCTCGCATATTTTTCCGCCAAGGGGTGAGAACATAATGATTACAAAAACGATTATTTATTTTTGATAATTATTATTTTATTTCAGTTAGTTTTTCAATAACTGTTGTTAGTTTAGTTTAGTTTTTCATTTATTTTGAGGTTTTTATTTTATTTCAGTTTACGAAATAGTTTTTTCATCAATCGTTTCAGTCTTAGTTTCTCACCCTCTCGGCTATCTGCTATGGTTTCATCTTTGCTTCCTTCCCCTGAACAGTTATCATCTCTTGATGTTAACAGTGCTACTGATACTTTCTGCTCCACTCTTACGTCTTGTTTAAACACTGTCTGCCCCTTGTCTTCCAGACCAGCTCGTACCACCTCTTCTGCCCCTTGGCTATCTGATGTTCTCCGTTAGCATCGTTCTAAGCTCAGGGCTGCTGAAAAGGTGTGGCGTAAATCCAAAAATCCTACTGACCTTAATGTGTATCAGTCACTCCTCTCTTCCTTCTCTGCTAATGTCTCCACTGCTTTCTCCACACAAAATTGACACTTCATCTAACTCTTGCATGCTCTTTAAAACATTTTCCTCCCTCCTTTTTTTCCTCCTCCTCCCCCTCCTTCATTAACTCTAACAGCTGACGACTTTGCTACATTCTTTATTAATAAAATTAAAACCATCAGTGCACAATTTTTCACACCACAAACTATAAAGCACATCTTACCAGCAAACATAACACTCATTCACATCCTTCTCTTCACTCTCTGAGGCAAAAGTCTCCAAACTCATCCTTTCTAATCATCCTACTACTTGTCTGCTTCATCCTATTCCATCTCATCTCCTTCAAGCCATTTCTCCTGCAGTTGTACCTGCACTCACTCACATCATTAAAGGGGTCATATGATGCGATTTCAAGTTTTCCTTTCTCTTTGGAATGTTACAAGCTGATTGTGCATAGATAAGATCCCTGAAGTTGCAAAGACTAAAGTCTCAAAACCAAAGAGATATTCT
>NW_015537946.1:849679-852281 GCF_001515605.1 Sinocyclocheilus anshuiensis | reverse complement strand
TGCAATGCTCTCTTGGCAGGTCTTCCAGCCACTTCTATCAAACCTCTACAATTAATCCAAAATGCCGCTGCAAGATTCAGCTTTAATGAGCCGAAAAGAACACATGTCACACCTACTTTATATACACCTTGCTATGTGTACTGCGTTAGGCTAACCGAGACTTGTCATTTGCACTGATATATTGTTGCTCTTTTGTTAGTTTTGACTGCTTTTATTGTCCTCATTTGTAAGTCGCTTTGGATAAAAGCGTCTGCTAAATGACTAAATGTACATGTAAAATCCCCTGCATATTTATTGCAAGCACTGTGACAAGTAGGGTCTGATCTGTGCATACACTCCAAAAACCTAAACTATGATGGAAGTTTATTATTATTATTATTATTATTATTATTATTTATTGTTTTTATGAAACATGTTTACACTGAAAAATATTGAGTACATTTTAAAGTTGTTAAATCAAAGAAATATAACTTATATATTAAATAAATGCATGTTGTTTAAATGTATGAACTAGCTAGCAAGCGGATATACAGGTGCTAACATACAAGTATTTGACTAACAAATTATACTTTTATTTTATTAAATTGTAGCTTTTTGGTATTTATTTTCCTATGTACAACTCAATCAATAACTTAAATGATATTCAGTGAGTGTATATAGTTATTTGTTTATTTATTTACTCATTTATTTGAGTGTACATGGGGGGAATAGTTTATATTTTGGGCTAAGCACAAATAACTCTAAAAAAATAACTTTATATTTTATCCTTTACATTTAACGCAAAGTTTATAAATAATGTTCATGTTGTAAACTGTTGTGTGTCACATGTGTGTAACCTTCTCAATGGCACACAAAGCCATTTGACTTTCAACTGTGATCAGCTGTGGTCATTTTTATTAGATTAGAATGAAAAGAGCTTTCCTGGAACATTTCAGTCCTTGGTGGTGCAACTGAAGCAAACAATCAACTATGGGTGGCAAGGCACTGTTAAAAAGATCTCCGGGATAAAGTTGTGGACAGGCGCAAGTCTGGAGATGGATACAAATAAAAATGAAAATAAAAGACTTTATCAATGCCTAGAAGCACAGTGAAGTCTATTATTAAGAAGTGAAAGGTATTTGGTACAACACAGACCCTCCCTGGATCAAGACGTCACTCCAAACTACATGAAAGAGCCAGGAGGTTTTATTAGATTAGAATGAAAAGAGCTTTCCTGGAACATTTCAGTCCTTGGTGGTGCAACTGAAGCAAACAATCAACTATGGGTGGCAAGGCACTGTTAAAAAGATCTCCGGGATAAAGTTGTGGACAGGCGCAAGTCTGGAGATGGATACAAATAAAAATGAAAATAAAAGACTTTATCAATGCCTAGAAGCACAGTGAAGTCTATTATTAAGAAGTGGAAGGTATTTGGTACAACACAGACCCTCCCTGGATCAAGACGTCGCTCCAAACTACATGAAAGAGCCAGGAGGAAACTGGTCAGAGGGACGACCAAGAGGTCAACAGCAACTCTGAAGCATTTGCAGGAATTTATGACAAAGAGTGGTCATTGTGTGCATGTGACGACAATATAACATATTCTCTATAAATGTGGCTTCTATGGGATGGTTGCAAGAAAAAAAGGCAGGGACTGGAGCACTTGTCAGGATAGAAGACACAAAAAAATATACACAAAGATCCTGAAAAAAAAGAAGCAGCTTTTTTAATATAAAGGAAACATGTAGAAACATGTATTAAATGATTTAACTTTAAAATATTTAAATATAGTGCAGCACTGTGTCAGCACAAGTAGCTCCTAGTTCAAATGTGTTGGTTAGTGAATAAAACACAGGTTTCTGTGCAAAACAATGTTTTAGTTCATTCTTGTCAGATTGTATTATTATTACTTTTTTTTTCTGTGCTCAGTTAACAATTAATATAATCAGGTGTCTGACAGGGGGGATATCTGATGTCTCATATCAAGTTGTAAGCTGATCAGTTTCATGTCTAAAGTTGGCAGATTTTCCTGCGTGTATCTGGATCAGAGTTCTGTCTAAAGCTAGATCACTCACTTGAGCTTTCAGCCTGGAGCACAATTTCCTATCAAAGTAAGAAACAAAGTCCCACCTAATCTCAATAATGATCAAGGCTTGGCTGTTTATCTGTCAAGATCCTGAAACGAAAACATCAGCCAAAAGCTTTATTCAGGTATTATTTGCCCAAAGTGACGTTGTGTGATATGTGATAGAATTAGATTTGATTTGCAATCCTTTGTCAAATGATGGTTTATCCACACTGTCAAATGTAATCTTTTTTAAACCACACTAAAGTCAAGGTTACATAATGGAGAGAAAGTGAAGAAAGCATAGAGCCAGTTTTTTTGTCTTTGTCTCAATTATGTGACAATTCATATTCAGTCGCATCAGGTAAAGTTGTCTTTTACGTTGATAATATTGTAGCACCACTGTTTACCCAGCATGCCAAGCAGCATGCAAATTTCAGCCGCATTAGGACTCAGTTTCTTTTACATTTGAAATAAATTTAAAGTAAACTCATTTATAATGTGACAAAAGGCTTCTATTTCAAACAAAGGCTATTCTTTGAACTTTGTTTATCGAAT
>NW_015537946.1:843351-849042 GCF_001515605.1 Sinocyclocheilus anshuiensis | reverse complement strand
TATTTATTTTACAGGCCACTGTTACACATAAATTACACATAAACAAAAGGGTTTAGAAAATCATAAGATTAGTTCCGTTTCCATAATCCTCACTGCCAGGTGGACACTAACATGCACAAATAAAGCCATACTGAAAAAAAAATACACACGCACAAATTAGTAATTAACTCAGCTATGGGGCCTTTATATTCTGAAGCACTGAGTTGCTAATTTCTAATTTCAGACAATATGTTGTACCCAAACAATGAAGAAAGGTAGGAAAATAGAATAAGTTTCATTGGTGGCCTTGTTTATTAAAAACCCCAGAGAGAGGGATAGAATATTACCACAAGACTTTTTCTAGCTGTTTGATTCATGTCTAAACCAAACTCATTATGTAGGCCAGCCACTGTATTTCAAGAAACATGAGACCCATGCATGCTCAACCAAACAGTTGCTACACAATTTGAAAGCAAGGCAGGTTGAATACATTAGGAAATAAGAAACAAAATTAAGTAAAAAAAGCACATACAGTCAAGACAAAATGCATACCCGTGACTCCTGATGATATAGTAAGGTCTTATGAAGCAAAATGATCATTCTTTGCAAGAAACTGAGCATGTTTACAACAATATTACATGTAATCCTTTGCTATAGGGCAAACATCTGAGGAGGGTTCACAAACAAATCATTCTTTTGAACTGGTTCTTTTTAGTGAACTGGATGAATCAGTTCACCAAATCGGACTGAACCATGTGAAGTTTGCGGTCCGAGCCAGCACAGATCTACAAGTTACGCAATCAAAATTAAATTGTAGACGTGCCTGACAGTCACTCCAACTCGAAATGACCAAAGATACCAGCATATATGATCTTATGATGCTGGTTTTTGCCAACTCATTCAGCACTTCAGTTACTCTAAAAAAACACTGAACTGAGGAAACTGATGAGAAGAACTGAAGAGCTGTGTGAATAGCATTTGAATGAAGAGGTGAAATTAATCCATTTTTATGGATTCTTATAGTTTATTTAAAAAGGTGAGATGATTAAGACTAGTTTATTTACTTAATATGCTTTAGACATGTAAAACATCCACGTTTCACATCATTATTGGGTGCTTTAATAATATAATTGCTTGACGTCATTGTGTGACAATGTAAACAAATTGGTGAATTGGTTATTTGAACCAGTTCATTGAAACGAACTGTTCGAAAGAACCAGTTTGCAGAAAATAATCTGACTTCCCCATTTACCTGGGGCTATGGATTACATGCTGTAAATAGTGTTCAGTTTATTGCACAGACAGATCATTTTGCTTCATTAGACCTCTATATATCACCTTCTTTACTGTTTTACTGAAGAAAAAAATCACCTACATCTTGGATGGCATGAAATACATATACATATTTTCCCATTAGTTATTTCTTGTACTGACAGTTAAAGGGCTAATGGTGCTTTTTGCATTATTTTAAAGTTTAAAAGCTTAAGTCCATGTTTATTCTTTTCTGCCCCATGGAAGAACAGTCTTGAACGAGAATGAAGATATAATTATTTTATTTTTAGTGAAACAATCCTTCAAATAGTTAATCAAGAATGTGTCAAGACCCTGCATCAGAGCAAGATGCAGAAAATAACCTTCCTGGAATTAGCTGTAATTTGCGAGGCTTCCAGAGCACTTCACTTACCCTTATT
Organism: Sinocyclocheilus anshuiensis; assembly: GCF_001515605.1. NCBI lineage: Eukaryota > Metazoa > Chordata > Actinopteri > Cypriniformes > Cyprinidae > Sinocyclocheilus > Sinocyclocheilus anshuiensis. Next base: position 847,372 of record NW_015537946.1, on the reverse strand, counting down.
CTGCTCTATAGCGTCCAACATTTTCACCAAAGGTGTTTGATTCATCTTGCTACTGCAACAGTAGAAACTGTGCAACTATTTTCTGCTGCTTGTTCTCATTATTCGCAATTTCAGTGGGCAAAATTCAGTAGGGAAGATGTTTTACATGTTTGAAAAATGCAATTAGAGTTTGAGGAGATCACAGAAAAGAGAAAGTGAGAAAATAAAAGTCAAGCTCTCTGTAAGATAGAGTGAAAAAAGGACTAGGTTTTCTAAAGTGCTTATGTTCCGCAGGGCTCTCAATACGTGAATCACCACACAGGCTATTGTAATTCGTCTGAGGTTAGAACGGAAGCGCTTTCAAACATGCACATTCTCTCTCCCATCACGCTGATGCATAAATAAAAGACGTTGTTTTATGTTTACACAGAGCTAGCATAAGCTAAGTCTCCAGAAGGAATCCTCAGCAAACTTATGGCTAGCTTTGAGGTCTGTTCAGTGGTTTCTTGACAAGATAAGAGTAGAAACATGGAAGGAAAACAGAAAGAAACGAAAGGAAAAAAAATAAACATGAAGAAGTATTGTCTTTGGGTGTGTAATTTATTGAATATACTTGTCCTTTACCTAGATGCGCTTTAAAATTAATATCAAAGCCATGGACCTATGGGAGATGACAGGTGAGGCTCTATCATGTGAGAAGAGGCCTTTTCTGTTTATTAAAAGACCTCACTACAAAGGTGCAATATCAGGCTTTTATCCCAAGTTAAAAAAAGCATGCAAGCATTCAAGTGATGGACAAATGCTGAAAAGATTAAATGACTCTGAATAGTGTAAAAGTTCAGAGATCTCATCCATTTCAAAAGGTCATGTTATGTTTACAAATTAACACTGTGTTTTCAGCAAGCAGCCACAAAATATGAATTAATATAGATAGTTTTTCAATGGAATCAAGCATTTTAAAATATTTAATGTCAAACATTCGTGTAATGGATGGAACTTCTTCATACGCTTTTATAATGGCACATGTAAGCATTACCATTACATTTACAGCTTCTGATCCCCATTCATCCATCCATCCAGCCATCATATGGAAGTCAATGGGAACCAGCAACTGCTTGGCTACCCACATTCTTGAAATATCTTCTATGTTCAACAGAAGAAAGAAACTCACACAGGTTTGGCAAAACTCTAGGGTGAGTAAATCATGATGACTGAATTTTCACTATCCTTTTAAGCGCCTTACTAGTAATCAACATTATGCTATAGATCCTGTCAGTACAGCTTAGCCTTTATTGACCATTCCATTAACCCCAGACTCATATAAGGGGTATATATGTGTAATAAGTGGACTGCAATTCACTTTCAATACAAAGCATTAACTAATTATTGGTTATTTATTTTAGTTTTTTTTTCGTTTATTTAGTTATAAAGCACCTTACAGGCTACACTGTAGCTCCAAAGTGCTGTACATTACAATAGAGAGCAAAAGAAACAGCAAGACAAAACATAAAACATCCATATGCTCATATACTAAAATGCCAGATAGTACAAAAATTAGTTTAAATGGTCCTTAAAAACATTAAGTGTCAAGAAAGATCTAACATCCAATAGGAGATTGTTCCACAGTCTTGGGCCAGCGATAGAAAAAACATGATCACCCTTCAATTTGAGAAGCGCTCTGGAGATTGTTAGAAGAATGTGTTTGATGATCTTAATATTATGCCTGTACTTTAGGGCTTAATAATCTAAGTGCTGTACATTACAATAGAGAGCAAAAGAAACAGCAAGACAAAACATAAAACATCCATATGCTCATATACTAAAATGCCAGATAGTACAAAAATTAGTTTAAATGGTCCTTAAAAACATTAAGTGTCAAGAAAGATCTAACATCCAATAGGAGATTGTTCCACAGTCTTGGGCCAGCGATAGAAAAAACATGATCACCCTTCAATTTCAGAAGCGCTCTGGAGATTGTTAGAAGAATGTGTTTGATGATCTTAATATTATGCCTGTACTTTAGGGCTTAATAAGCTAAGCTAAGTATTCTGGCGCCATTCCGTGGAGTGCTTTAAAAACATACAGTATATCTTATACTGTATCCTAAATTGTACTGGTAGCCATCCTAAAGAATCTAACAAGGGAGTAACGTGATCCATTTTCCCAGCATTCATTAACATACTTGCAGCAGCATTTTGTACTAGCTGCAAGCGAATGACGTATGTTTGGCAAGTCCCAACATAAAGAGCACTACGATAATCTAAATGGGGAAAAAAATATATGCATGGACACCTTTTTGTTTTCAATTTGGCTATTGCCCTTAAATAGAAGAAGCTTTTATGAACCACCGCCTTTATCTGTCGATCAAACATAAGAGATGAATCAAAGATGATTCACAAATTCTTTACTTGATCCTGCAGGTACCCTTTCCATGGGCCTAAATTATAGTTTACCATCTGGCTACAAGGTGTGCCACCAAAGACAACAATTTTTGTTTTGTTTTCATTCAATTGAACAAGGTTTTTAGCCATTCATAGCTTTACTTCCTCCAGGCACTTGAGGAGTATGACATTGGGATCCTTACTACTGGGTCTCAGCGGCAAATAGACTTGAGTGCCATCTGCATACAGATGGTAAGAAATACCATACTTCTTAATAATCATTCCCAACGGAAGCATGTACAATTAAAACAGGACTGGACCCAAAATGGACCCTTGTGGGACCCCACAAGTAATAGGCGTTGAAGCAGATAAATAGTTACCAATCTTTACTGAAAAGGATCTACACTCCAAATAAGAGGCACACCATTTCAAGACTGTCACCTGAATGCAAACAAACTGCTTTAAACTGTTGATCAATGATGTCAAAGGCTGCTGACAGATCCAATAAAATGAATGCTGCATGATTACCAGCATCCGTAATTAAAAGAAGATCATTAACAACCCTGGCTGATTCTATACTGTATCCACCCCTAAAACCAGACTGGAATTCATATAAAACACTATTCTTTGTTAAGAAAGTGGATAATTGTTTCAACACAACTTTTTCAAGTACCTTAGACAACCTAGGCAATTTTGAAATTGGCCAATAATTTTTAAAATCATATGGGTCCAGACTATTTTTTTTTTTTAAGATAGGGCACAACAATAGCTTGCTTAAGGCAAAGTGTTACAATATCATTCTGGAGACTAATATTAATAATAGATAAAAAACTTGGACTGACAATATCAACACCTTCCTTAAGAATGCACAGTGAAACAGCATCACTGGGGCAGGATGAACGCTTTAGTTCGAGCATAACATCTCTAATGTCAGAGAGAGACACCAGATCAAACTGACTTAAAGAATAGTTATATCTGTTAGCACTGGGTTAGCATCCATAGATGTACAATTGCTCTGATTCCATTTATTTTCTCAACAAAAAACTTCAAAAATAAATTGCACATTGTCGACTATAAGGTCAAGCCAGGTTTTTTACTCGGACACAGCAGTCTATTGATAACACCAAAAAGCTCAGGTGGTGGGTTATTAGCAATCATATATATTTGACAGCTTTTTGGTATTTTGTCAGAATATCCCTTAACATTTGCAAGAAAACTCGCAACCTATTTTTCCAATTTTTTACAAATACATATTCCCCGAAGGGAAGGACCGTATATTGATAAATCACTCTCTTGAAGGCGAATCTCAAGAATGACCTGTGACGAGGGGCTACCTGGATGTGAAAGTATGCATCCATCAGGTCCAGAGAAAAGAACCAGTCTCCTGAACTCGGGTGTAGTAATCATATATATTTGACAGCTTTTTGGTATTTTGTCAGAATATCCCTTAACATTTGCAAGAAAACTCGCAACCTATTTTTCCAATTTTTTACAAATACATATTCCCCGAAGGGAAGGACCGTATATTGATAAATCACTCTCTTGAAGGCGAATCTCAAGAATGACCTGTGACGAGGGGCTATCTGGATGTGAAAGTATGCATCCATCAGGTCGCCACCAGGCGAGGGGTTGAATTAACTCGGGTGACTGGCCGCACGGGG
>NW_015537946.1:841082-843218 GCF_001515605.1 Sinocyclocheilus anshuiensis | reverse complement strand
GCCACCATCTCTTTTGGGGACGAGGAAGTAACGGCTGTAAAGGCCTGACTCGCTCTGGGCTGGAGGAACCTTTTCCACGGCTCCTTTTGCCAGCAAATTCATCACCTCTGAGCGCAGGACGTGAGCGTCCTTGCTGTGCAATGAGGTGGGGACCACACCGCTGAAGTGCGGGGGTCTTCGAGCGAATTGGAGTGAATATCCTCACTTTATTATGCCCATAACCCATTCCGACACCCTGGGGATGGCCTGCCAGGCCTCGGCCCGCGTGACGAGGGGTTGAATTAACTGAGCTGAACGGGGTGTCAAGAGGTGTAAGAGAGGCTGCTTGAGGGGCGGTCCGGCCGTGGCGAGATCTGACCCCATCCTCTTCCTGTCTCGCAGATCTGGATGACGCCTGAGGCACCGGGTCCAACGCAATCTTGGGTCGGGGTCCCTGGCGCTTAGGAAGAGGGTAGCGTTTGCCCGAGCGAGAGCGTCCCCGTGTCTGCTGCGCTTTAGCGGGCTGAACAGCGGGGGCGGCAGGTGCTGGTTTCGCGGGCTGCTGAGTCGTCTCAGTTTTAGGGCGAGCTGAGGCAGCAGCAGAGCTGGAGTGCTTAGGCAGGAAATATCGCATAGCCTGGTATGATTTCTGTGCCTCCATGAAGCGTTCAGCGAATCCTTCGACCGCCGGGCCGAAAAGACCTTTGGGAGAGACTGGAGCATCGAGGAAGGGGATCTTTTCCGCGTCCTTAATCTCCATCAGCATCAGCCATAAATGGCGCTCGAGCACCACAAGGCTGGCCATCGATCTCCCGATCACCTGGGCGGTGGTCTTGGTGGCACGTAGAGCCAGGTCAGTCGTGCTCCTCAGATCCCTGAGGGTAGCAGGGTCCAGGCCAGACTCATCGGAGGATGCGAGGATTTTGGCCTGGAAGACCTGGAGGACCGCCATAGAATGAAGCGCCGAAGCCGCCTGTCCAGCTGAGGTGTAGGCGCTTCCAGCGAGAGCTGAAGTGGTCCTACACGGCTTAGACGGGTGAGCGGCCTTCGCTCTCCAGCCCACCTCCGTACTGCTTCTTCATCCGCCCTCACTTACATCGATGGCACCGTGGGCGGGCAGAGATGCGCGGCCACTGACTCATCCAAGCGCACCACGATCTGGTGAGCTCGTCATGGACCTCCGGGAAAAACGGAGAAGCACACTGACGAGGGGCCTGGCGGCGCCCCGCCAGGAACCATTCATCCAGACGGCTGCGAGAGGGCTTCTCTGGCAGAGACCACTCTAAACCCAGTTCTTCAACCGCTTTGGAGAGGATACGGAGAAGCTCGGCATCCATCCCATCTTTGGTGGCGCTGGGCGCAGACGATGGCGAGGGGTCATTCACCGAGCCCAACAGCTCCTCTGCATCTGACGCTGCTAATGACATGCTGTCATCAAGCAGTTCGTCCTCACTTCCCCCGAATTAGATCAGGTCGCTCGCACCAGCAGAGGGACACTGATCAGACCGGGAGAAAAGGACGGGGGAATACTCTCTCTGCGGCGAGAGCGAGGCACGCGGGATCTGGGCCGGCGTGAGCTCGCTTGTAGCTGATCGCTCGACCCATTTGCCCCGCTGTTTTTTCCTCACAGGTCCCTGGGAGGAAGAAAACGGGAGGGCGCGGGGGGCGGAGTCGCTCTCTGAGAAGAAAAACGATCCATGAGCGGAGAGAGGCGAGACTGAAGCTCTCGCAATGGGAGCAAATAGCTCCCGTGAGCGCAGCTTCCGCATGGGATTTCCCCAAGCAGGAAACGCACTCCGTGTGGCCGTCATCGGAGTGCAGGGGAGACCTGCACGAATCGCAGTAACGGCGTGGCATTTGCAACAATGCCAATTTGCTCTTTTATAAGCTATTTTTAGAAATCGCAGGATAGTGGCAGGGGAACCGGACCGGAACTGCTGCGTCGCTGGAGCGGCGGAGAAGCAGGTCAGCCATACTGAGAGGTCCCGATTCCAGCTGCGAAGGCGTGTCAACGGCCGAGCGGCTTCGGATCAGCTTGAGACTTAGAGTCGTCGCTGAAGGAAAAGAAATCAGAGAATCCTGTGGCGAGCGCCCGCTTATATAGCCGGATGCCCCGCCCATTCTGGCAGGCTTTGGCGGGCTTCGTCGCCATAGGCT
>NW_015537946.1:835977-841019 GCF_001515605.1 Sinocyclocheilus anshuiensis | reverse complement strand
TTAAGCACTGCATGAACCAATGGCCGTGCAGTTTCACTGCGTGAATGAAAAGGCTTCAGTTCAGGAGAAAAACATGCTTTTTTCCCATATGCGTCTTAAGCAAGACGTAGTACGAGTAAAGTATCGAAAGGGAACTGTGTTTAGAGTTTTGCAAAAAGTTTGTTTAGCAAACTGAGTTTTAAGCACATAATGTGCTTGCAGTTTTGCAGACTTGGTCTAAAGATTAGGTATATGAGTGAATGGTTTCACCGAGTGGGCCTCAAGTACCACTTTTAGTGTCTAAGCAATTTGAAAAACTGTAAGTCAAGCACAAGCAATCATTTCATGTTACTATGAGTACCCGAATAGACCTGCATGTTACTGTAAGATTTAATTGCTAAGATTTACACTTTTGTTCAAAAGTTCAGTATCAGTAAGAGTTTTTTGAAAGGTTTTTATTCAACACTGACTTTTCAGCATAATTGGTGTGTTTATGTGTGTGTGAGAGAACTGAATAAAATGAGCAAATGTGCACCAGCTTCAACAATTGAACAGTGTGTGTGTGTGTGTGTGTGTGTGTGTGTGTGTGTGTGTGTGTGTGAGTGTGTGTGTGTGTGGTGTGTGTTACATTAGCATCATGAAAATGTGTGCGTGCGTGTGTGTGTGTGTGTGTGTGTGTGTTTAAGCATGTTTTTTTTTTTAATGTCAGTCATATTAATTGGCCATAATAAAATTGAACTTGAACACTTGAACATTGAGAGACACCACTTGGTTAGTCTTTCTCTTCCAAGACATAGGCATACTGGAATTCAAAGAAAAATAATAAAACAAAACATTTTTCTAGGACTAAGTTATAACATGTTTCATTGATGTTACGAATAACCCCCGAGTCTTGCTGTTACAACTAACCCAGAGTCTTTTAGGCATGAACTAACTCACCTTACAGCTAACAGCCAAAATATTAGCACTAACAACTTGCATGAAAAATATCTACACAGACACACAATAAAATATCTACACAGATACACAATAAACATAATTTAACTTTGATGAGTTAAACTACAATGCAGGGCCTGCCATCACAAAAAAATAAATAAATGAAGAATAAAAACTTACTTTCTTAATTCAAAATTACTCTAAACTATGCTGTGTCTGTCACAGGGCTCTACTTCCTCACATGTGGAATAAGGACTAAACTGAGAATGTGTGAAGTGAATTAGGTGATTTGTAACTTGTTCCTTATTTGAGAAATTGGAAGTTGTAACTGACCCATGTTACAACCATCCCCAGTTTCCCCCTATACATACAAACATACATACACACAGACCAATCACCAAACTTTGAACGGCAACGTATTTCAAATAGGTTTCCACAAGGAAGTCTATCATACCTGGATAAAGATATCCATTAACATTCTTACACATCTCAACAATAGTTGCAGCAGACAGGGAAAATATGAAAACTCTTCATGCACAGGAGCTCTCCAAAACATAGTCTGGTACTGATAAAACATCTACCAGGGGTTAGCAACCCACCATTGGCATGCACCAATGGTAATAGCGAAGGAAATATAACTGTATATTTTATTTAGCTGTTTAGTTCAGAATTTAAGTACCTCACACCTGTCTACCTATTCCAGTAATACTTCTACATAGTCAAGCAGCTAGTTTTATTTAGTTATGAGCTCAACAGGAAGCTAAACACTGTATATCAGTGGCGTTCCGTCCATATAAACTGCGAATGCTCCGCATACCCAGGCCATTTGAGACAATAAGTTCACATAATTCATATAAACATGATTATAAGTTGATCCCTTGTCTTTTGAAATGTAACTTAAAGCTTAAAGTGCTAGGAATAAGTACGTACAATTATTTATTTGCCAAACGGCATAATTTTCTTTAAATCTACCAGGTTCTCCGCAACTTTCTCGCCTCCGCTGTGTTGCTATGACTCGTCAGGATTGTAGCGCGTTCTCAGTGATTTGCTGGTCTGCGGCAGATTTAATGCGCGAGGTAAGCTGTCAGCTAAGCACTCGCCCAAGCAGAAAAATGCTATGTTGCTCTCAGATCTCAATTGCCGAAAATCACATTGTGTTTGATGCAAAAACAACTCGACTAAATCAAAACAAAAAAACACTGTAACTGTATATTTTTGTTTTCTAAAAAAAAAAAAAAAAAAGTTTTAAAAGCCACTGAAAACATATTCTTACATTTTTGGTCATAGACAACGTATGTTGAAGATATACGTTATTATCAACGTTTTTGCATAAGCGGTAAATTCAAAAACATGTTTATAAAAACGTGGGCTATATAAAATTTGAATAATACCAAACATCATATTGTTCCCTTTGTTTTGTGTATGCTCATGTCGCTTACAGTTAAATTCCTTCTCTGATTTGATTGTTGTTTGCAAGGTTGCAACGTTACTTTGCAATATTTTAAATATTTTGGGTATTTTGCATGGTCTGTTATTGGAGTAGTGTCACCCGGGTGGGAGTTTTAACTCCTATTCACTGGGAATAAAAAAAAATAATAATTTAGCTGATGCAGAGAGACACATAGACCGGGGGAATCCCCCCAGATTACGTATCATAACGTAGCTACGTATAAACGTTATTTGGCGGTATTCACTTGGAAAACCAGCTATATTTTTCTAGCATTCGAATAACTATGGATAAACCTGAAACGATAGAAGAAGGATTGGAGATGAATTTAATTTACAAATAAGGTAGGAAATGTGCATACTTTTAATTTGGGGGGGGCGGTCTTATCACTCAGCATACCCAGTTAAAAAAATCACCGCTCGCAACTGCTGTATATGCTGTATAAATATATTTTTTTTAAACAGAAGCGTGGACAAACCATCGGCATGACCCACTGTGCGGCACAAATCAGTTTGGGCAGCTCTGTACTTTCAGTGGGTCTACTTTGTGACAATTCCAGTGGGGTTGAATGGTTGATAGCTCACAGTTCATTCTATTTTATTTGTTGACTTTAGCTTTCAGAACAGCACTTGTTTCAATTACCACTATCATTAATGGTTTCAAAACAACATACACTGTCCTTCTTTTCTGGGAAGTAAGGTATGAATGGCTTTCTGGACATTAAACTGTTATAGAAGGTGTTTTAATCTTGAGCTGGTTTAAGCCCCGTTCACCTTGTGCACCTGCACTGTCTTGCCATTACTGCGGTTGAGTGGTTTCTTCTGTTACCCTTTAATCCAAATACATTCTGTTTTTTGTTATGTATCATATATCATGCAGTGCAGAGTTTTGTATTGTAATGGGCTGCCACATAATTTGCATGGATTTTGTATTGTGTTATATGATGCATTGTTTCACCACCCCATTTGTCTGTGTGCTGCTTTTGTCTCTTCATCCAAAATCTAACCCGGCCACAGTAATGCACAATAAATAACACAACAGATGTGTGTGCTCCATTAACTGTTATTAACACCTGTTTAAATGCTCGACATGCATAAAGCAAGCATTTGTATGTGTGTGAGGTGATGTGCATGTGATTTGGTATAGCATTGCCACACATTTTTTAAATTAAACTGTCGTGGTGCTTTGAAAGGTATTTCAGCACCCTAAAAGAATCAACATGTGCCGCAGTGTTTAGCAAAACACACACGCCCCAAACCAATCAGTGTTTTCTCTCTGGTGTTTGGTCAAACTCCTCTCTCGCTGGTTGATCTAATTGACAAGATGAAATGCATCAATTTCCTGCAGGAATTGAAAAAGCAGCGTTAAATCTTTTCATGCATTCTCCAATTCCGCCTCCCGCTAAAAGCTTGCTTCTAAAGTCTGTGTGTTTGGGAAATATTAAGGATAGGTCTATCTATCAGTTTATTTGTTTATTTATTTATTCATTTTCCGTTTTAGGACTTTTTAGTAGTTCAGCATAAACTAAACAGAAATCAGAAATGTTCCCTTGTTTTTTTTGTTTTTTTTTTTGTTTTGTTTTTTAATTAACAATAATAATCCTGATTGAGCCGAATTAAAATCTCAGGACATCATACTCAACAAAGTGTACTATTAAGTTTATTTACGGTTCACACACTTGCATTATTAGTATTATTATTATTTTAACTGCATTTGGTTACTGTGTTAAGATAAAAACTATTTTAAAACAACTATTTCACGAACCCTACATTCTGTCCCATTCTGTTGACGCCGATGTATCTAGCTGTTTTGAATGCAAGATGTTTGTCATTGGCTCCTCACTCATTGGGTGCTGCCCGTTCTTGGTAAATATGGTTTGACAAGGTACATTTGCTATATGGGGTGATACTTTATGCTTAAATTGCTGCTATCGTAGGAACATTTCTTATTACATAATTTATATGCAGGTCAAGGGGCACGTTTTTATGGTCTTACTTTCTCCATAATTCACTGCACAAAATTAATGTTCACTTGTTTTAAAAAAAAATTTACCAATGGATTGAGTTTTACACTTGTTTTCTGTGTATAATTTATTAAAACCTGAATAACAAAAACAAATACCTTATTTTGTGTTGAACGTGTAGCCTAGTTGTTATTGGCATTAAAAACTGTGTTTACAATATTAAGGCTCATAAACAACAATTCAAATTTATATCATAATTGTGGTCCCCAGAATGATCACTCACATAGTCACTGAGAAAAAATGTATAATAACTGCATTTAAAATAAACAGTGAAATGTTTATATTGAATAATTATTATTTAGATTAATTTCATCAAACCATTTGAGAGAATACCTGCAATCCTTGCTTTTTAGCAAAGTCCTATTTGCCCTTGAAATTGCACCACTTATTGCACTACTGGTTCCCCTTCAGGAACTCGAGCTGCGTCGAGATTCGCTTTGGGAACACCCTTGCGTGACCGCGTTCTGAAGCACGTGTCAAATCAGTCCAATGGAGCAGCGAGACGTCACGAGCGAGGTGACGTAAGCACCAGAAAGCATAAAAGCGCATCCGGCAGAGCGCAAACCAGCTTCTGCTCTTCAGTAGCGCTCTGTGTATGTGTCTGTCTATTTACTGTTGTCTTTCCGCACAAGCACTCATATACAGTATATATATATA
>NW_015537946.1:833033-835667 GCF_001515605.1 Sinocyclocheilus anshuiensis | reverse complement strand
GGGTATTTTGCATGGTCTGTTATTGGAGTAGTGTCACCCGGGTGGGAGTTTTAACTCCTATTCACTGGGAATAAAAAAAAATAATAATTTAGCTGATGCAGAGAGACACATAGACCGGGGGAATCCCCCCAGATTACGTATCATAACGTAGCTACGTATAAACGTTATTTGGCGGTATTCACTTGGAAAACCAGCTATATTTTTCTAGCATTCGAATAACTATGGATAAACCTGAAACGATAGAAGAAGGATTGGAGATGAATTTAATTTACAAATAAGGTAGGAAATGTGCATACTTTTAATTTGGGGGGGGCGGTCTTATCACTCAGCATACCCAGTTAAAAAAATCACCGCTCGCAACTGCTGTATATGCTGTATAAATATATTTTTTTTAAACAGAAGCGTGGACAAACCATCGGCATGACCCACTGTGCGGCACAAATCAGTTTGGGCAGCTCTGTACTTTCAGTGGGTCTACTTTGTGACAATTCCAGTGGGGTTGAATGGTTGATAGCTCACAGTTCATTCTATTTTATTTGTTGACTTTAGCTTTCAGAACAGCACTTGTTTCAATTACCACTATCATTAATGGTTTCAAAACAACATACACTGTCCTTCTTTTCTGGGAAGTAAGGTATGAATGGCTTTCTGGACATTAAACTGTTATAGAAGGTGTTTTAATCTTGAGCTGGTTTAAGCCCCGTTCACCTTGTGCACCTGCACTGTCTTGCCATTACTGCGGTTGAGTGGTTTCTTCTGTTACCCTTTAATCCAAATACATTCTGTTTTTTGTTATGTATCATATATCATGCAGTGCAGAGTTTTGTATTGTAATGGGCTGCCACATAATTTGCATGGATTTTGTATTGTGTTATATGATGCATTGTTTCACCACCCCATTTGTCTGTGTGCTGCTTTTGTCTCTTCATCCAAAATCTAACCCGGCCACAGTAATGCACAATAAATAACACAACAGATGTGTGTGCTCCATTAACTGTTATTAACACCTGTTTAAATGCTCGACATGCATAAAGCAAGCATTTGTATGTGTGTGAGGTGATGTGCATGTGATTTGGTATAGCATTGCCACACATTTTTTAAATTAAACTGTCGTGGTGCTTTGAAAGGTATTTCAGCACCCTAAAAGAATCAACATGTGCCGCAGTGTTTAGCAAAACACACACGCCCCAAACCAATCAGTGTTTTCTCTCTGGTGTTTGGTCAAACTCCTCTCTCGCTGGTTGATCTAATTGACAAGATGAAATGCATCAATTTCCTGCAGGAATTGAAAAAGCAGCGTTAAATCTTTTCATGCATTCTCCAATTCCGCCTCCCGCTAAAAGCTTGCTTCTAAAGTCTGTGTGTTTGGGAAATATTAAGGATAGGTCTATCTATCAGTTTATTTGTTTATTTATTTATTCATTTTCCGTTTTAGGACTTTTTAGTAGTTCAGCATAAACTAAACAGAAATCAGAAATGTTCCCTTGTTTTTTTTGTTTTTTTTTTTGTTTTGTTTTTTAATTAACAATAATAATCCTGATTGAGCCGAATTAAAATCTCAGGACATCATACTCAACAAAGTGTACTATTACGTTTATTTACGGTTCACACACTTGCATTATTAGTATTATTATTATTTTAACTGCATTTGGTTACTGTGTTAAGATAAAAACTATTTTAAAACAACTATTTCACGAACCCTACATTCTGTCCCATTCTGTTGACGCCGATGTATCTAGCTGTTTTGAATGCAAGATGTTTGTCATTGGCTCCTCACTCATTGGGTGCTGCCCGTTCTTGGTAAATATGGTTTGACAAGGTACATTTGCTATATGGGGTGATACTTTATGCTTAAATTGCTGCTATCGTAGGAACATTTCTTATTACATAATTTATATGCAGGTCAAGGGGCACGTTTTTATGGTCTTACTTTCTCCATAATTCACTGCACAAAATTAATGTTCACTTGTTTTAAAAAAAAATTTAACAATGGATTGAGTTTTACACTTGTTTTCTGTGTATAATTTATTAAAACCTGAATAACAAAAACAAATACCTTATTTTGTGTTGAACGTGTAGCCTAGTTGTTATTGGCATTAAAAACTGTGTTTACAATATTAAGGCTCATAAACAACAATTCAAATTTATATCATAATTGTGGTCCCCAGAATGATCACTCACATAGTCACTGAGAAAAAATGTATAATAACTGCATTTAAAATAAACAGTGAAATGTTTATATTGAATAATTATTATTTAGATTAATTTCATCAAACCATTTGAGAGAATACCTGCAATCCTTGCTTTTTAGCAAAGTCCTATTTGCCCTTGAAATTGCACCACTTATTGCACTACTGGTTCCCCTTCAGGAACTCGAGCTGCGTCGAGATTCGCTTTGGGAACACCCTTGCGTGACCGCGTTCTGAAGCACGTGTCAAATCAGTCCAATGGAGCAGCGAGACGTCACGAGCGAGGTGACGTAAGCACCAGAAAGCATAAAAGCGCATCCGGCAGAGCGCAAACCAGCTTCTGCTCTTCAGTAGCGCTCTGTGTATGTGTCTGTCTATTTACTGTTGTCTTTCCGCACAAGCACTCATATACAGTATATATATATATAAAACAATGAGAAAGTCT
>NW_015537946.1:832243-832974 GCF_001515605.1 Sinocyclocheilus anshuiensis | reverse complement strand
GGCTCTCTCTCAGTGTTCGGAAGCCCGCGCTGCGGTTTCTTCCCCCCAGAGAGAGAGCCAGACGCTTAATCTATCTTCCTCCGAGGAGGTAGAGGTGATGAGTGTCGAGACAGAGGAGACTGTGGACTCGCCACCGCAGTCCCTCGCGTATGAGGAGCTCGTGGAGGTTGGGACTCGTGCTTTAGCCAAATTAAATATCGATTGGCCAGCCGAGAAAAAGGACGCTCGTCCTAAGAGCAAATTAGACGAGCGTTTCCTGAAAGCGAGGTCACAGCCTTCAGGACGGGGCCTTACGTTTTTTCCCGATCTCCATGCTGAGGTGTCAAGATCGCGGGAGAAACCGTACTCGTCCCGTATTTACAGCCCCACAGTCTCGAATTATTCAAAAGAACATCGTGGGGCTGAATGATAAGGGATATGGGGCGATGCCAGTGGTGGAGCAGACGCTTGCGAGCTATCTCTAACCCATCCTCTGCATTGTCCCTGAAGGCCCCGAAGCTTCCCACCAGGCCTGTTAAGCTAACATCTAGTCTGGTTGGGAAAGCTTATACGGCAGCAGGTCAGGCTGGCGCATGCTTGCACACCATGGCGGTGTTACAAGCGTACCAGGCTGACCTGCTCAAGGACCTGGATGACAGGGAGGAGGGGGAATCCGACGTGGTAGCTGAACTGCGTCGGGCCACAGATTTGTCCCTCCGGGCCACCAAAGAAACGGCCAGAGCTATCGGCCG
>NW_015537946.1:818486-830990 GCF_001515605.1 Sinocyclocheilus anshuiensis | reverse complement strand
AAGCTGGTTTGCGCTCTGCCGGATGCGCTTTTATGCTTTCTGGTGCTTACGTCACCTCGCTCGTGACGTCTCGCTGCTCCATTGGACTGATTTGACACGTGCTTCAGAACGCGGTCACGCAAGGGCATTCCCAAAGCGAATCTCGATGCAGCGTCTCATTCCCTCGGGGAACCATGGTTACATACGTAACCTAGAGACGTTTTTGACTATCCGAGATCAGCATTTTTGTGTGTTGTTCATATATCTTGTGTGCTCAATGTCATAAATATGTTTTCTTACAGTAATATATATATAGACAAGGAAATATAATTCTGGTGTATGAAACTAGTAAAGTAGTCTACATGTGGGCACAGTCAGAATATTTAAAATTTTACCTTAATTCACTGTATAAATTAGATGTTTCTATGAGAAAGATAGGATAGGAACTGCAGTGAACAGCATTACAAGTATATTAATAGCTGTACCGAGGTGCTCTTTAGCAACCCCTTTGTTTCACTTCACAGAAGCAACTTTAGATTTAAATAATTTAATTATCAACTAGTGCCCAGCAATTTAAGATTAATTCACATCCCATAGCATTTTGCAGTTGAGAATTCTGTAATGAAAAAAAGGTTTTGTGGTCCTGACAAGCATTATAATATGCATATATACAGTAGAAAAGCCAAGTAAACATACGAAGCATAAACTAGAAGCATTTTCACTAGAGTTATCATATGTTTGGACTGTGTATCCGTTTTGCACGAAAAATTCCAAACAAGCACTGGGTAATTATTAAAACAAGATATCATCTCTGTGTGCTTTAATGCCTAAAACAGTCTTAAGCTTCTGACAGTTTAAAGAGATATGTGGCAGTAATATTGTATGAATATCATAATTCTGTCTGAGAAGAAAAATTAGAAATATGGGAAGAAAGGAATATAATTATGGCATTTAAAGTTTTCATTGCCCTATCCTCACATTGCCTGCTGTACTTGCTACAATCAAATAGTTCTGAATAGGCCTAAGAGCACTCAAAACAATTCCCTTTAGCAATTCGCCATCGAAAAAGTTTTTTTTTTCCAAATCTCCATTCAACTTGTATACAAAATCACACCTTTTTGTGACTGACTGGCTATTGTAAATAAGTAAACAACATTTGAAAATGAACTCAGGTTATTTTTTACTGTATTTTTTCCCCTTTTTACATTTCTTTCAGTCTCAGAGGAAGCAATTGCTGCCAAGTGACTCAGACAGGGAGCGTGTGGCAAGGACAGAATTGGGACAAGCGCAGCAAATAACAAACTGCAAACACCTGCACCGGCACAATGCGCCTCTCTCTCTCTCTATCTCTCTCTCTCTCCCGAGTGCCTGAAATGTTTCGACATGCACCTGATGGCACACACTGTGAAGTGTCTGTTCTCCAGACATCTTGCATGTCCCTCTGTTGATGCACCTTTTAGTGGCCACTATATATCAGTATAGGTGCTGCGATAGCCGTGGCAGCATGGATGCCGAGGGGAGGTGGATTTGCATATGAAACGGCAGGATGCAGATGATCGCTTCTGGGAGCCCAGACCGCACTGCCAAAGGGGAGCAAAAGAAGGGTTGTTGGGGGGAGGGCCGCTGAGCCGCACGCCAGGCGAGTTGGGTATTTACACTTCAAACAGCATCGTCTCAAAGAGAAGAGAGTGCAAGGAAGAAAAAAAGAAGGAAAGAGACATGGGTTTAAAGAGAGTTAGGGGAAAGCCTTTCTTTTGGATCGTATTCAGCCAGTTCGTCCTAACAAAACACCCACTATGTGCAAAACTTTCCCTTTGTTTAACTTGGCAGTGACAACGACTCTATTTTCCTCTAGTCTGCTATCTCAGAGCTTGCGGGAGTTTGTCACGACTTGTTAGACTAAATACATCTATTACGGTTGTCACTGGAGCTCTTTGAAAGGTGGGGGAGATATGTAGTAGTGGTACATTGTCTTGACATTGTCTTTGATGGCTGTGCTTGCATACCCGATGAAGATCTTTTAGAATCAATATTGATCTGAGACCTTTTCCTGTTTAATCGTTACAAAATAAACTCTACTACAAACAGTAGCCGTGCTGGCCAACACTGCACGACCAGTTCTACGCATGCATGGATTTTGCTGTGCATGGAATTGACAGACCTCTCTTAGGTAGTATTTGCCTCCTGTTTAGCTCCTAAGCTGTGCTGATGAATGTGAAGCTCCTGGCTTTCTTCCCAGACTGTGAAAGTCAGGGTCATTTCCAGCCCATCGGTGTTATGCATGGGTGGCTCTGCATCAGCAGTGAGGGGTCAGCTCCGACAGATGCTAAATGGAGAGCTGAGGAACAGAGTCACAAGGCCAGGAACAAACAAAATCCCATGAAATACGCCAGAGCCAGGCGAAGCTGTTAGCTCTTTACCAAATATGTAATTAATCTGCATGTGTCCTTGATTGTGTAGCTTCAGATATTGTCTGTGCCCAATCAAGCATACTTCCCTACTATATAGTAGTATGCAAAAACAGTATGTGACAAGAGTAGTACATAAAAATGCACAGTATTCATAAAACATTAGGCAAAAAAAGTACCCGGATAAACAATTACTTCTGGTGAGATCCCATGAGGCCATGGGAAAGGAGTTGTGGATTACAGTGAAGTGACACAACTGATGCTGGGAGGTCACATGACAATGACAACATGCTAAATATAGTATTTTTTATCTGTCATAAAGTAAGCACTTATACAAAAGAAGTGCCTACTCAGACAGTATGTGATTTCGGACATATACATTGTGATTATCAGACATGGGCAGTACTTTAGGTACTAATATGTACCTTTATGGTACTAATATGCACCCTTTATGGTTAAATAAGATACAAAGTGTACCTTTTGAAAGGGTATCACCTGGTATTGATGTCTGATTCGCAAATGAGTAGTTCTTATCAATTGGTTCTTTTTAGTGAACCAGATTAACCAGTTCACCAAGCCAGAATGAGCCATCTGAAAGAGTTTGCAGCTCGAGCCAGAACAGATCTACAAGTTATTCAATCAAAACAGACTTTCAGACATGCCTGACAGTCACTCTGACTAAAAATGAGTCAATATCCAGGAGTATATGATCCTATGATGCTGGTATTTGTCAAATTTTCAGTGCAGAGGGGGTGGAATGAAAGTTTTTTTTCTGTTTTTTTTTTTTTAAGGTTTCATTCTCATGGTTCATGTAAAAAAGTTGATGAAGAGTTAAAATTGTATTCACTTTATATGCTTTAGAAATGTAAAACATCAATGTTTCACTTAATCTTTGATGCTATAACTGAAATCATTACATAAACTGTTGAATTGGTTGTTTGAAGCAGTCCATTGAAACGAATTGTCCGACAGAATCAGTTCAAACTTCCCATCACTACAAAAAAGGTAACGTAAAAAACACATACATATTTAAATAAAATCAAATGTTGCTTTTACCATAAATACTTTTTTTTTTTCTTCCCACAAATGCATATGCATTTTGTTGAATGTAATATAGATTTTCACAGTCATACTTTTTACTTCCAAAAGTTAGTTTTTGGCAGTTTATGGTTGTGTGTCACCTTTTTTTTTTGTATCACCTATTTGTATAACCTGTTTATCACATTACTGTCACGATTGCCTACGGAGAGGAGTGAGGAACGAGGAGAACGCAGGAGAACCACAATCAACAGTCTTTTAATAATCCAAACAGAGGAACAGACGAGTAGCACAACATCGGACGTTAGACAATGGACAGAAAGTCCGGTCTCAACAGAGCTTGGAAATATGATTATCTAATTTAATCATAAAGCCACAACGGGTACTCCGCATAAGGCCGGGGCCCCCTTGCACTGCAGCTCTGTCCCTTACGCCGGTCAGCCTGGTCTCATTGTTTATACGTAGGTATTAGTACACACCGGTTACATGCACAAAAAGTGAATTTTGTATGTTTTGAATGAAACAATATATGAATGAAATTATATTTTGAGTCACCAATCCCTCTCCTACCTCTAAACCTAACAATAACCATTATATATATATATGTGTGTGTGTGTGTGTGTGTGTGTGTGTTTACAGTATAAAGAAAAAAAACATGACAAGTGCAATCACAATAATTTATTTGTTGCAAACATGTCAAAAGCAGTACCAATTGTAATTTAATGGATGATGCATCATAGTCACAGTCCTCTCTGATGGGATACTAAAGTTTTGTATGAAGTGCAGAGCTGAATTTAAGATGTTAGTCACTGAAAATATTATCCAGGGCTGCGTTTCTCAAAAGCATTGTAAGCTAAGGTGATCGTAGAGACCAATGGTGGCAATGGGTCTAAGATCTATTTAGGTTTACGATGCTTTTGGGAAATGTAGCCCAGATTATTATCTTGATCCTCACCAGAAACACAGCATGTCGCAATCTGAAATGAAGTAGGCTAGACCCATGAGCGTTTGATTTTCATGCCATAAAACCTGTCATAAAGCGACATTTTTTAAATCTGTAACAGCGCGTCAGCACGGGTTTTGATGTTTGATGTTTGATGTTTTGAGTTTAGGACTGTTCCTCGCAGTCGTATTGATTCTGAATATTTGGATTTCAGCGCACAAATAAAATTGATCCCTTTTTTATTATGTTGCATTTTTTGGTGTATTTGTTTCTGTTGTCAATCACAGCATGTCGGAGAAAACACATTTTGTGTCTCACTGCAAACAAAGTAAATATTACATAAGAAGTAATGGTTAAACAATTGCAGAAATGTTATTCTTTTTAAGGGTTTAACGTGTACTGTAGTCTTGTTTAACAATGTATTCTTTGAAACGCGTTGGCAGCAGAAATCACACAGAACAGATATTATCATTTCATATTAAGTAAATTAGTAAACTTAATTTAATAAAGGCAGTTGAAAAGATAATGCCATTAATATGACAACTGAATACAATATATAAAAAAATGTTAATGCCACAATTTCAATATTCATAAGGATTAATTTGTAAGTCTGTAAAGTTGTTCATACATAAACAATTTACATTTTAGGTGTTGTCAATACATCAGTATTGTACATTTATATGCTGTAAATATGTCAGTATTGTACGTGTAAATGCTGTATATGCGTCAGTATTGTACGTTGCAGTGTCTGTGAAAATGTAAATAAATGTACATTTTGTAGAACCACATTTTATGCATAAAATCACGTTGCAGCCAGCCATATGAACAGAAACAAACAGGTTAAAAAACAAACAAAGAAATAATTTAATAAATACATGATTGTGTATGATTTATGTCTATGAAAGGAAGTGGAGCAGCTGTAAATGTTTCATTGCAATGACAGCAAGTTCCTTAGTGGATGACAAGCATTTATTGATTTTCATGTTTGCCACTAAAGTATTTATGCCTCTTGTACTCTCCAGTTAATGGAAACTGCCTGACACCTCTAGTCCTTGGAGACGACCACAGAGAGAGGAGGGGGTGACAGCGAAGGGTTCGGAGGGGGTCTACAAGCCTGGGAGAATTTGACCCCCTCTGTGAGGAGGTTGTAGAAGAGATGGAAGCTATTGGCTGTGATGTGTAGAAACACAATAGAGGAATGAGTCACCATTAGGGTCTCTGGCCTCCTTTGCGATGACTGCAGCTCAAGTAATGAGAAGTGACTTGGGTGGTAATGCATTGTGTCAGTAGTGAAGGGTTCAGCTCCCAGTGGCACTGGTGCTGTTGGTGGGATTTGACTGCTTGGCTAACCTCCCTAGTGCTAGCAAAATCTTCCTCGAAACTCAGCTCAACAAACTTTTAAGATTGGAGGGGAACATGAGATAGCTTTTAAAGTAAAATCCCGAAGGAAAATGTTATTACTCAGAAGTAACAAACTTGTGATCCAGTGATTTCTCCTCAGAAGAGCTCATTGTAAGTACCTTGCAAACATGTTTCTTGGTGGACTGATAAAAAACCTGTGCAGCCTGACTTCCAGATGTTGCATAGCAGTTGGGCATTATTATTGAAGCTTGTGATTTTGGCCAACATTTGCGAGTTTATGGTTTCTATATTATACAGTTATTGGCATACTGTAGGAGTAAGGGAAACCACAAATGGTTGTAACACTTTTTGCTTTATCATTTGTAATTCAGTGGTTAAAGTGGACAATTTGATATAATTTTACAACATTTATCCACTACACTCTCATGGCAATTTGCAACTGTTGTATGTTTTGTTGAATTGGTGGCTAATTAATAAAATCTAATTTGTATGTGTTTTGTACGCGTGCTTAAGTTTCACTGAAGGTTAGGTTTAGTGATGGAACTTCGTACAAATAATACTGTATAAATTCATAAGAAAACGCCACTTCATAAAATAGTTATGTTTTGTCATGACCTATGTCCTTAAACTGCATATGTACAGTGATGTCAAAGTGAGTTATAACAGTAGGTGGGGTGGGTTGTAACATAACAAAAAACTGACAATTTATTTGATCAAATTTACTTGATCAAAATGATGTTGTTCACATCAACCCCAACATCTAATAACACCCCATTTAATTTCAAACATTTTAATTCAAAAATGAAAAGTATGTAAAAAAATAAACAAACAAACAGGAACACTATATTCTAAAGCAGCAAACAAGTTGGGAATTTTAATTTTTTTTATTCAGATGATATCAGTTATGAAATATGTAATTCATCGAAGTGACTACAAATAAAAATTAACTAACTAGTCATGACCATTTCCTGAAAATGTAGAAACTTTATCACACATCTGTCATCCGAACCACATTGGTTAGAACTGCCGTTAATGAAGTCAAGCAGGTGGTTGAGTGATAACTTCTCCTAATTAATCAGTTTGAGATCAAATTAATGTATTGCTGTAAATGATGAACATGACATCCAAAGACTGCTTCGCTATTTTTATTCATCGTTATTTTGCTGTATTTTGAGGGTTCCCTAATGTTCCCCAGTTGTACTAGAGCACATATGCACATGCAAACTCTTCAGAAACAGTGTCTGAACTATCTTAGCAAACTAAAAGACGTAGAATGAAGTTTGCAAAGTATGGAATTAAAGGTATAGATTGCACTATATGTTAGCTTGCTTATATTGCTCAAGAGCATGATCAATTTAAGTCCGTATGACATACTAACAATAAACCCATACTGTAGGAGTAAGGGAAACCACAAATGGTTGTAACACTTTTTGCTTTATCATTTGTAATTCAGTGGTTAAAGTGGACAATTTGATATAATTTTACAACATTTATCCACTACACTCTCATGGCAATTTGCAGGTAATTAAAGGTATAGATTGCACTATATGTTAGCTTGCTTATATTGCTCAAGAGCATGATCAATTTAAGTCCATATGACATACTAACAATAAACCATGCTTTTAAGCACAGGTTGAGAACTATAGTTCCAACCACGCAACTTTATGATGCTGCTCGTGAATGTTCACTGAATCAGTGTTGGGGAAAGTTACTTTTAAAAGTAATGCATTACAATATTGCGTTACTCTCTAAAAAAGTAACTAATTACATTACTTCGTTACTTTTTATGGAACGCAATGCGTTACATTACTTTTGCGTTACTTTCGCGTTACTTTTTAAATATGAGCAGGGCTTGATTGTTTTTGATATAAATAGAACTTCTTATATTAATAAACCTCAGGCTGAAGCAAAAGTAAATTCACGTCTGTACAGTAGAACGTAGGAGAAGAAACACTCTTCAGCAATAAAAAAACAAAATACAATTGTTAGTTTATCTAAAGTCATTTTTGCTTATTAGTATGGTTGAACTGGATCATCAAAGGTCAGCAGCAAAGACATTGGTTAATAAAATGGGATTAGATACATTTGTGTTATTTAATGCAGGTTTGCGTCATATTCTGAGTTTGCATTTCACTGTTTGTGCGTTACTTTACTAGTTACTTGAAAAAAGTAATCTGATTACGTAACTTGCATTACTTGTAATGAGTTACCCCCAACACTGACTGGATCTATGGCTTTGGAAAACACCAAATCATTGAACTACTGTATGTTGGTAACGATGGAACTTGCATCCATAGTTGGCTAGCAATGCTTTTGGGAAACGCACCCCTGAATGTGTATCATTGGTGTGTCTCAAAGAAGAGTGGTTAAACTGACAAGTGTTACTACTCTGTTACAACTCTTTCATAGAATTATAAAATGTATGTGGATAGGCTCATATTAGAAGAATTTGAGCAGAGAGTTTTGAGTTCATACTAAATCTCTGACTTTAGATTGCAGACTTTGGCACCTTGGGGTATTTGAGTTGTTTGAGACGTGAGATTAAACGAGCCAGGATCTAATGAGGACAAAGAATGAGGACATTTGAGCAAAAATCTATATTTGCTGTTGAACTGATCTTTTTGCCATCTAGGAGAAGCAAATGATAGATTAAGAGATATAATTTGTCATTTTTTGTTTTGTATGCAAGAAATTCTTGAGTAGTTGAAAATTGGTATAGTTGCAGCCTGTTCTCCATTTTTTATGTACAAACACAGCAACACGTTCCTATGAAACAAACCTCTAATAAAACCCTCTTACAGTGTTTTATTGGCTGACCAGTATATCAGTCCTCGTTAATTGATTGAAACAAGTGTTAATCCTCAGAAAATACGATGGTCCAAAGCCCAACAGATATGCACAACAAAACAAATGAGACCCATTAGCAAAATAGATTGCAATCCATGATTAGATATTCTGCTCTTGAACACTCAGACGACATAAAAAATAAAATAAAATAAAAAACAGGCAGCTCAAACAACTTAACTATTTGAACACCCTTGTGGAATTTCAGTAACAGGAAAGACCTCACATCTGGGCTGAGGCTTCCAATAATCTTAGTGGAGGAGAAATAAACTCTGGCTTGGCCACAGGAAACTGTAATAGATATCATGTTAGTTTTTTTTCAGGAACAAGTGATGAGGTAAAACTATTACATATTATACATAGTATAAAACATAGGTAGAACTATTACACGTTATACATATATATTTATATGATACACCTACTAAAGCCTGTACAGGACATGATCTTCTGACAAACTAATTTTAATTAATAATATTTCAATATTTTATATAACGCAATTTCAACTGCTTATGCATAATGCAAGCCTCTAGTGTTGATTATTTGCATAACACGACTCTTTAGCAGTTATGGAATTATGGCTTAAGCAAGTTTATAATATGGATATTTATGCTCCTGGATGTTGATTTGTCAGTATCGAGAAAAAAAAATAATAACAAGATATAAACATATTTTTAGATCAAATGTCCTCAAATTCAATCTTTTGTTGACACACTGACTTCTCATGGATCAGTAAAATGATTTGGTACATACAGACAAACAGGTGTTTAGGAAAGTGCTGTGGTGGTGTTTGTTCCTATTTAGCTTTTTGGCGGCAAAAAAAAATGTCAAGGATATCAGTTAGGCTTCGAAACCACTTAAGGGTTTTGACTTTCAATGAACAAAAAAAAAAAATGATTTTTTTTCCACAGTTGTGATCTTTGACAGATCCTCTTGCTATCTTTCAGTAACTCCTTCTTAAACTACTGTTGTGTTTGTCTGATAGCAGCAGGAATGGCTAATGAACAGAAAGCAAATCTTTTGACACAACATTCATTTTGTTTCGTAGCAGTGAACAGCAGCCTGTCTTAACCGCTGAGGTGCACTGCCTTTTCTAGAGCACGTAATCCCTCAGGTGAAAAGAGCCTTCGGGGTACTTGAATGTTTTAATTTCCATATATATTTAAGTTTGCAGTATGACACACTTTTCCTTTCTCAGTTTCGTGACTCACCAATAAGCATTCCACAAAGAAATTCCAAATATAAGTTATCTACACACAGAAGTCCCTCTATGGCATTCTGGCCTTACAAGAACTCCATAACCTAGTTTCTGCGAATGCAAATACAACAGTGGTCTTTATATAGTTCAAGACATAAATGAAGGGACTCAAAAGACAGGCCTAATGCCTCTGTTTTGTTATACTATATGGTGGTGAGAATCCTTTAGATATGACAAAACATAGTTTGACCAAAGCATTTCATTTTGCTAAATCAGTTTTTAATGATTTAGAAAAAGACACTGAATAGACGCTGAATTGTGTTGAATAGCAGCTGGACATTTTTTCAACAAGTTTTGAACAGCATGAACTTGACATGCTGTTCAAAAAAGGCAATGGTCAGATTTTAGTTTGCATGTGTACTAAGCATAATGATGAAAAAAATAGCACAGACACAATGCAAAAATGTGTTCTGCATTATTTTGTTGTTGTTGTGATTTCATGAATAATACCATGTCATTTATGCTCAGTGTGCAAAGTGACCAAGGCTGCGTTTCCCGAAACCTTCTTAACGCTACGTCGTTCTTAAGTTGTACCTTAACCTGTACTTTATCGTTAATACGTGTTTCCCGAAACATTCTTAGTTAAGTATACCTTCTGTAAGTCATACTTTCGTAAGGTTGGTCTGGACCAATCTTAGCTGTATCTTATCATTTTTGACAGTTCCCTTTTCTTTACATATCTCATTCTATATGAATATAATAGTTGTGCAAAATCAAAGACGGCTCCGTCCGCGGAGCCATATCCTAAAACTTTAGGGAAAAAAAAAAATAAATACATTTGGCCGACACGCCAGCAAATTCAGCAGCTTTTAGATCTTGTTGGTCCAATTTGCTCTAGACAAATTCAGCTGCTGGCGGCTCTCCTTTTTCTCTCTTTTTCTCCATAATAGTAGAGATAGTAGATGTTGATTATATGTTTCTCTTGTTGCGTTTTTATTGAGTAGGTCATCCAATAACAGAAACTAGTGATTTACACCAATATGTGATTCGGCTGCTGGGCGATCAACCCTGGTTGTGGAGAAAATGAAGACACTGTGGAAAATACATTATGATAATATTAATGAACCATTCAAAGGCCAGTGAAGGCATACTGCCAGTTAGTGATATAGGCTACGTTTGGGCATGAGGTTATGGGTTCGCATTCTCATTTCAAAATTATATAAAATCTAATAAAATTATATAAAATATATGTTTTTTTTTCTCTCTCTCTCTCTCTTCTGTTAAAAGCTGTTAAATCATTAAGCAGTGTCTCCTGTAGGCGTTTTATTTTCTTGTATTTTATGTGGTGACCACTGGGAGGCGCTCCGGGCGTATTTTTTGCCCTGACGTGATGAATGTCGCAAAGTGAACGTAAAAGTTTCACGCAAGTTCGTTGCGTTCTAACAGGAAAGAGTTCCGTGTCTCTATTTAAAATCAGCACTTCTTTTATAAAGAACACCGCATTCTCACATAATGCAGTGAAGCAGTCCGTGAATAAAATGAATAATCGATTCTCGAGCCATTGATATCAACCAATTCAGCACCACCGCCATGGACAGCACCTGGTAACGTCGCACGTAAGAAGGTATATCTTAAGCAACCTCCTAAGGTATAGTTCGGGGAACACGCCTAGAAATGGTACACCTTTAGTTAAGGCATACCTTTAGAGTCTTCGTAGAGCTGTCTAAGAGACAGCGTTATCGGGAAACGCAGCCCTGGTCATTTTGGACTCAGGGAGTTTATTGAATACACTGGACAAGAGCTGACCTCAAGCAAGGTCAAAATTGCATACAGATATGTGGGTCGGTTGGCTGATCAAAAATAATGACCTCAAGAGGAACGCAATAATGAGTAGGAGCACTTTTCCCTATCGGAACATGCCACGCATGGCTGAATGCATTCATATGCCGCCCATTGTTGTAAGACACAGAGTACCTCTGCAGAGGCAAATCCAAAAAAACAGGAAGTTACTGGGGACTAAAAGAAAATCTCAAGGACACCAAGACAAATCTAAAGGCTGTTAACCTCAACGGAGGTACTGGGGGTGTTGCTAATCAAACTATGTGTTATGTTTTGTCTGTTTTATACTATAGAGGATGAAAAAAAACAATGATTTTGATGATACCGGTCGCCTCAATTGCTTACAACATGGAATACAAAATCGAAAATATAAAGAAAATAAATATTCAGAAGCTCAAAAATACAGCTAGATATACATTACATCACAGCGAACATACATACTGATAAAATCAATGCACTTTGTCACCCTGGATGAAAGTGTCTGCTAAATGAATAAATGTTTGAAATGCAAGATTTGCTTTCCCAGAAGGGAATACTAGAGCTTGTGAAAAAATACTATCATGAAACCAGCAATGGTCCTATTTACTTACTGTGCATGATTCTTTGATACATATTATTGCAACAGATAAATACATCTATTTTTTTAAAAATCCATCTGCAGACCAATCAACTTTTGATGTATATATAAAGTGTCATCCTACACTTTTTCTTATATTGTGTTTAACTCGGATACACTTAATGAAAAAAGCAAACAAAAATGGTAACATCTAAATCAACTAGCTTTATTCAATAAAAAAAAAATACTATTTAAAAAAAGCATTACTTAATCTACCTAAATACAAAACTAAAACTAAATAAAAAGTAAAAACAAAACTAAAAAAAAAATATTGAGTATA
>NW_015537946.1:807935-818444 GCF_001515605.1 Sinocyclocheilus anshuiensis | reverse complement strand
TATATAGAGTATATATATATATATATATACATACATATCTATCTATCTATATACTGTATATAGAGAGAGAGAGAGAGAGAGAGAATATTATTATTTACAGTTTACAATAAACACTTAATGCTAATATTATTAACAAAACAAAGTTTGAATGCAGATTAAGAGATTCAAGCTGCATTGTTTTGAGAAAATTGCAGAGAAAACGATGTTGCCTTGTAAGGGCTGTAATAACAATACACCGCAAAGATTCAATAGTTAATCTTTAACCTGTGCAAAAACTACACTCAAAGCAAACGGTTTTTGCAGAGTAGTGTTGTGTATATCAGATTCTACGTCACAAGGTTCAAGAGTTGAGTAACATCTTCTCTGAATATGAGAATGTTGCCTTTGGCAAACTCACCCGATGACATGAGGGTGCTCAGTGGTGAGGAGAGCAAGTGGTGGCATGTCCCTCTCTATGAGCCAGACAGTGTAACGTCCACTCTGCCTGGAGTGCAAAAACACTGTGATATCTAGACCACAGGGCCGATGGGTGGCACGTAACCAAGGGCTCAGAACCCATGGCCCTGTCAGAGCTGAGCCATTCACTGTGAGAAGCCGCCCTGGAGAAACCAACAAAGAGAAAGAAACATTTATAAGCAAAACATTTCAAAACTTCCACTTGTTCCACCAGCCAGATGCCAACATTTTATTCCTCAGATTTTATTGTTTCTGAAATTGAATTCTCAGTTATACATAATTAAATACCTTTTTATTAGTCAACTTTCCTAAAATTGGACACACTTTGCATGTCTTTAACTACTGTGAACTTTATATTAATCAGTTGATACAATGCATACATGTGCATATGTGTTTATGTTGTAATTCTATTTTAAACTATCTGCATGTAATTACATCTGTAATTAAGTTGTGTAATTACTATACCTGACACTACCTCTTAACCTACCCACCCTTCATGGAATCTACTCTAATATTAGTCTGCTTCATTCTTATTCCAAGGTCACCATAACCACCCAGATCCAGTCCGTATCCAGACCAGATGGTGAATCAGCACCTAGAAACAACCTCTACAGCCCTGGTTTCATCAGGCCAGAGGAGAACTCGTCCCCCCGACTGAGCGTGGTTTCTCCAAACGTTTTTTTTCTCAATTTCTGTCACCGATGGAGTTTTGGTTTCTTGCCAATTTTACCTTTGGCTTGCTTAGTTGAGGAAACTTAATTTCTGGCATTATTGTCGACTTGATTGCACAGATTTGAACCGGAGCTCCTCACCTCTCAAGTACGTCTCCGTACTCCGTGAGCTACCGAACAAACCTACCCTCAATGAAAACCCATTGATATGAAGCTGGATATGTGCGTTGCTAACGTTCAAAAGCATCAGTTTTCAAATCTCCCAGCATATTAAAATTGTTTTGAAGTCATAACATAATATTCTTCAAGTAACTGTGCGAAAATTACGCTTTATTAATCGAAACTGTAAATTTGTGTGAAAAGGAATGAAAGGTGTCTGAGTTTTACTGCCTTTAGTGTTCATTTATTTTGGAAACTGCAGTGATATGTACTTATTGGTACGTATTTTGCGTCTCGCGAAAATGTGCCCCCAGGTACGTTTTTGCTATGAGACCAGGTTGCACTATTTGAAGAGAGCTGAACTGAGCTGGACGATGACATCACTGAATCAACAATGAACTAAATTTAACTGCAAAATTTACTTTACTATTGTCCTCCTGCATTATCGACACACTATTTTCCTGTTTAACGAAACTTGCCCTTAACCTTAACCTCATCCCGTTTTTTTTTTTTTTTTTTTTTATACATGTATTGCAATAAGCACCTTGTACGAAACTATTTTTGTTTACACTTTATCTTAAGGTGTCCTTGTTACAGTGTGAATTAAGCACTGAGTAATATTAATTATTAACATATAATTATATGGTTAGGGTTGGTTTAGGGTTAGTGGCATGTAATAGTTGTATAATTTACCATAGTAAGTAATAATAATAATAATAATTAGTTACATTTATATAGCACTTTTCTGGGTACTCAAAGCGCTTTTATATGAAAGCGGGGGAATCTCCTCATCCACCACCAGTGTGCAGCATCCACCTGGATTATGCGACAGCAGCCATAGTGTACCAGAACGCCCACCACACACCAGCTTATTGGTGGAGAGGAGACAGAGTGATGAAGCCAATCAGTGTATGGGGATGATTAGGAGGCCATGATGGTCAGAGGCCAATGGGCAAATTTGGCCAGGATGCCGGGGTTATACCCCTACTCTTTTTCGAAGGACATCCTGGGATTTTTAATGACCACAGAGAGTCAGGACCTCGGTTTAATGTCTCATTATTTATTTATTTATCTTTCTTTTTGGCGTAAGTAGAATGTAGTTAAAACACCTCAAATAAAGTGGGACCGATACAATTCCTTAGGATCAATAAACAAATCTGACAAATATTGACATTAAATAGCATAATGCAAACATTAAAAAAAATAATATCATTTCCGATATTGTGGTCTTATTAGATGCGAAATGTTTGAGTTTATATCGAGAACTATGATTTTATACTTCTTAGACTTTAAAATGAGCACAATCTGAGACATTAAGATTCTTGATTCTCTAGGAGAAACATCTGTGATGCTGGAGACATTGGAACAAGTCTAGATTAGCTGTTCATTTAATCTCATTACTGCCTAGGAGAAACAGTTGAAATATTAAAGTTTTTTTTATTTTTTTTATTTTTTTTTACTTTCCATTGAGCACTTTTAGTGCAATCAGTGGCCATCTTTTTAACACCTACATGCAGCTAATTTCTGTGAAACTGTGAAACTACAGATACAATCTGCTTGAATGGAGAAAGACTAAAATTAGACTATGCCATGCTTGAGTTTGTCAAATTACATATTTAAAATATTTCAAACAGGCAATCAAATCTGATTTGAATAAATTAGTTTATTTAGTTCAAACCATTCCTTTTTTTTTCAGGTTGCTCTAGCAAAGATTTGGCAATAATGTGACAAGTGTTTTTTAAAGTGAAAAGACATGACTTCCTTTCATACAGATGTCCTGTATGCAGTCTTCCCCATACATTTTTAAACAAGTGGCCTGTTTCCTCTTCATACCATCTCAGAGAGTCGGCGGGTATCTGGATTGTAAGAGTATGTGTGAGAGTGAAATTGGCAGATCCATGGCCCAGGCAGCTGACAGTGAGCCCATGTAGAGTCAAAATGGATGAGTGGGTGTGGGGGGGGGGTGACAACACACCAGAGGAAAACAAAATAAAATAAATAATGAAAGAGAGGAGAGAAATCAAAGCTCTGTCTGTGGGCTTTGATTTAGGGTCCTCCCTCTCAACAGCCTCATTCAGCTCCCTCAATCAGGAAATTTTCCACAGGGCCAGAGCACGAAAATAGGACAAAAGAGACATTCTTCTGATAGAAAAGGAATGCAAACAGCATCAGGTTGTAAAAGAAAGGGGGAAAAATGAAGGGAAGATGTCCTGGAATGTAACATTTTCATTATTCACAGAGTTATCTGTATTCAGCAAGGAGTGGTTATAGCATCGTAATTTGGGGCTGCAGCATTCTAGAGAAATTGAGAGGAATTGCTAGACATCAGTTACTTCAGGGCTGTGAACTTAAAATATTGCTCTAAATATTAAATATGGGTTATGTATTTTTACAATTGTGAATAATAATAATAATAATAATAATAATAAATTAATAATAATAATAATGACTAAATTTAATATTTATTGTGTAAAAATTATTTTACACAAATCACAACCAACAATTGTGCCCTTAATACAAAAGCATAAATTCTTAAAAATACTGAAATGTCATTTCCATGCCCTTGCTGTCAAATACAATGCATAATTTGTGATGTTGAGGAAATTATACTGTAGTGAAAATCTTTATTACACTTCAGAAAAAAGAGAGACAAAATTGATAACGCCCACAGTTGAAAAAACACCCATAAATTTAAAAAGACTTCATACAACATTAATCACCAAAAATGACATGTGGACATGTGTGAGTAGAAGTTTGGGATATCTTGTTTTTTTTGTTTTGTTTTGTTTAAGAGAGATGTAAAAAGATCAGACTCCTGCAGCTTCGATCCATGCAGATGGTCGGGGGAAAAAGCATTTTTAGCACTTCTCCAAATGTAATGCAACTTTTTGGCCCCTATTTTGCATGAGATTGTTCATAGTCATGAAACTGACAAGTTACAAGTTTTGTAAGTGCTTAAAACACAAGACCCCAGCACAGGCCTTGCTGCGCACCACATTATATCATCCTCTAATTAAGCCATATTCATAAATAAATCTTCAAAGAAGATGTCTTACAATGCTCCTTTAATTACCACCACACAGATGGCGAGAAATTCCATGGGTGGCATTGTAATTCACGCCGGTCTGCTGAGCCGATGGCTGTCCTTGTGTTAAAGGGGCTGTGTTGGTTTGGAAAGTCAGCTGGTGGCTGTCAAACTTCAGGGGGAAAGTTGACAGACAGGTGTGACTGGCTCAGTCTAAACAGGTGAAGAGTTTTACATAATATGCACCCCCTCTACATGCTGAACTCACAAACACACACATACTTTTTTAAAAAAGTGAAAATGAAAGTGACGTGACATGTGGCCAAGTATGGTGACCCATACTCGGAATTAGTGCTCTGCATTTATCCCATCCAAAGCGCACACACACAGCAGTGAACACACACACACCGTGAACACACACACGGAGCAGTGGGCAGCCATTTTTGCTGCGGCGCCCTTTATGCACCAAGAGCTTGTAACACTCCAAAGAGAAAGGAAAAATTGAAATCGCATCATATGACCCCTTTAAACAGATTTGTTCTCTCCTTTTTGAACTGTGCCTTAAAATTCAATGAAAAGTATCAAGTTCAAATATGGTCGCAGTAGGGGTTGTTCTAACTTCTCTTCACTTAGAAAATCAACTAAGCATGCAATTTGACTACAGCTTCCTTAAACACGGCTTATGTAACATTCACAAGTCATGTTTCAAAATCACCAGCCAGAGTAAATCCACATGAAACGAAAGATTATCTTCTATGGCATCGTGAAGCACCTTTATTTTTAAGAGTGTACAGTGGGTTATTCCGAGTTCTAAGACACAGCATTAATTGACCTATTGACACATAAAATAAAATTTTAATGTTTGGCCAGTGAGTGATCCTTCAGAGTTCCTCCATTTTATGCTTAATGCATCCATTTATGCAGATACAGTAGTATTTATTTTTCATGGTGAAGTGATCAGCATCAAATAGGAACAACAAACAATGTTCTGGAACACTCTCATAAAAGAAAAAAAAAGGTACAAAATCTGTCACTTGGGCGGTACCCTTTCAAAAGGTACAGTAGAGGTACTAATATGCACGTTTTAGGGGTAAATCAAGTACAAAGATGTACTTTTTGAAAAGAAACAGCCCCAGTGACAGCCCTTTTTTTCTTCTCTGAGAGTGTATTTTCATAATAATTTTTATGATGCAGTAGTGTCACGAATCCGATCCATGAATTTCCATCCACTTGCCACCAGAGGTCGCCCTTCCATGATATTGACTCTCGCACCACACAGACTGTTACACATCACCCTGGACTACATTTCCCATGTTCCATTGCACTGATTACACTCACACCTGAAACCAATTACACGCTCACCTGAATGCTATTACACACACTATATAACACCTACCCTGATCCTGCTCTAGTCACCGAGTATTGTTCTGCATTTTTCACTCCCCAAGTGTTAACTGCCTTATCGAGCCCTTCCGTGTTTTCTGTTTTAGTCTCATGTATTGTTTTATGTTTATCCCTGTTTAGCGGATAGCTACCTTACCGAGCCTGTTTAAGTTTTCATTGTTTTCTTAGTCTGGTCTTAGTCTTGCCTTGTCTGTTTTCCTGGTCTATGATTCACGCCACGTATCTTGGATTAACCCTTTGCTTGCTGTTTCTGACTCTGTTTGCCCCTGCCTGGACCTTTGCCTTCTACCTGGATTTATCTCTTGCCTTGCCTTCGATATACCTGTTTGCCATTGTCTGACCCATGCCTGTTAAAACCACGTCTCTTAATAAAAGCTTGCATATGGATCTGCATGTCTCTCATCTCATAACAGATAGTAAATCCAAATTATGTTGCAATAATAATAATAATGATACAAAATGCATATATTGGTATACAGTTATAGTTACATTGTGAACTAACAGTTACAGATTGTACAGCATATGTTTCCCATTAAGGATGAAAGATCATTACAAACAAAATCCATTTTAAAGACAGAAAACAAAACTTTGTCTTTATCTATTCACACTTGCAATCATCTTCTGACTACATGAGAGACTATAG
Source organism: Sinocyclocheilus anshuiensis (assembly GCF_001515605.1). NCBI lineage: Eukaryota > Metazoa > Chordata > Actinopteri > Cypriniformes > Cyprinidae > Sinocyclocheilus > Sinocyclocheilus anshuiensis. The sequence goes on along the minus strand of NW_015537946.1, from coordinate 812,086 downwards.
AAAAGAGTACAATTTAATAAAACCATGTTTTTTTTTTTCTTGTTTTTTTTTTTCTAGCACATTCTGTGAATTTGAAATTAAAACACTTCAGTGCAGTGGAATAACAGACTTCATGACTTCAGTGACTAAAGAACTGATTAAAGCTTTTGGTGGTTATTCACTTTTTCAATTAACGTGTGACTTAAATATAATGTTAGCTAAGATACCATGAACTTGCAAAGTGTGATATGTATTGTGTGATAATTAAACACATTTTTGACAAATGTAATGGTCATTAGCTAAATATTAATGGATATAAAAAAAAAAAAAAATGCTTAATGCATCCATTTATGCAGATACAGTAGTATTTATTTTTCATGGTGAAGTGATCAGCATCAAATAGGAACAACAAACAATGTTCTGGAACACTCTCATAAAAGAAAAAAAAAGGTACAAAATCTGTCACTTGGGCGGTACCCTTTCAAAAGGTACAGTAGAGGTACTAATATGCACGTTTTAGGGGTAAATCAAGTACAAAGATGTACTTTTTGAAAAGAAACAGCCCCAGTGACAGCCCTTTTTTTCTTCTCTGAGAGTGTATTTTCATAATAATTTTTATGATGCAGTAGTGTCACGAATCCGATCCATGAATTTCCATCCACTTGCCACCAGAGGTCGCCCTTCCATAATATTGACTCTCGCACCACACAGACTGTTACACATCACCCTGGACTACATTTCCCATGTTCCATTGCACTGATTACACTCACACCTGAAACCAATTACACGCTCACCTGCATGCTATTACACACACTATATAACACCTACCCTGATCCTGCTCTAGTCACCGAGTATTGTTCTGCATTTTTCACTCCCCAAGTGTTAACTGCCTTATCGAGCCCTTCCGTGTTTTCTGTTTTAGTCTCATGTATTGTTTTATGTTTATCCCTGTTTAGCGGATAGCTACCTTACCGAGCCTGTTTAAGTTTTCATTGTTTTCTTAGTCTGGTCTTAGTCTTGCCTTGTCTGTTTTCCTGGTCTATGATTCACGCCACGTAACTTGGATTAACCCTTTGCTTGCTGTTTCTGACTCTTTTTGCCCCTGCCCGGACCTTTACCTTCTACCTGGATTTATCTCTTGCCTTGCCTTCGATATACCTGTTTGCCATTGTCTGACCCATGTCTGTTAAAACCACGTCTCTTAATAAAAGCTTGCATATGGATCTGCATGTCTCTCATCTCATAACAGATAGTAAATCCAAATTATGTTGCAATAATAATAATAATGATACAAAATGCATATATTGGTATACAGTTATAGTTACATTGTGAACTAACAGTTACAGATTGTACAGCATATGTTTCCCATTAAGGATGAAAGATCATTACAAACAAAATCCATTTTAAAGACAGAAAACAAAACTTTGTCTTTATCTATTCACACTTGCAATCATCTTCTGACTACATGAGAGACTATAGAAAAGAGTACAATTTAATAAAACCATGTTTTTTTTTTTCTTGTTTTTTTTTTTCTAGCACATTCTGTGAATTTGAAATTAAAACACTTCAGTGCAGTGGAATAACAGACTTCATGACTTCAGTGACTAAAGAACTGATTAAAGCTTTTGGTGGTTATTCACTTTTTCAATTAACGTGTGACTTAAATATAATGTTAGCTAAGATACCATGAACTTGCAAAGTGTGATATGTATTGTGTGATAATTAAACACATTTTTGACAAATGTAATGGTCATTAGCTAAATATTAATGGATATAAAAAAAAAAAAAAACTGCTGGCTGAGGTTCTTTATTTCCACAAGGACTTTCTTTAGGACTTGATGGCTCGGCTCGGCTCGGCTCACACACCCGCAGGAGTGAATCAGTCTCAGTTCAGTGCACATTGGAGTATGGAGGGCATTTATGATGCAGTTTTTCAAAAAAGGGTTAGTTTTTTTTTTTTTTTTTTTTAACGTGCACCCATGGCTGATTCATTACATGAATACAAATGCCATTCTAATCACTTCATGGTATACAGTACATTTTCATAAGTGTTCATTTAGGTTCTGGGCACACTCTAGGAAAAATGTATAATGCATAAATAATTTGCACCATTTGATCTAGTGTTTGACAAAATAATAATAATAATAATAATAATAATTAGAATTATTATAATTATAATAATTATTACCATCATTTATTATTTTACAAAAGCATATTTTAAAACAAAATATTTGTTCATTAACCTTTAAGCTCTTTCTTGGAGTCAAAGAACAAATGTTATTAATCACAAATGATGCTCTAAATATAATCTTGTTTTCATGATTTAATGTGTTCATATTATTGTAACAAAAATAATTCATTCATTCATGCAAAGCTGTTGAGTCACATAGGAGAATAATCCTGAATAGGAGCTTGCAAAGCTGTCTTAAACATTTTGTGTTATATTTTGTCAACGACAGACAAGATGAAAAAGATACATCATGAAATTATGTTACAAATATCAGAAGACACTGTTAAAAGATACAAAAATACACAATATCAACAATGCAGTGAATTTTAGACAAATGTACAAAGATATTTCAAGCAAAACACTGAGTGGAATTAGACTAAGCATTAGTTATGCATAGCTTATCAAAATGCATTCCTACAATTTGTTTGCATTTCTTTAAACTGTAAACTTGCACATAATGAACTTACAAGGCTCTGAGACATGTATACATTACAAATGCTTTGTACTACTTACGTAAAAATGCTTTTGGGAAACGTACCATAGAGATGCCTAGTACAATTTTTGCATTATAAAAGATTCTACTTGGTGCTTTGGGAAACCCTGCCCACATCTGTGAACCAGTAACTAGTTTAAACCCACAAAAGTGGTACTTTTATGGTTTTGGAACACAGAGCAGTTTGTGCCTAGACCTGCATTTACTTTTCACTGGCTCTTGGGAGGTTAACCAGATGAAATGCTAGAACTGAGAAACATATGAAATCCAAAGACGGGGATGAATTGAAACACTGTCACTGAAGTTAAAGCCGCTGTATAAAAACAGCTTGGTCAAAACCCATGACCCGGTCCTATTTGCATGATTCAAAAATACTGTCGAGACGGTCCGCCACCCAGAACAGCGGTAATTCTAGCACATTTCTGCAGCACACACACACACTTTCAGGCACTCTGGGTTAAACATGAAATATAGCTATAAATCGAGAAGGCCAGACCATTAATGTATTTGTCTGTCTGTCTATCTGTCTATCGGTCTGTCTGTCTGTCTGTCTGTCTGTCTATCTGTCTATCGGTCTGTCTGTCTGTCTGTCTGTCTGTCTATCTGTCTATCGGTCTGTCTGTCTGTCTGTCTGTCTATCGGTCTGTCTGTCTGTCTGTCTGTCTGTCTGTCTGTCTGTCTATCTATCTATCTATCTATCTATCATGATTATGTTTTTGTCTATTAATGTCTAAAATAGTTACATATAAAATATTTTACATTGAAGTGACTTTCACAAAGTATTAAATTCGCTAGATTACATATTATGAAATTATATTACTCATACAGTGATGATAATATAAAGATGAAAAAAAATGGCACCAAAGCGATATTGGTTGTTTATTTGATTGGTTAGATGTCATGTTTCTTTATGAGAGGGGAAAAATGGTTGCTTTTGTTGTTCAGATCGCTCCGATGCCATCAAAGACATATTCATTTCTAAAAATCAAAAGACAGCTATCATTGAGAAATATTGCCGCCTGAAGCATTTCAGTCTTTGCTACATCAAGGACAAGGTCTCAAATTAAATTAGGTGTATTACAGTTTTTCTCAGTCGCTTTGGTACATTTCTCAGATCAGAATTGAAATTCTCAAAACTACCTGTTCAATCTTCACATCATTGTGTCACTTGTGCACATCAAAAAAGCAGTTTCTAATTTCTTTGAACAAGTTGCAAATGCTTTGGTACATCCATGCAAATGATTATGTACAATTCTCTGCTGTTTCCTACATTATCAATTGCTTATGTCATGTTGATCAAAATGTATTATAATGGGTCTCTGTTGAATAGTCTCACCCCCCACAACATTTAGGCATTAGTTCATAGCATAAGTCTTTACATGCAAAATGGTTGAACAAGTTGTCATAATATGTCAAGCATATTTCTATACATTTCCATTAGACTTTTTT
>NW_015537946.1:800647-802338 GCF_001515605.1 Sinocyclocheilus anshuiensis | reverse complement strand
TTGGACGGGGTCAACAGCCAGAGAGAAGAAGAAGAGGAAGAGGAGTGAGGCTGCGTGGCGGAGGAGTTGGGAGGCAAAACAGAGGAAGAGGCAGAAGAGGCCGAGGACATATGCGTGTTCCTGATGAGATAAGAGCCACACTTGTAGACCACGTTCTCAATCATGGGCTTACAATGGCCGAGGCTGGTCGAAGGGTGCAGCCAAATGTTGGGAGAACAACTGTGTCCTCAATCATTCAGACTTTTCGTCGACAGAACAGGTATGTAATCTAACAATAGGCACTGTACTGTAATACTGTATACTTTCTGTAATGCTTCATACAATATTACAGTATTCCACTTGCATTTTACAATATACAGTAAGTATACTTTAAACAGTGACATTTTATCTTCTTACTCAATTTTGTGTTTTGCATTACTATATTTTTTCCACATAGGACTGCAAGACAACTTCACAGGGGTGGCAGAGGGCCCCTTTTCACACCTGAACAGGAGGAGGCTATTTGCACCATGGTTGTAGAAAACAATGCCATAAGACTAAGGGAGATAAAGAGTGCCATTATAGAGGACAACGACATCATCCAAACAGTCCAAACAGTCAGCATCTCAACAATTGACAGGGTGCTGAAAAGACACCAAATGAATATAAACACTGTTCCAAAGAGTGAAGGAGCTGCGCTATCAGTATGTACAGGTAAAACATGTATGAGCATGCAGCAACTGTACCTCACAGTAAACAGTACAACATCGTATAGTGATATACAGTACAGTAAGTGTGACCTTTACACATTTGTTATGGCTGTAGAAAAGAAGATGCAATATGTGCTGTATACATTACTGTATACTGTATCTTGGCCAAAATGAAAATGCATGTAATTCATAAAACTCATTTTGTGTCTTCTGCGTATAATGGATAATGGAACTGGAAGCAAGTGAACCACCGCACAGCTTCATCTACATGGATGAGGCTGGCTTCAACCTAACGAAACGCAGAAGGCGTGGTCGAAATATCATCGGCCACAGAGCTACAGTTGATGTGCCAGGCCAACGGGGCGGGAACATAACCATGGGTGCTGCTATCTCTGAGAATGGTGTGCTAACGCATATTCCCATTATTGGGCCATACAATACAGAGTCCAAAGTACGTGATATTTTGGGACAATGTCAGTTTCCATCGCTCCAACATCATCAGGCAATGGTTTGCAGCCCACAACAGGATGCTGATGGCGTTCCTCTCACCCTACTCTCCATTCCTTAACCCCATTGAGGATTTTTTCTCAGCATAGAGATGGAAAGTATATGATCGCCAGCCACAAGTCCGATGCCAATCTGTTTATATTGTTTACGGCAGAAATTAATACAATTATTTCGAGGGGATGATTCAATGATTTGATGTTTCACAGCAGGACTACCCAGAATCCACTGCAAAACTAGTGCTGATCAATAAAAACGGTTTTATTTATTTATTTTATGATCACAGTCTCGATGCAATTCTCCTTTCTTACTCAAAACAAACACACACACACACATAAGTGCATATAAACTAAATTATCAGGCACCTGGCAAGTAAATATAGTAAAGTAATATTCTGAACAATAAAACTTCAAAAATTCATCACTGCGCTGTCTACAGAAATACAACTCTCTGAAGTCAATTACTGTGAGTTCATTTGAAACCAGACCACAGGTTCAA